>NC_089580.1:31663153-31968333 GCF_019320115.1 Miscanthus floridulus | reverse complement strand
GGATCGCAGGAGGAGTTGCTAGTAGTAGTTTAGGAAGAGCAGACCGGGACAGATCCACAAGAAATCCAGGCACAGGAGGTGCCAGAGGAAGAGGAGCAAGGAGAGGACTTGCCCGAGTGCGTGGATCATCAACCTAGTTCGTTCGAACGAGGCAAGCCCCAGAGCATTCTAAGTCTCCTACTTTATAAAAGCAATTCTTTCTATATATGAGTTTATATATTGTTGCATTAAGTTGTAGGAGTTGATTGAAACTGTTGATGCATTTATTACTATCCTTGCCTACCTTATTACCTTTTTACCCTGTTAGGTCGGGATCGAATAACTGCTTAGCCTTGCTTAGACCGGTAGCATTCGGTGATTTCCGGTCACCTACATTTATAGGTGGTTACTGGAAGAATTTAGCTATGGAAAGAATGATATCCTGGAATTAACCATGTGTGATGGATAATTGGAGACTGGATGGAAAAGTTGGAGGCAACCAGACAGGGTTCTGGGGTGCTGTTAGTTTTCCGTCTGTGTCGATTAAGGACTGATCGTTGCTCGTCCCTCTTGACATGTTGAATGTATGCCTCACATTTAGCTGGCCGAATAAAGTACCTTTCGACCGTGAAGCTAGTGACACTATTCGAGCCAGGATAAACTCGGATTGGCAGACTGGTGCTGAAGGGGGTATGACGGGGACGCGAAGAGTGAGCCTAAGGTGCGTCCTGGCTGTCGGGCGATCCCTGGGTAGTGCGGTCCATGACTGTTATCCCGCGGCTACTTGGAAAGTGTCATTGGTGATCTGTAGCTCACTTGATCGGTGAGTGTGGTTTGTGTGAGGAATAAATCACCAGCTGGTTAGGAATCGATTCGAATCACCATCGCTCCTGGATAGTGAGCACTTGACTGGAGCTACAGCATCGTAGTAATTATGATGGAACACTGATGGTTATCTGGATGGTATGGGATATGCTAAATCTAAGTTGGTAACTGGATGTTATTGGTTAATCAAGTGATTGCTATAGTATAGGTGCTTACCTAGATGGATAGGTCATAATAAAGATGATGCAAAGTACTTAAAATGGTTTCTTCATGATAGCTTATGCTTTTCGCAAACAAGTCAGCTAGCCCACTAAAGAAAGCCTGGCATAATCCTTGGTGTCGCTTTATTTTTGGTTTAAGACGGGTAAGTTTAGCTGAGTACCTTCTCGTACTCAGGGCATTGTTCCCATTGTTGTTGCAGATGGTCAAATGTACTACTGTTATTGCATTAACTGCCTGTACCCAGCGACGGGCGACAACTAGGACCAAGGGCAATGGTCACTCCGTATCTCTCATCTGATGCTTTTGTTGGAGATGACTACCTACTGGCACTGTATCTGAACCAAAAGTGTGTGTGTGGCTTTAAAACTATTTGCTTCCGCTATTTCAGTTTGAACTTGGGTTGTAATAACTTTATGTTCTAAACTCCGATGTATCCAATTGTCATTGCGAACTTTATGTAACATGGGACGGTGATTGCTAAACTTGTATGATCTTGGTTTGTATGTCGATTGGTTTGAAATCCTTCGTGGTTTCACGGACTACCGGGTTATACGAGCTTAAGTTTGCTAAATTATCTGCTTCGGTGGAAGATTTCCTTACTTAATCTCGTATAATTGGTCGGTTCTGTTACAGAGGACTTCGATCCGGCCACCCAACCCCTGGACACAGACCTCCTGATGAGGCTGGGAGGAGGGAAGCAGCACGGCCGGTACTAGATGGCGGACAGCACAGTCGACTCCGCCTTTGTTCCCAACCTCGCCGAGATTCGAGCAAGGAGCATGAGCTCCTCCCTCCCCATACGCTCTCGGCAGCAGAGCTCACAGCAGCAGATGGCGGAACTCCAGGTTAGTACTGTTTTATTCGTCGTTCATTGCTTTTACACATCTACCTTGCCTTTGCATTGTTTAAACATTGCGGGTGGAATGTTGTAGGCTAACTTGTGGAGGTTGGAGGCCCAGCAGGCGGCCCAGGCCGAGGCCCATCGGCTGGAGATGGAGGCTGTACAAGCCCTGAGGGCGGCTGAGACGTAGAGGCTGCAGGACATGTTTAGCTCATGGCGAGCCTTCAGACCTTGCCAGGTGTGGTCGTGCCCCAGTCGCTGCTCGCTCCAGTTGTGGCTCCTTCTCCTCCTGTAGGGACTCCGGTGAGTATATATGGTTGTTTATTCCTTTAGCTTGTGCGGCCCTCCTATAGATACTCATGAATTCGCTTCTCCTTTGTGCAACAACAGTCGGCGGGTTCAAACCCGACTCCTCAAGGTGGCCCTTCTCCACAGGCTGGGTGGACAACTGGCCCTCCTCAAGGTGGCAGTTCACACTCCGGGTGGGGAGGCTGGCAGTAGGTACCGTTTATTTGTTTATTTTCATGTTGCATGGACTTGTGTTAGACTTAGCCTTATGTTGAACTACTAGAGACATATATATATATTGTGATGGATATTGTCATGGATGATGCGAATGTATGATGGATTATGGACAATGGATTTGTATGTGATGTATTATGGATGGTGGATGTGTATGTGATGGGTTATGGATGTGTATGTAATGGAATATGGATGCGTATGTGATATATCCTGTGCTGTGTGTTGATATATATGTGATTTCTTTGTTTGCGCTGATGGAAAGCAAAAAACATAAACAAAAAAGCATTTTCCCCTCTTTGCAGAGTGCCATACTCGGCAAAGAGGGCTTTGCCGAGTGCCGTGACCATGGCACTCGGCAAAGCTGGGAAGCAGAGACACAATTTTCCAGCTTTGCCGAGTGCCAGAGCCATGGCACTTGGCAAAGATTTTTTTTTTAAAAAGAAAAAAAAAATACTTTGCCGAGTGCAAGAGTATGGCACTCGGCAAAGAATTAAAAAAAAAAAAATTCTTTGCCGAGTGCCGCTGAGGTGGCACTCGGCAAAGAGGCCGTCAGAGTTGACGTCGGTTTTTTTTGCCGAGTGCTGACGTGACACTCGGCAAAGGCTTTACCGAGTACCCGATATGTGGCACTCGGTAAAGAAACCTTTGCCGATGGGTTCTTTTGCCGACTGCTCTTTGCCGAGTGCGGCACTCGGCAAAGCCTTTACCGAGTGTATTTCGGGCTTTGCCGAGTGCCGCAGGCACTCGGCAAATTGCCGGTTTCCAGTAGTGCTAGGCAGGACCACATGATTCATGCAATGGAACTCAAATCATTTTTGAATTGCATACGGTCCATGGAAAAAAAATAGCGGGCTATGGCGACGCTATAGCGGTGGGAGAAGCCTGCCGCTAAGCTATTGGTCTTTTTAACGTTACGACAACTTTCGCCGCTATTTGCCGCTAAACGCTATGACGATTTTCTACTTATTAATTTTCATTTGCTACTAATTTGGTATTTTGGACGGTTAAACTTTCATGAATCATGGTGTAATGTCATTTGGTATTTGGTAATGTTACCTAAAATTGTGGAACCTTATAAATATATTTGTATTCATCGAATTTCATATTTGTCATGTTTTTTTTTTATCAATTACTAGTGTTTTTCTTTTTTTTTTATAAAAACGCTATCTGGCATAGCGCCGCTATAGCTACATAGCTTCTGGAAAAAAAAATTGCCGCTATTTTCAATAGCCTGCTATTCTAAACAGTGATACGGTCCTTGATTTTTCTCGTGAGGCAGGGCATTCATGTTTAAACTTATAAGCTTTGATATGGTTGCATCCCATACTCTCTAGACCTCTACCCGTAGTTAATATAATATGCATGGAAACAATTTTTCTAACATAACTACACCTTACATATATCAGCGACCGATTCGTCATGACATGATGTCACAGGATCCCACTCCCAGTCCAGTGAACATGTAGGCTCCTCTACTAGTCAGTCTGTTCGTTTGTTGGTTTCAGCCAGCCTAAACCAACCAGCCAACAGTGTTTTTCTCTCACAACAAACCAGCACCAGTCAGCCCAAACCAGCCCAGAAACCAACCAGCGAACAGGCCGAGTAACTAGTTTGCTCATCAGCTAGATTGGTTTCTAGTAATATATGCATGGTCTCTCTTCTTCTTGCCCCACCTTATTTTCTGTAGGAGAGACATGCATGCGAGTGAGGGATCAAGAGAACTCAAAGAACCATCCGCACGATTATGATTGCAAGGTCATTTTGGGAATGGAAGGCATCATGATAACCCATATGAGGAACACGTTACATGTTGGCAGTCTTCATAAGCTTGCGCTATATATGCTGCATTGATTAAGAGGTCAGGCAAGATATAAGGACTCTTGTCAAACCAATCGGCGGCAGCAGGAAGTCTTTGGGCCATCTCCAAGCATGGAGAAAGGGGGGAAAGCTAAACAATGTTCGGTTGATTATTTGCTCTTCGTCATGCTATTTTGTAGCCGTCAGATGTTTATGTGTGCGTTTATGCCCGTGCGATGATTGAGTAGTCCGGGCTGGCCGTGTTGGGTTTTTCTTGTCTATGACAAGGCAGTCTTAATTTAAGCAAAGCGCCTGGGAATTGATACCAAGACTTGAGATTGGTGAGCTGGAAGATGAATGAGACCCTTTATTTCAGCACTTGCTAATCAAGTGGTGACCCTGCCTGCAAAAGGAGCTTCTGAGGGCATCCTGTTTGTGGCCTCTATTGCCGGCTCTATCTGATCGCTACTTGGAGCTTCATCTTATCCACACAACCGACCATGACATAACATCCAACATCACACACACATCAGATCGATGGTACTACCTGGTCGCTTACTGGAGTGTCTATGGCCCTCACCCTCAAACAGATGCTGACCAAGTTGTCTTCTTCGTTGCTGAGATAATGAACTTAATTTTCAACATTACTTGCAGAGCGGAAGATATGAGCAAACAATAAATATGCAAATACCTAATATATTCAAATGTGGCTCTTGACTAATTGAGTTGGAGCTACACTGTAGGAGATTCACCATAGCAATGAGTAATCAAACAAGACTCTGGCTTGACACTATGATAGAAACACACAAACAAGATGCACACATCAGTTACATGAAGCATCACTAATGCACAATTAGAGACTCTAGCATCAATGATACCCACTAGGGGGCTTGAATAGACGGGTTCAACTAAAATTCACAGCACTAGGTAAATTTAATTACTACAACAAGATAGCTCCTATTTCTACTATCTAAGCATTATGTCAAGGTTTGCAACTTAGGGTGATAAGCAACAAACCAATTTCTTTGAATGTAAAGAACTCAAAGTAAGTTGTATGGAATGAAATTGAGTTCAAGATATCAGTGACTGGGTAGAACCAGCACACACGAATTTAAGTTCCCAACTTGGTATGGGTGATCACATTTTCTTGATTCATTCTAGGATTGTTTTAGGGCTAGATGTGAGGCTATGGTGAATTTGTCAATCATGAGATCTGTTGACTCAGTTTTCTTAAGGTGATGCTCATAGAATTACGGTGTAAGTGCGTGCGTAGAGGCTTGTAAGCATTTTCATCTGCGATTTAAAAAAAAACAGATAGCAAGGAATAGTTCATGGAGGATAAACTTGAACTAAGGCACAACAAATCCTAGCCTATAGAATAGGAAAAGCGGGTGAGAGCACACTCAGACCTGGGCCCAAACAACCATGGTCCGAGACAACCCACTGCTCCTGGTTTGGGAAAACAAAAAAAGCCACTGCTCTAGTTGTACCCATGTCATTTATATATACTGTAAACTGTATCATAGCATTCACTTCGTCCTCGCCTGCTGCCAGCCTATTCGCTTGCTCGTAAACGATCCTAAATTTCTAGTTGGAAACAGTGTTTTTCTCTCACACCAAACCAGCCAGCAGTAAATAATCCACGATACGATACGGCCTCCCGAACAGGCTTCACCCTCCTTATATACATACACACTCCTCTTGTTGCTTCTATATCTTCGAAGCTTTCATAGTCTAAGCGTTAGCTTGTGATAATAGTGTGTGAGACAGTGCAAGAGAGAAAAATAAGAAAAAACAGACAGAAATAACACAAATAGCACCACACTTTTTTTTGGGAATGGGAGGCATCAGGAGAATTTCTGTACAAAAATTCTCGTGTAGGACTGAGCCTGAGCTTCGCTTGGGTGGATTTCACCCTTGGCCCACTGGCAATGCGATAGAACGACGCTGAGGACGCACAGATTACCGACACTGAGCAGTAATTGATGACGACGTCTAACTTTTTTTCCTTAGTTTCCGATTTCCGTCACTGGGATGAGTAAACAATGGGCCGCCGGCTACTGTACTGGCCCAAACAGCTGGCCTGTTATTCACCTGTGGCTTAGCGGAATCTCACCCATAACCGTCGCTGTGTCACCTCCTCTCTCGGGGCTTCTCTCCTCTCTAATTCATCTGCGTTTTTTTTTTGCAAACAGACTCATCTATGTTTTTAATTTGACAGAGGTTAATGTTTTTTTCTTTTGATAATTTGATGCGCACTCAATTTATTTTGGGGAACAAAATATAGTCTTCTAAAGAGGCACGGATGGCAGAGCTCGTCACTTTGCACACTGCAACCACGACCATTAATGTGGGGGCCCCTCATTAGCGGTCGGCAAAGCCCTATCCGCTCACGTGTGCAAGGCAACTTCGCCGGCGGCCACGGGTTGCCTCGGCGAACCAACCCTCCGAGAATACTACTACTTTGCTTTCTGGAAGCTGCCGCAACAATGCAGAACACGCTTTGAATTGTCCCTGGGCTCAGTTGTGTGGCTGACTGGCTGGACAGCATGGCAGTCACCTATCTCACTGGCAAGAAATTAAAAGTCTGTTCCTTTGGTCGTGGCTTGTCGTAAACGATCGTAAATTTTCAGCCAGGGCTAACTGGCCGGACAGCATGGCAGTCACCTAGCATGGCAGTCACCTATCTCACTGGCAAGAAATTAAAAGCCTGTTCGTTTGGCCGTGGCTTGTCGTAAACGATCGTAAATTTCCAGCCAGAACATTATTTTTCTCTCACACAAACCAACCAGCAGTACTTCTTCACGAACCAGCAACGATACGAACCAGCCAACCGAACAGGCTAAGCAGTTTGTTTTCTTGAAGATTTCTAATTCACAAACAAAGGAATAGGTTGTATTTTTCATCAGACAGACCAGCGCATCACTGGGCAACTCTCTGTGCTTGGCTGCATGCCAACCATAACGTACATCAGTTCACCAGCAACGCTATGAACCCAGCTCTGAATCAGGCACGTGCGACTATTTGCGAGAGGGAGACCTGGCAAAGGCACAGATCGATGGCGCTAGCTAGGCAGGCAGGACACAGGACAGCCTATGTCATGGAGTGGAACTCAACCCATTCTTGCCTTAAGTTACAGCTCATGATTTTCACTCAAAGCAGGGCATTCATGTCGTCCTTGCTCACTTTGCTACTACTATTGCATCTGTGCCTCTAGCCCTCTACCCGTAGCTAACATGTATGGAAACAGTTTCTCTAAGATCACTAGTACACTCCTACGTAGTACATATATATCAGTGACCAATTCATTGTGACTTAATGTCAGAGGATCCCATTGCGTTAAACATTTGGCATTTTGGCTCCTCTACTCATTAGTCGATCGGCTGGATTGATGATGCCTATGTGTGTCCCTATATATATACTTAGTTCTGTCTTCTTGCTCCTTCTGATATTCCATAGGAGAGACATGCATAAGAATAAGGGATGGGAGGTGGTGGGGACATGAACTCATCAGCAAGATTATTATGATTACAAGGTTCTGGAAATGGAAGGCATCAGAATAACCAATATATATATATATATATATATATATATATGAGAAAGTTATGCCAAGCAATTTAGCACACTTGAGAATCTTCCGCTATGATGATGTGTTACCTGCAAGGTGGAAAAAAAATTGAAGAACCGTAAAGGGTGAAATCAAGCAAGTACTAATGATGATCTAGCAGTAACGAGCTAGCTGACCAACTCTCCAATCTTTTTCAAGATTTCGACATATTTGTCTCTCTCTGCACCCTATTAGCACGGTCATGAAAAAAGACAACCATCAATATATATAATATAATGTAGCCTACTAAACAACAACTAGCCAGTATAGATTTTCACTACTGGAAACCGGCAATTTGCCGAGTGCCTGCAGCACTCGGCAAAGCCCGAAATACACTCGGTAAAGGCTTTGCCGAGTGTCGCACTTGGCAAAGAGCAGTCGGCAAAGAACCCGTCAGCAAAGGTTTCTTTGCCGAGTGCCACATATCGGGCACTCGGTAAAGCCTTTGCCGAGTGTCACGTCAGCACTCGGCAAAAAAAAAATCGACGTCAAATCTGATGGCCTCTTTGCCGAGTGCCACCTCAGCGGCACTCGATAAAGAATTTTTTCTTTTTTTTTTTTGAAAATTCTTTGCCGAGTGCCATACTCTTGCACTCGGCAAAGAAATTTTTTCTTTTTTAAAAAAAAAATCTTTGCCGAGTGCCATGGCTCTGGCACTCGACAAAGCTGGGAAATTGGGTCTCTGCTTCCCAGCTTTGCCGAGTGCCATGGTCACGGCACTCGGCAAAGAGGGAAAAATGCTATTTTTTTGTTTTTTTGCTTTCCATCAGCGCAAACAAAGAAATCACATATATATCAACACACAGCACAGGATATATCACATACACATCCGTATTCCATCACATACACATCCATAACCCATCACATACACATCCGCCATCCATAATACATCACATACAAATCCACCATCCATAATACATCATACATTCGCATCATCCATGACAATATCCATCACAATATATATATGTCTCTAGTAGTAGTCCAACATAAGGCTAAGTCTAACACAAGTCCATGCAACAAGAAAAGAAACAAATAAACGGTACCTACTGCCAGCCTCCCCACCCGGAGTGTGAACTGCCACCTTGAGGAGGGTCAGTTGTCCACCCGGCCTGTAGAGAAGGGCCACCTTGAGGAGTCGGGTTCGAACCCGCCGACTGTTGCTGCACAAAGGAGAAGCGAATTCATGAGTATCTACAGGAGGGTCGCATAAGCTAAAAGAATAAACAACCATATATACTCACCGGAGTCCCTACAGAAGGAGGAGGAGCCACAACTGGAGCGAGCAGCGACTGGGGCACGACCACACCTGGCAAGGTCTGAAGGCTCGCCATGAAGCTGAACATGTCTTGCAACCTCTACGTCTCGGCCGCCCTCTGGGCTTGTACAGCCTCCATCTCCAGCCGATGGGCCTCCGCCTGGGCCGCCTGCTGGGCCTCCAACCTCCCAAGTCGGCCTGCAACATTCCACCCGCAATGTTTAAACAATGCAAAGGCAAGGTAGATGTGTAAAAGCAATGAATGATGAATAAAATAGTACTAACTTGGAGTTCCGCCATCTGCTGCTGTGAGCTCTGCTGCCGTGAGCATATGGGGAGGGAGGAGCTCGTGCTCCTTGCTCGAATCTCGGCGAGGTTGGGAACAGAGGCGGAGTCGACTGTGCTGTCCGCCATCTAGTACCAGCCGTGCTGCTTCCCTCCTCCCAGCCTCATCAGGAGGTCTGTGTCCAGGGGCTGGGTGGCTGGATCGAAGTCCTCCCCATGGCGCTCGTGGGCCGCCAAGGTGTATTCGCTAAGCTTGCTGTGGACGCTCGCTCTAGTGTACGCCTCGGGCCTATTCGTCGGGTTGTAGGTGACTTCCGAGGCCATCGCCTTGCCCTTGTGTGCCAGAGCGTACGCCATGAACTCGTTGCATTCCTGGCCTTGGTGCGCCTGGGACTGTGAGGAAAACACAAAGATGATTACAAGTAATGAGAATTGAGCGTTAGAATAAATAAATAAAGATGAAAACACAAAGAAGATTATCCTTGTCTGGGCGTACGCGCTGAGGCTCCGGTTGCCTTGGTGGTGTGGCGCCCCACCCATCTGCAGGCGGTAGTCCCGATGGATGTTGTGCTTCTCCGCCCACTCCTCTGAGAGCCACCTATCCACAATGGCCTCCCAGCAGAGGTGGTGCCTGGCGCACCAATCAGGACATTGCTGCATGCCATCAAGTTATTGATATGTCAGAAGATGAAATGAAGCCTACCTATTCTTCATGGAAGGAGTCAGTATTAATGTTTCGTACTTACCAAGAGGTACTGCTCCTTGGTGAGCGTCCTGGTCCTGGCATCGGCCTTCCTCACCACCTGACCAAGGACGTCGGCGTTGTAGTTGATGATGCACTGGAGCCGCGTCTCGTAGTATAGGTCTGAGAGTCAGGACCTACAGACCTTGTCCTGCACTCGCGCCGCCCGGTCCTCAAACCCTTCGTCGCACCTGAAGAAGTCTTACATACCGACATCATGTATCGTTTCATTATTTCAAGAACGACCAATGAATGTGTAGTATTGACCAATTTAGTGCAATGAAGACTCACCCAAAACTCGGCCTTGATCCGCACCGCAACGGTGCCGAACTCGCTGTCCTTGGCGGCGTAGAAGTGGTCCCACGTCTAGGGCGGCGAAGTCACCGAGGCGTAGGTGACCATGCCAGGGTAGTGCTGCCAAATTAGAAGGCCTAGGGTGCCATTGATGTGCCGGCCCATTCCGGACACAACTTCCCAGTTGCTGTAAGAGTCATTAAGAAGAATTATGGAGATGCAGTTCGATTTTCAACATGTCATATGAAATAGTAGTGAAATAATACTTACTTGTCGCCGCTGGGTCGAATCACCGGGCGCCGGTGAAGTGGGATCGGCCGCGCTGGGAGCTGCGAGGGCCCACGCAAGTAGACTCCCGACGAGGTAGAGCTAGAGGCAGTGCTAGTGGAACCCCCTGGCGTCGCAATCGCCGCCTCCCCATGGTCCGACGAGTCAGAGGAAGTGCCACCCCCTCCTATGTGTAGGCCCACTGCCTGGTCATCCTCGTCCACCGACGGGGTGGCAGCCGGCTGCACCCTCGTCCTCGGACGGCCGCAGGGCGGCCGCTCCTCGTCCTCCTCGTCGGCGGCTCCGGCAAGGGGTCCTCCTCTGCGTGGGGTGGTGAGCGCTCCCTCTTGTAGAGGGAGTTGACCCCCCGACGGGCCTGCCTTCCGCCCGGCATTTTGTCGAGTGCCTGCAATTTCAAAGAGTAAACCAATTAGCACAGTTAAATTACAAGTACTTATAAAGAGATGTAAAATGAACAAAACATAATTGCAATAATAATAATAATAATAATAATAATAATAATATAGTATTACATGAATTAGAAATATTCTTAACGATCGGCAGCGGCTGGATCATAGGTGTCGTCATCACTAGTGTCGACCTCCAGATACCTAGAGGATTTGCACTTTGGACAGTGCGTTGCTTTCTCGTGATCTTTCATAAATAGGACGCAACCATTCGGACAAGCATGGATGTGCTCATACGGCATCTTAAGGGCACGAAGAAGTTTCTGTGACTCGTACAAGTTCTTCGGTAGAATGTGACCCTCTGGAAGCAGGGATCCAACAACTGCCAACATACCATCGAAGTTGTCTCGACTCATGCTACACTGCGACTTGAACGCCATTAGGCATCCAGTTGCGAAACCATTGTCTTTTCGTGAAGGGGCTTCTGTGCTGAAGACAACATATCGTAGTACGCCTTTGCGGATTCCTCTGGCTCGTCCTCTAATCCTTCACCGAACCGTGCCTCCTGAAAGTCATCCATCCAGTCTACTACCCCCGCATCTCCATCAAAAGCCTCGAGGCGTGGTCTCACCATCTCCTCTCTAATACGATCGGTTTCACCATGGTGGATCTAGCAGGTATAGTTTGGTGTGAATCCATACTTGCAAAGATCTTCCCCCACGTTCTTCCTATTCTTTCTTACACGGTTGTCACATTTGCTGCAGGGACACGACATCCGACTCGACCCTCTAGCAGCCTCGCCAAATGAATGCTCCAAGAAAGCATTAGTCTTAGTCATCCATTCTGGGGTCATACTTGCGTGGCCCATGTACATCCAATCACGGTTCTCCATCCTCTAGCATATACATATGTAAGCGAGTAATATAACCAGCAATTGCATCTGCACGGCGTTCCTACCATCTAATAGGTGAGGATAGGTCCTAATCCCACCCGCGGATGCGTAGATGAGGTTAGTTTCAATGCTCCGCTCCTATCCGAGACAGAATTTCGGCAGCACCTCCCCGCTGTTCTCCCAATACACGTCCTGCAAGGGAGAGTGTGTATCCGGAGAACAACAAGGAGGTGATGCCGAAAGTCTGTCTCGGACCAGAGCGAACCATGGAAACTAACCTCATCTACGCATTCGCGGGCAGTCCAAAATACGTGGATAATCCGAAAGAAATACGGTCATAGATATGCAAAGATCTGCATACCTCCGACCGTATCTCTTTCGAACGGAAGACGCCTAACTGGGCTACGTGACCATATAAAACATGCATGCAAAGGAGGAGGGGGTTATACCTAGGGTGGCGGTGGAGTCAGGCTAGCAGGGCAGTGGCGTGTCGGTGCAGTGGCAAGGCGATGCGGTGCAGGCAGACCAGCAGCGTCGACAAAGACGATCGGGGTCGCCGAGTCCCTCCCACGGGTCCTTCTCCTACATAAAAAGGCAATAGGTTAGAATCCATTGAAAATTTCGGCAGCACCTCTCCTGCACGGGGAGGTTTCCAAAACCTGCAAGAAACGTAGGCGCGATGGCCAACAACCACATATATACCAAACATAGGTACGACGGCCAACAAACATATATATACCAAGATGAGCCATGTACTTTAGTTCTCTTTCCATACAGATGAAAGTATCGAAGTAGTACAACAACAAGTACTACTACCACTACAACTACTACCAACACTAACACTACTACTACTAACACTATTACTATCACTACTTACTACTAACAATACTCCTAACACTACTAACTACTAACTACTACTACTTACTAACTACTACTACTTACTAACTACTACTAACACTACTAAGTACTACTACTAACTACTACAGGTGTAGGGCATACCTTCGCAACGAGAATGGCAGCGACGAGGGTCGGCGACGACGGCGGGGACTACCGCAGCGGCGTGAGGGTCGACGGGCCTAGGCCAGCACCTTCCTTCTCCTCTCCTTCTCCTTCTCCTCTCTTCTCCCCTCCTCCTCTCTTCTCCCCTTCTCCTCTCTTCTCCCCTGCCTCCTCCTCCTCTCTTCTGCAGTGACGCGGTGGCCGAGGCGTGGTGGCGCGGTGACCAGGGTGGGGTGGCGCGGTGGCCGGGGCGGGGTGGCGCGGGGTGGTGCGGTGGTCGGGCCGGGGTGGTGCGGTGGCCGGGGCAGGGTGGCGCAGTGGCTGGGGCGAGGAGGCGCGGTGGCCGGCGGCGGCGGCTGAGGGAGAGAGAGGTGAGAGGGAGAGAGAAATGAGAGAGCGAGACAGAGAGCGCGCCGGCCGGGCACCGTTGAAGGAAACGACAGCTTTGTCGAGTGCCAGATCGGCGGCACTCGGCAAAGTCTATTTTCTTCGCCGAGTGTCGTGATCTGGCACTCGGCGAAGTTTTAATAAAATTTCAGCAGCTCTTTGCCGAGTGCCAACCCTAGGCACTCGGCAAAATAATTTTTTTTGTTTTTTGCCACCAATTTTTTTTAAGCTTTAGTACACTACCACAAACAACATGTTTAAATTTGGGATATTTTCATTGCCTTTTGGCATATTTCTATAGTTTATTTTGTTTTGTTGAATTTTTTTCAAAAAATGTAAGTTTGAACTGCAGGTGCATCGAATAATGGATTACATTCGTTCAAAAAATGTTATCCTTGTTTTTTAGTGTAAATTTAGGCTAAATCCAAGAACTGTCTCGAAATTTTGATCAACGTGCTCACAGGGCAACGCCGCCAACCTGCGTGGGAGTGGTTTTTTAATTGTATAAAATGCGAACGAATTCTGAAAATCATGAAACTTGTCGAGTTGTCGCCGTATCGTATGCGTATGCCGTGGAAAAAATTTGAAAAAGTTTCGAGCACGTTGTCATGTACGATGCTCATAAACCAGGACATCTCCACATGTGGTGATCTCCTGGTTTGTGAGCATCGTACGTGACAACGTGCTCGAAACGTTTTCAATTTTTTTCCACGGCATACACATACGATACGACGACAACTCGACAAGTTTCATGATTTTCGGAATTCGTTCGCATTTTATACAATTAAAAAACCACTCCCACACAGGTTGGCGGCATTGCCCCATGAGCACGTTGATCGAAATTTCGAGACAGTTCCTGGATTTAGCCTAAATTTACACTAAGAAACAAGGATAACATTTTTTGAACGAATGTAATCCATTATTCGATGCACCTGCAGTTCAAACTTACATTTTCTGAAAAAATTCAACAAAACAAAATAAACTATAGAAATATGCCAAAAGGCAATGAAAATATCCCAAATTTAAACATGTTGTTTGTGGTAGTGTACTAAAGCTTCAAAAAAATTGGTATCAAAAAACAAAAAAAAATATTTTGCCGAGTGCCTAGGGTGGCACTCGGCAAAGTAAATTCTTTGTCGAGTGCCAAGCGGGGGGCACTCGGCAAAGAGGACGCCGCTGGATGCCGTTAAGCCCTACCAATCTTTGCCGAGTGTCTGCCTTTGCCGAGTGCCAGGCACTCGGCAAAGATAGCCTTTGCCGAGTGCAGGTCTTTGCCGAGTGCCAGGCACTCGGCAAATGCCTCTTTGCCGAGTGTGGCGCTCGGCAAAGCAGGTCTTTACCGAGTGCCCGAAATTTGGCACTCGGCAAATATTTTTGCACTCGGCAAATCACGTGTTTCCCGTAGTGTTTGGACGTAGTGGTAGGTCGGTTTGTCTTGAGCATATACACAAGTTGTGATGATATGTTATTTTCATCCTTAATAAAAATAACTAGTAGTAGTGACATCATAGATCAAAAGGAGGATGAGATCATAATATATGGATATTTAGTCCTGGTGAAAGTGCGTCTGATTACTGCTGTTACAACGCATAGCGCCTTTCCCTAGACTATCAATGTTCATCCACACGATATCTTTTCTGGCTGTTTGATCATTTGCTCACACGTTGGATGCATGGTTGCTAGCCTTGGCCCTTCTTGTCATGCCATCACTCTTGTCAGCTCCTCTCACAGTCATCCTTCTCATTTCTGCTATCCCACACAATGCCTTATCTTTAATTTGCAGCCGTGGCTTTGCCTTAGTTAACATGGAATCAGTACTTCTCTGACGTAACTACTAGGACTCCTACATATATATCAGTGACCGGTTGGTCGGGACATAATGTCAGAAGGGTCCCAGCCCAGTGAACATTTAGCATTTTGACTCCTCTACTAATTATTAGTTGCTCAACTGGATTGGTGGCGCATGTGTCTCTGTATATATATATATGCTTGCTGTCTCTTCTTCCTCCTGATTTTCCGCGGGAGAGACATGCATGTGAATGAGGGATTGGAAAGAGAGGGGAGGAGGGGGTGGGGATGAAGAACTGATCAGCATGATTAATATTGCAAGGTTTTGGAAATGGAAGGTATCAGGATAACCCATAGGAGAAACAAAAGGCTACTTGGCACACCTCAAAGAAGCGTCTGCTATGTTGCATCATGTTATTCAGGACCAATTTAGTTTCCCCCAACTTTATATGATTTATCAACTGGCTTTGACAATCTGTGTGTTTTAGCTTCTTGTGATATATTCACGTGAGAGAGAGGGCAAGCCGCAAAATGGGGAAAACAAACAGAAATATATAATACAAAATAGTGCAACCACTATTTTCTTGTTGTAACGGGAGACATGAGGAAAATTTATGTACCTAGTTTTTTATCTTCCCAGCCCTCCACTGGAGTTCAAGCACGTAAATCTTGTTCGTGTGTTGTTTGTGACTGCACAAATTGATCCGGTGCATCTAACACCAATATGTTGCAGGAACACGTGCATGTCTCTCAATCTGTCAAGGACAATCAAGTCCACCGCAGAGCTAGGCCCTCGCACAAGTTTTGTGGCAACACACTCAGTGGGGCAACAAACGCTAATGATGCATTGAGGTAGCCCTAGAGCATGGAAACGCAGGCAAAGTAGGCCCATGATGAACTTTGCTGTGCGGCTGTCAACAGAATTGGATGGAGTAGTTCTAGGCAATTGATGATGAAGTAGTTCTACAAAATGTGCAGGGGAGGAGTTCTTCTGGCTGCCCGAATAGAGGAACCAGAGACGTTTACACGTATGACCACAGAGCCATGTTTGGTGCTCCGAGTTCTGGCTCCAGCTCTGGCAGAGGAGCGAGCACACACAGAGACGTGCCAAACAGACAATTAGCATTGAAGCCAATTGTAACCTCCCAAGAAACTACTACTCCTGTGACCCAAAAAGAATGCAGTTCAAGCACACACTACTAGAAACGAAAAAGATCTTGTCGGTTTGTCCAATACCGACAGGAAAATTATGAATTTTTCTGTCGGTTCTTTGAAACCAAAAGAAAATTAAAAGCCGATAGAACAAAACAATTTCCCTGTCCGTTTTTTGTACTACCGACAGAAAACTTTTCTTGTGTCTGAGTTACAATGACAGAGAAATTAAATTTCGACGGCGAGAAAACCCGAACTGCGCCTAGGCTGCACTGGCCTTTTAGCCGGCCCAAAAGAGGATGGGTGGTGCTCGCGGACATAAATGTAGCGCGCCCCAACCAGCTAACCCTAGCCCTTCCCACCTCTTCCTCGCAGCCGCGGCGGCACGGATGAAGCGCCAACGCCCTTGCCCTCTCCCCGTGACGACAACCCCCCCCCCCCCCCCCCCCCCCCCCCCGACAACGGCGCGGTCACACGCGATGGTGCTGCCCGCCTGTTGACGGCACGGACAACAATATGGCATCCACCACTCTTCTCCTAGTGATGGCGTGGCCCCAAGCGACGGCTCCCCCTGCCCTCCCCCCTTTCGGTATTTCATATTTCCTTGTCGGTTTCGCATCAGCAGGGAAGTTTTCATTTCTAGAAGTGACAGTATCCATTGAAACCTTCTATTATTTCACCAAGTTTATAAAAAATATTAATATCTTTTATGCCAAATAAATATTACTGGATTCATCATGGAAAATTTTAATAATATACCTATTTGGGGTCATAAAATTTGTCAAATTTTAGATACTTTGTTTAATGTTAATGGGATAGCATTCAAATTGCATTCTTTGTCGATAGAGGTAGTACATGAACATGAGGTTATTAATTTTTGCTTCGTCACCTACCATATTGAAACCACTAAAACCTACTTGAGTACATGCTATATATACGTAAACCTTCAAGAAACTACTTGTCGCACCTGGTTCTAAGAACAAAACCAGATACACACCATATGTGAGTTCAGGAAGTCAAATCTCACATATAGCCATAAATATGGGTAATATCAATAGACAATGCTCAATATATAACGTACTTAGTATAAAGAATATAACTTTAGATAGCAAACAGCGGAAAGATAATTCCGATCTTCGGGTGAAGACTCCAATTCCACAGGGACAATTGACTGGTTGATCACAAGTCTAATTCCTCCAAACTCTAGCAATCTGGTACCCATCCGGGATTTTCCCAAAGATTTAAAAAGTCAAGCAAGCGTAAGTACATGTCGTCCTCAACAAATATAACATGGGGTTCATGAGGCTCAAAAGGCTGACACTGGTTTAACTGCGATTAGCTTTTAATGAGTCATGATTTTAAGCAGTTGAGTAGCATCAAACTTATCATAAGCTCGTATAAACACATGATCAGGTAAACATGAATAATGAATAGCATAAATAGTAATCATTAGTGAGCATCTTCATCATCAGTATCATCAGTGTTCATCATCTATTCCGTAAGGGTTCCAAGGCCGCTCGTGACCGTGAGCACGGCCGATATACTAGTTTTACACTCTACAGAAGTTGTACACTTTCACTGTGAGTCGTGATTTACCCTTTCGCTCGAGTTAGCCAATCTCTTGACCCACTTCCAAGGAAGATCGGCATGGTTCACTATGAAGCCTTTCAAAGGTTCGTCTAACAAGTTAGGGCTATTAGATTCACTCTACAAATAGATGTAGGAACCCCCCTTCATGATGGCACAATGATACATAGCCTATACACAAGGGGACAGAGGCTGTCCTATACTTGATTCATCAAGCCATTCTTACGCCAATAAAGGTAACCTCTAACAAGCTAGAAAATGTTATCATACTGAGCTAAATTCAGAGCCATGTAGCCCTCACAGTTGTACTATAAGTCCTGGATGATCACATACAGATAAGTCCTTAGGGAGAGGAATCTATAGCACCATAAAAACAACCCAATACTCTAGCCCCCTTATTCCATGTTGCTAAAAAGCATCTTTTAGTGTTTATTGCATATTCTATTAAGATCATGGTTGTAGTTGAACACTAGCAAAGCTACCCAATGCAATAACCCAAAGGTATCAACGTACAAGTACAAAAGACTAGGATATCCTTAGTGGTAGTCAAGGTAGACACATGCAGCATGAATTAAATGATTAAAGATGTATAGGACAACAAGAAAGATCCCATGATATACTTAACTTAAACTTAGATCCTTCTTCTATTGTTTCGTAGCCTCCAAAAGACTTCTTCTAGATCACCAACTTCTTTTATATCACCCACGCAAAGCTCACCGACTGGACATGATCATAAAGCACCACACAAGCATACATGCAATCATACACAAAGCAAACAGTAGATCTAAATTAGAACAATACACCCAACATAATAAATAACAGGTAAAGAGGTTTTAAAGATGTTCTACACGTTGCTACGAACACATAGGCGCGAAAAGCACGCTAATCGGAGCTACGGTGAAAAAGATACAACTACCGAAAGATTTACTTTATACGTGAAAAAGAAAACTGTAGTCTTTATTTATTTTATAAAAGTATATATAGAATATTCTATACAAATATCTAAATCATATTAAGTCAAATTAGTTTTTATTTAGAAAACAAAGAGAAAGCTAATCTTACTTTATTTAGAAAAGATCGAAGTGAAAAACCTAAGTTACTTTTATTCGAGAATAAAGAAAACTATAAACTCCATTTATTTGAATGATTATAAAACATATATAAGGTACTTTAGAGAATATTTAAATTGAATTAAGTCAAATTATATTTGTATAAGAAAACCAACATAAGATTAATCTTATTTTATTTACAAAAGACTATGGTGAAAATCCATAATTGTTTTTAATTGAAAAACTAATATAGATTAGTCAAATTACCATTTTATTTCAAAAGCTTCAAACATGTTAAACAATACCACTAAAACGTAGATTACATTACGAATCTAACGCAACTTGAACGGACCAAATCGGAGTTAAAACGGAGAAGATATGGCTTACTGAAGGTAGTGGCAATTTTGTAAATAGATGGAACTTGATTTTCGAATTAAAATAAATAGAATCTGATTTTTAAATCTGGCCGAGGACTGAGGGCACTATTTAAAGAAAAGACATGGGTCCTTTTAAAAGAAAACAGGGACGACGGGTTCAAATATCTAAAATCATAGGGACTCTTTAGCAAAATAGCAGGCGAATCGGTATCTTCTAATTTGGGCCGTGAATCTCAGATCGGACAGCCGCGATGTGTTGGGGAAGATTTGGCCGCCGGAACAGTGCCAGGTGCGGCGGCGCCATGGCTGGTAGGACTAGACCTCACCGGAGTTCGTTGAAACGGCGACTCCGGTCACCGTTGTACACGGGAAAGGTACAGGAAGCAAGAGGAGCTCAATCCGAACTCGATGGAGGGGTTTAGAGCGGCTGCGACGGCACGGTGGCGATGCGGTGCTCGATTTGGTGGCTCAGGAATCCGGCGATGCAACGACGAGCTCGCACCGGCGGTTGAAAGCGAGGAAAGGAGCAAGGGCGGTACTCGAAGCTTGCTTACCTCACGTAGAAGCCCAGCAAGGCAGTCGTGGAGGCGGAGAGGCGGCAGAATGGCGAATGCGACGGTGGCGGATCTCCTATGGCGGCGGCGGCTTCGCTGCGGCTCGGAGACGAGGCGATGGCTACGTTGGGGAGAGATAGGAAGGCGCCGCGGTCACAACCACTATTTATGGGGGGCGGAAAGCTTGGTCCGCACGGCAAGGCGCGGTGGCGTAGGCGGTGCGGACTCGGTCCCGGCGATGGAGTCCGACGCGGTAGCGACGCGAGGAGGAAGAAGATGACTCTGACATGCCGGCCCGACGCGTCAGCGAGAGAAGGAACGGGGCCGGGTCGTCAGACAAACAGAGAGGGAGAGGAGAGCGCCCGCTCGGGCTTCATGGCTGGGCCGGCCTGCTACGGTGGCGGACCTGCTCGAGTGAGTGGGAGAGGTGAGGCGCTCTTCTGCGTGGGCCTTGGCCTGGGTCGGCCCATGTAGGAGAAGGAGCGTGCGCGTGGGCCTTCAGCGATTGGGCCTGCGGAACGGAGGGAGTGGGCTGTGGGGGAGAAAAGCGGGAGCAGGCCGGGTTTAGCTGGAAGAAAGGAGAGGAAGGGAGAGCTGGGCCTCTCGGGCCAAAAGAGAGAAAGGGAGATTTTCTCCTTTTATTTTTTGTTTTCTTTTATTTCAAAGCCATTTTCGAATCATTCCAAAAGCATTTGAATTAATTTTTGAATTTTTCATCAAAACCACTCATTACAATAATTCTTATGCTTCAGCATGAATGCACAACCATGTTGCTAAATTCCTATGATAAATTTTATTTCAATGAAAAAATTTATTTTCCTATATTTTTATGAGCACAAAATACAGAATTAAATCATTTTAAACATATTTTTAAAATTAAATTTTTTAGGGTGTTACACAGCTACATGAGCATGACGTTCGTCATTTCTTCGTCACTTATCATGTTGAGGTTGGATGGAAGAGACGTCACATTCACTAATTTTGTTACGCCACCCCTACTCTTCGGGCGCAAATGTGATTTTTGGTGACATCTAAAGAACTGCAGCAATGGAATGTGCCCTAGTGCCCCTTAGGACTCGGTCATTGTGACTAGCCGAGATCAACTCCAACAACTAGATTATCCGTGCGGCCCCCTCTCTCAAAACAAAAATTAACCATATATAGTCATTGCAATTATCCACTCGTGTGCCTCTTGCGTTTCCTCTGGCATCATGCATTCATTTTCTTGCTCGCCGAAATGCATCCTGTAGCCACATATAGTAGCTCATCTGCCTGCTTCATTCATGTGTACATACATACATACATACATACATACATACATACATACATACATACATACATACATACATACATACATACATATATTTTTAGAAAATGGAAAGATAGTCTCCTGTTGTTTCTCTCTTCTGTAGTGCTAGAGAGAGAGCAAGAGACATCCATGGAGAGAAGATGAGTAAGTGGTAAGCCAATGTTGATCTGGGAGTAGTGCAATATAATTGTGCCATCGGTTTCGATAATGGACATACACATCAAGAAGTGTTCGCAACAATGATAAAGAAATTAGTAGATGTTGGGATCGGAATGGCAGGCATCTGGAGGACTCGTCTAAGGACCCTTGTTGGGTATAGCACCTCTCCTGTAATGTATGTCTACTAGCTGGGACGGGCGGGCAAGAAGACATGGCCATCATCAAGACGCAGCCCTTGTGCTCGTGATGGCATGCAGACATTGACGCGGACGTGCTAGGGCCTGGTTAAAACAAGTATGAATCCCGATCTGAAGTTACCAAAATTTCTGAGACTCACCCATTTAGGTCAGATCTGAATTTTTTTCTCATTTGAATGCCAGAACCCTCACCACAGACATCTTTGAACATCGATGTTGTGTGATAATTTGTTTTATTATTCCATAAACATAAATAGCTAGGAATATTGATCATGTAGATAAAAAGGCAGAAATTGTAATATCTTTGAAAAGAGTAGTTGTGAAAACAAGAGTTCCAGATTCTATGGGAGACAAAAGATCCTCTCAAGAAACCAAAGAGGAGAAGAGAAAAATAGTAGTAGTTGAATTATTGAACAAGCTAAAAATAAATTTAATAATATACACATCCAAATATATATGTCTAGGCCGCATTAGTTCCTTTTTTTTTAAACAACACATTAGTTCCTTTCAATGGAGAGAGCCCAAGCTCAACCCCCGACACACCCCGTGGCCCGAGGGAATCAGGCATGCATGTGCATTGAGGCCATGGACTGCCCACGACTCTAGCCTGAGGCAAAGCATTCATCAGATTTATTGTCCCGGCCTGTTTGCTTCATCTATATATACTCCTATTGTTGCTTCTTCCTTCGTAGTAGCACACTCAAAACTTTGTTTCGACAGTCTCACTTCTTGGGTTCCTTGCGATAGTGCATGAGAGAGTGTAAGCAACGTCAATGAGGAGAGAAGATGATGAGTAGACCAATGCCGATCGGGGAGAACAACACAACAGTATCGATCAACATGCACAGACACATATATAGTACGATTATATATTGCACATCAAGAAGAAATAACCATGACAGCAAGATCCTTAATTAATTGGGATCAGAATGGTAGGCATCGGGAGGACCCGTTTAAGAACCCTTGCTGGATCCAGCATCTCCAGTGCAATGTCTACTAGCTGAGGACGGTGGGCAGCAACACCTGACCTTCATGAAGACACTACTGTCCTTTCACCGGTGACATGTGGACGCTAACTCAGACGTGCTAGGGATGAAGCAGCAGGTAATTCCTTCATCAGTAATGTTGAACGTGTGCATGAACTGTATATAAGTCTCCGCAAAGAGCTGGATAAAGGGCGCCTTCATTCCATCTTCTTGTACCAAACTTACCAAAGCCAGTGCCTGGCCCTCATCATATCACGGCGCTTGCATTGCATCTGTGCTCTACTCAGCTGCCTGACGTCGCAGCCTCGTAGTACCCTCGCCAAACCCTCAAACATGGCCTCCTTTTCTGCTCGATGGTTGTCGAAGTTACAAGGCAGCGGGCCAGTGCCTCCATTCACGAGGATGTCAAGTTGGGCCAGCGACAGCAAGCTGACCCATCATGCTATTGGAGAAGAGAACTTTCTGATTGATCGGTTAGGCTGTTTAATGGATGTTTGGTTTGGAGAATCCTCGTTTCAATAGAATTTACACTCTTTAAGCCATCCTAATTTCTTCTTCAAAATTGATCTGTTGTTTGAATTCTATTGTGCCAAGCCATCCATAGGAAATCTGCACTTTAAGTGGGATTTTGGCTGCCCAATCCTCCCCCATCCTCGCATCTCTATAACCTGTCCAAATGTTATGAATCTATATATGATTTTTGTTGAGAATTTGCCTGTCTTCTAATCCTGCATTTTATTGCAGTTGAAACATGGTCTTCTGAAACAAAATAAGCAGACATAGAAGCGATAGATAATAGTTGAGGGACAAACATCCAATGAATGGACAACAAATAATCTTAGACTCAGGCACAGGAAGCGACTGAGGGTGCCTAAAACAGTTATATTATGGCCTAAACAACCACCGCTCCAGCCCGTGCCATGGCATGCATTTATACACTGAATCATATATAGCATTCATTTCTTCCACGGCTGCACTTGTGATCTCTGTTTTCTTCCACTCTCTCTATATATACTCCTATCCTCTTGCTGCCTCTCCCTTGCAGCGGCATAGCTCATAATTACCGGGCTCTGATAATCTGTGTTCCCAGTTTCTTGAAATAGTGCGTGTAAGAGAGAGTGCAAGCAGAGGAAAGGGAGAAAACAATTAGGAATGACGACACAAAAATAGCACACCACTGATTTTTTTGGAACGCGAGGCATCAGGAGAATTTCTCTACCAACACTCTTTTCCACTACAGTGCAGGTACTTCGTACATTCTTGTGTTGCTCTTGTGCATACATACATATCTAACACCATTATTATATATATGTGGACATGTTGTAGGAACACGTGCATGTCTCTGTCTTTCACGATCCTGCAGGAACTCTGGGAGCAAGTTCTGGAAACACCGTTACTTCAGGAAGGCGGGCGATGACTAAAGGGTAGGCTGCTCAGTTATGGAATTTCTGTACCTACGTATGATGTAGAAACACGTGTATGTGTCAAAGCGTCAGCGATCAAGTCCACTAGCTGGGGAAATGTGCTCGGGGTCATGGATCTTCCACGTGACGGCTTTGACCTGCGGTTAGCTTTGGAGCAGATGTGCTGCCGCGCCATGCTTCTCGGTCTCCCTACCCAATCTCTCCAATTCAGCCAACATATATGCATCAACGCTGCTGCCAACCTCACTTCCAATCGAGAGACAAAGAGCCCGATCAACTGCCAAAGTTAAATGCATGTGTCCATGTTCAGAAGATCGGAGCTGATCAATGTTTGGGAATGAAACACGATATGTTTGTTTAAAAAACCCTGTATAATGGTGGCTCTTTTTCGAAAGTTGCCAGTGTTTAGTTACTTTCGATTTGAGTCAATACACCAGGCAATTAAAGCCTCCAGAAATTCGTATCTGCAGTAGCTCTCTTAGTGCCCTGATAAAACATATCCTGAGGCAATAGTAGGATTAGTAGCTCGGCTTGCATCGTGTGTAATCTCCCGGCCTGTTGCTGCTTCTTTCTTCGTGGCTGCAGTTTTGCACACACTCAAGACCTTATTAGTTTCTTCCCATGCTTGCTGTTAGGATCGGAATGGTAGCCATCTGGAGAACCCGTCTAAGAATTATTTTCTCCACCAATTGCAATTTGGGATGGCGGCAACACGCCTTCTGGATACTAGAGTCCCAGGCAGCGGGAAAAAGATGACTGTCATCAGTGCGTCTCACCCTTGCCCCTCGACAGGAGACTGATTGCCACGAATTACCGAGCCTGCTTCTTCTTTGACGACCCATGAGAAGTACATCCACACGCCTCTTCTAGCCAGCTTTTCCATGGATGGCCATGAGTTGCACAGACAAGAAGCTTAGCTTTCCAACTTGTCACATAAGTTACATACTAATCAAATTATATCATTACAAAGTTGCAAAATGAAAAGATTTACGATACCTAATAGTTCATGCATGCATCAATTAGATCTAGAAAAGAAGACTTCTATATCTAAAACGTTCCTTATTTATCATATTCTATAAAAATAAATAAATAAATATTGCACCTATTACCTCATAGAAAATAATAGATGATCCTAACCATCCGATCTAATTAAAAATAAACGGTTCATAGTTATTTGGCAACAAAGTCCGGTGAGTAAGTAAGATCATATCATGAAAAAAGTGTGGTAAACACAGGAGTCCCGCATTTTATTGCAGTTTAAACATCGATCTTCTCAAACAAAATGACCAGAGTCAGAGAAGAGACAAATAGTAGTTGAGGGATAAACTTCCAATGAACAGACAACAAAAAACTTAGTGAGCCTTCAGGAATAGGAAGCAACTTAGTGCCTAGAACAGTTACTATATTATGGAGTAAACAACCACCGCACTAGCCTGATCCATGTCATGCATTTATATGCTGAATCATATATAGCATTCATTCATTTCGTCCTCAGCTACACCCGTGATCTCTGTTTGCTTTCTCTCTCTATATATACTGCTTTTGCTGTGCTTGTAATATATAGATATATCTTCGCAGCTGCATACCTCATAATAACTAGTTAGCTGGCTCTGAGAATCTCTGTGATCTTACTATACCTTCTTGTGAAAATAATAGTGTGTGAGAGAGAGCGCAATCAACGGAAATGGGGTAAAACAATTAGGAATGACCACAAATAGCGCACCACTGAATTTTTAGGAACGCGAAGCATCAGAAATATTTCTGTACCCAAGTATTCTTGTGATGCAGTGCAGGTACACACATTCTTGTGTTGCTTGTATGTAATATGTAACTGCAGGTTGCTCCGGTGCATATACAGATATCTAACACCATTATGCTTGTTGTGGCTTGGCATGTCTCTATGTAGCATGACACGGCAGGAACTCCGGCGGCGTGACATGCAGGAACGCGTTGTGGAAACGCCGTTACTTGAGGAAAGCGAGAGAGGACTAAAGGGCCGGCTCTGTTACGCGAGCACCCGGAGAATTTCTCTACATATGTAGGAACTAGGAGCATATGCATGTCTCTATGTGTCAATAGCGATCAAGTCCTGTGTTATGCGAGCACCAGGATAATTCCTCACGGATCTTTCACGTGAGACTGCTAATTTGACTTGTGTTAGCTTTAATTTGGAGTGGCGTCTCCACTCGTCATTAGATGTGTGCTGCGCTGCGCAGCGCCATGCATGCTTCTCGCTTGTCGCCCTTGTCGTGATGGACCAAATCACACAGCCCTAGGAGAAACCATTGCTACTGGCACTATCAGCCATAAGCGACGGATGCAATTGTAATTCTGTTTTTGCTCTTTTCTTTCATTTAATAAAACTACAGAATGGGCCATGTGGCCCATGAGTGTAACGGCCTATTGGACCCTTGGATCTGCGTCCTGATCGGGGGCGCCCAACCCCAATATGGTTGGTGGGCCCCTGTAGCACATCACTATAAATAGAGGAGTGGGGAACTGGGCTCGGATAACGAAGTTGACCGGAGCCGCCATAATCCCACCCACAGTAAACCTAACCCGATCTAAAGCGAGTGCTACCAGCGACGGGAAGCCCACCGACTCGCCTCATCGCCACTGGTCGTCTCTAGCATGCTGGACCCCTCCGCGAGAGCTCCCTCAACACCGACGGCTCCCTCAACACCGGCGTGCAAGAGGCTTACCCCTGATCTACTTAACAGAGGTACTTTATGATTCTAACAATGGTACCAGAGACAAGGTTAAAGTATGGGGTAGAGCATTGAAAAGAAATCAAAGAGAACAAGGGTCCAATCTGTTTTCGGATTGAAACACTAACCCTAACCGGGTAAGAGCAAACAGAAAAGAGACCGGGAATGGTGGATATCACCCAACTCCCGGTCATCACTGCCACCGAGCGGGGAAAGATGCTACACCGCCGTCTTCGCCGGCGCACGGCAAGAAAAGAAATGATCCCGTTCGGATCTGAGAAGAAAGAGGGTTATCCTAACTCTAACCCTAATCGGGTGAAACACGGAAAAGAGAAAGGAACGGAGAAAAGAACCCTAACCCTAACTCGCGATGAGGAAGGGAAGAAAATGATTTGGTACAAATAGAAAAGAAAGGAAATCAAGTTAGAAAGGTGAACCGAATCTCATGAATCGAATCGAGGAAAGAAACCCTAACCCTAGATCCCCAAATCGGTTGAATCCAACAAGAACAGTGGGTCGGATTCCAAACCCTAACCTAGATCTAATCCCCATCCCCACCACGGGTTAATCCCAGAAGAGAGAAGGGGATGGGAAAGAAGAGGAAAGAGACCTACCTCGCCGTGCGTCGGGTTGACCCTTCGTCGACATGGGACAAGAAGACCGAGCCGGGGGAGCTGTTTCACCCGGGCTCGGCCAAGGGGGCGCCGCGGCCAGGCCGCTCGACAGCGGCGCGCTCACCCGCTGGGGAGCGCGCACGCCGGCGAGGGGGCCAGCGACGGTGCCATGGCTGCCCGCCCGCTCCATCGTCTTCGCTCTCGGTTGCTGCTGCTGCTTGCTGCGCTGAGGGGAGAAGACAGGAACGCGGCGTAGAGAGAGAGAGGAAAGAGCCGAATGGCCTCTAGGGTTCGGGGACCGCGGCCGGAGAAGGTTTTTGTTCGGCCGAAACGATCGGACGGCCGTCGGATGAGATCTGACGGCCATGGAAGAACGGGCCAACTCGCGGCCCAGGCGGGCGTGCGCGGCCGAGCGGCTTTGCCAGCCCAGACCCAGGTTGCGGCCTGGGTGCGGCCGGACGTCGCGCAGTGAAGTGGGCCGGGCCGTTTTGCCTGCTGGGCAGAAGGAATAGTGCTGAATTGAATCAGTTTTCCTTTTTTTTTCTTTTTCCATTAAATGTTTATTTCCTAGAAATTGATTAATGGCTTAAAGAAAATAGAAAAAGCAATTTTTCCCTGTGGGTAAAATTCAAGAAATTGAGTATACGTTTTCCGCTGCTAAAGAAATTATTTATTCTCCAGTTATTTTGAACCAATGTGATATTTAATTGGAGAAAAAGACAGTTTTTCCGCTGCTAAAGAAATTGTTTATTCTCCAGTTATTTTGAACCAACGTGATATTTAATTGGAGAAAAAGAGATTTTGACATGATTATGACGTTGTTATTTTCTGACCAACGTTGTTAATAACAATATCATAATTTAATGATTTTATGCATTAATTCTATTTCTGTCCAACGGTGATGTAGAATTAGTGTATAAGAACAGTTGTAAATTTTAATGATTTATGCATTAATTCTATTTCTGCCCAACGGTGATGTAGAATTAGTGTGTAAGAACAGTTGTATGTTTTGATTTTGATCAACGTTGGAATCAAGGCATGCAAATGGTGTTATTTTTTATGTTAAGAAAAAGTTTGACCTGGCCTTCATCTTGACTAAGGTGGACTGGGTAGTCACCTCACCGTGTTGCACAGTGCCTGTAGCACCGGTGAGGGAGACAAACGAGACTAATGTCGCTTGGGCAACTAAAGAGAGGGTTTTTGAATCCCGAAAGATGTCCTATGTCCTTGTGTATAGGAAGTGGGTCACTGCCGACAAGAAATGTTTGGCTGTGATAAAGAACACGATTGAGCCTATAATTGTGGACTCAGTCCCAGAGTGTGACATGGTCACCGAGTACCTCGATAGAATAAAGAGTCAGTTCACTGGCTCTTCAAAGACATATGCTACCTAGCTGATAAAGCAGCTGGTGACAGAAAGTTACTCTAGAAATGTTGGCATAAGAGAGCTCACGATGCGTCGTCGAAATTATGGCACTGTCGTTTAGGCCATATTTCGAGGGGAAGAATAGAAAGACGAGTTAAGAATAATATTCTTCCTCCATTAGAGCTCTCAGATTTAGAATAATGCAGAGAATGCATAAAAGAAAAGTATGTAAAGAAAGTTAAAAAAATGCCAAACGAAGCGCAGCAATTTTACAGATTATTCACACAGACATCTGTGGTCAGTTTCCTGTAAAGAGTGTGGATGGTAATGATTCGTTCATAACATTCACAGATGATTACTCCTGTTATGTCTACATTTATCCAATCAAAGAAAGAACAGAAGTATTGGATAATTGTAGATATTTAAGTCAAAAGTTGAAAACCAACGCAATTTAAAGATTAAGATAGTCAGGTCCGACCGTGGGGGAGTACTACGGTCGGCATACCCCATATGGCCATATTCCTGGACCTTTTGCAAGGTTCTTACAAGAGAATGGTAAAGTAGCCTAGGATACTACACCGGACGAACCTCAGCAGAATGGAGTAGCTGAAAGACGCAATCGTACCCTGATAGATATGGTGCGCAGTATGATAAGTTACTCCACCTTACAGTTGAGCCTGTGGATGGAGGCGTTAAAAACCGCCATTCATATTCTCAATAGAGTACCAAGTAAGTCGGTGCCCAAAACACCGTATGAGTTGTGGACAGGAAGAGTACCCTCACTAAACCACTTACATGTGTGGGGGAGTCCTACTGAGGCTAAAGTATTTAACCCAAACATTGGAAAGCTAGATCCCAAAACAATAAGTTGTCATTTCATTGGCTACCCAGAAAAGTCAAAAGGTTTTCGTTTCTACTGTCCAGAGAGACATACAAAGTTTGTGGAAACGAGACATGCTGTCTTCCTAGAGGATGAATTGATGAGGGGGAGCATGGTAGCTCGAGAAATTGACCTTGAATAGAAACGGGTGTATGCGCCCACTTCAATGATTCATGAGCTATTTTTCTCACTACTTGCTGTCGCTGCACCGATAGTGTCAGATACTGTGGTGCCAGCACCTGTTGTTATTCCACCTGTGGCAACAATGAATGATGATTAGGAACCTGTTCTTCAGGATCCTATAGAACCTATTGCCACACATAAGGGGGAGCAACAACAGCCTCAAACAGAAGATGTGCCAAATGTGGAGGCCCCTAGAAGATCTCAAAAAGTTAGAAAATCAGCTATTTCTGCTGACAATGAAGTATACAACACTGAGAAATTTCAAATGGAGGATGATCCCACCTCATTTGAACCAGCCATGAAAAGTGATCATTCATCAAAGTGGCTTGAGACCATGGAAGATGAAATGAAATCTATGAATGCCAATAAAGTTTGGGACTTGAAGATAATTCCTAAATGAGTCAAAACAGTAAGCTGTAAATGGGTCTACAAAACAAAACTTGACTCCCAAGAAAATATAGAGAGATATAAAGTGCAACTTGTGGTAAAAGGCTTTACGCAAAGAGAAGGGATTGATTACAATGAGACCTTTTCTCTAGTCTCATGTAAGGATTCCTTCATAATCATAATGGCATTAGTGGCACATTACGATTTAGAATTACATCAGATGGATGTAAAGACGACATTTCTCAACGGGGACTTGGAGAAAAATATTTACATGGCACAACCGAAGGGTTTTGTCATGGAAGGAAAGGAACAAATGGGATGCCGCCTAAAGAAATCCATTTATGGATTAAAACAAGCTTCAAGACAGTGGTACTTGAAGTTTGATCAGACAATAAAGAATTTCGGGTTTAAAGAGAATATAGAGGACAATTATGTCTATGAAAAGTTTAAGAATGGGAAGTTTATCTTTCTTATCTTGTATGTGGATGATATCTTATGTGCTAGTAGTGATGTTAGTCTATTGCTGGAGACAAAGAGGTTTTGTCAAAAACTGATATGAAAGATCTTGGTGAACCTTCGTTCATAATAGGGATCGAGAGTCACCTAGATAGAAGTAAAGGGGTATAAGGACTATCACAGAAGGCATACATAGAAAAGATCTTAAAGAAATTCAGTATGCACAAATATTGTCCCTCACCTGCTCCTATAGTCAAGGGTGACAAATATAGGGATTTTCAATGCCCCAGGAACTAATATGAGATCGATCAAATGAAAGTGGTTCCATATGCTTCAGCTGTCGGAAGCTTGCAATATGCTCAAGTATATACGCGCCCTGACTTGGCATTTGTTACCGGGATACTTGGAAAATTCCAAAGCAATCCTGGAACAGAACAATGGAAATTGGTAAAGAAAGTCTTGCATTATTTGCAAGGAACGAAAGGCCTCATGATGACGTATAGAAGATCTGATTCACTCCATATAGTGGGATATTCAGATTCCGATTATGCGGGAGATGATAGAAAATCCACGTCTGGATATGTATTTACTCTCGCAGGGGGGGCTATTTCGTGGAAAAGCTCAAAGCAAACCATCACTACATCGTCCACAATGTATGACGGTTTTTGTAGCGTGTTATAAGGCAACGGGGCAGGTGAACTGGCTAAAGAAGTTCATATCCGGTTTTGAAGGTGGTTGACGACATCTATAGATCACTAAAGTTATACTGCGATAATAATCAGACAGTACAGTATGCTCACAACAATAAGTCAAGTGATGCTGCCAAACACATTGGCATAAAGTATATTGTTGTGAAAGATAAAGTCCAGGATCATGTCATACAGTCTTGAGCATATAAGTACAGAAAAGATGCTTGCGGATCCGCTTATAAAAGGCTTACCACCCAACGTGTAGCTAGCATGGGTTTAAGGGAAAGCCTAAAATTCCTGGACAAAAGAAGGCCCAAAGATAAGTATCTATTTCAGAACAGAGTAGTGTGTTGTAGCTGTTAAATCTATCGGCAATGGACCGTGACGATGAGATATGCTCTATGCACTAATCTGTAATGGAATGAACAAAAGTAAATAATATGAAATTAAAAAATAGTAATGAGATCAAGAGGGAGAATGTTAGTTGATCTCCACTAATAGGCCCAACGGCCTATTGGGCCCTTGGATCTGCGCCCTGATCAGGGGCGCCCAACCTTAATATAGTTGGTGAGTCCCTGTCGCACAGCACTATAAATAGAGGAGTGGGGAAGTGGGCTCGGATAACGAAGTTGACCGGAGCCGCCATAATCCCACCCACAGTAAACCTAACCCGATCTAAAGCGAGTGCTGCCAGCGATGAGAAGCCCACCGACTCGCCTCATCGCCACTGGTCGTCTCCAGCACGCTGGACCCCTCCGCGAGAGCTCCCTCAACACCGACGGCACCCTCAACACCGGCGTGCAAGAGGCTTACCCCTAATCTACTTAACAGAGGTACTTTATGATTCTAACATAAAGCTGATCTAAATTGAACTATTTGCAAAAAGGCACCTGTCAGCCGGTCAGAGGCCCCGATAATTTTGAGTTTATCCTATAATTTTGGAAGAATGGTGTTAGCTGGATCAACTCATTCTAAAAAAAGAACAATGACAAGATGATGTATCACCCCTTCTCAAACTACACACGCTGTTATTACAGGCCATATTTTTTTCAGGGCTCTATATCACAGAAATACAATTAGATGAAACATTTAGTTTATGCTTTACACTAAATATAAACATGTCTCTTTCAGACCTATTTGTATCTAAGTCCATCCATCCGTTCCAAGGGTTTAAATCCATTTGTATCTGAGTCCACATATATTCAATATCTCTTTCAGACCAGCTCGTATCTGAATACGGATATTCACTGTTCGGTACCAGATCCAAATCCTAGTACTGAAAGTCAGATGTTTTATATGGAACATGTAGTATTTTATTAGTATTTTACTGTCCCTTGATTCAAAAGTATAAGTTCATATATATGTCTACGACACACCTAGCAATATCTGTCTCCGAATCAGAATCCGTGAAAAATAACTATATATGTTTTTATCTATGGATAATCTGTTTTCATCTCTAACAATTCCAATCGACCTCTGGAGTTGCAGATAGAAAAACAACTAGGTGCTTTAATATAAGGTTGGCCTACTATACTCTACTGCAGTATAGTTGGTGTTAGCAAGCGGCTTTTAAACATACGGAAGGAAGATGACATGTTACAAGTTCCTTGAACGAACTGTGTCCAAGCTTTGCGCTGGTGAACATAGACTCATTGTCAAGGACATAACCTAAGAGCTTTGAGGATGGAAGGTATCGGGAAGACACTACAACAGCAATAGTTTTAAACAGGTGGCTATATCTCAATTTCATGCGCGGGCTGGGCCATTGCCTGTGCTAATTATAATTTCCAGAGGTGGGCCAGAATTCTGAGATAAGTGATCGAAGTAAGTGGTGATGAGCATTCCTCTGAAGTTTATGCTAACTTAAGTACAGAACTTGTAAGGTTTTATTATATATATGATCCCAGATGTGCAAATTAATAGCTTATGAACCATGATAGCACACCTTCTAATTAGTTTAGGAACCTATGGTGCATTTGACTTCAATGTGCTTCTCCAACTAGTCCAGTAGTCACACAACACAGTACATTCATGTTCATTTGTTACCAACAATTGGCAGCATATCCTCTCCTAGGAATGGAAGATTGTTGTTTGTTGTTGCTTGCTGCGGCATGATGGCATGTCGTTATCCTTCAATAACCATAGGTTGTGTGCTTCTTAGCTGGGCAGAGGCTAGGGTTGGTCTTGGATTGATTGTATCAACGTAACCTGATATTTTTTTATCTAAAGAGGACTTAGCTATGCTCGTGTATATATATTACTTCCTACACTCCTCGACCTAGCGACTCTTGTGACTGTTTTTTAATTAAAAAAAGTTCAGTGTTACAAAAAATAGAGAGGGAAGACGCGAGTTATATAAGAATAGACAACAACATGTTGACACTTGGAGCCAGGAAGGCTATATATTTTCATTGAACTGGACTGAAGTTAGGCAACTCATAGTATGAATTATATTTCGTGCCCGTTTACACTTACAACCTTCCTCCACTCATTGTCCCAGCTCTTATGCGATTGCACCACTGTTGTAGTTCGTGTACCCCAATTGGTGTCAGTTTGAATATCGAGGCGATTTGAGAATGGAAGGCACGGGGACATGTTCTGACATGCACGGACAAAGTAAGCCATTAAGGTGGAGCAAGTATATGAAAATTTTGTTAACTTGTGAAGGAGGTATCTAAGTTATATGCACTTGTCATTTCGGATGTTGCAGGGGAAGTTTGGTCTTACCAAGCAGAACGCTCTGCATGTTAATAAACAAGGAGTGTGAGGACAGCAGGATGGCAGGTGGCTGGCGTGCAGGCTCGAAGATTAGCAATGGCGAGTGTGAGTCGCCATTCCAATAGGACGAGAGTCGAGAGGTATCTTTGTTGTGCAGTTCAGATGTTAGCAATGACGGGCATCATTTCTTTGTTGTCGAGAGGTAACCATGCGAAATTCAAGGCTGTAGTAAACTGTCTTTACAGAGGACGACAGACGGGGTACTGGCAGCGTATGAGCTAGAGTTGAAATGAGAAACATTGACAGGGTTCTCCTGATCCATATGTACCCCTTCTTGTGCTTTAGATGTTTGGAGAACGATGAGAGGTGAAACTGCAACTATGCAGTACAGCTGCTTAAGGTGCTAGACCCTAACAGTACTCGTTGTGGAGACTCACTCTCCATAGCTGCGGAGCTGCCTCGGCAATGGCAAGTTTAGGTAACTACCATTCAATTTACTCCTACATTGAGACTGGCCAGTTTTGAGTTAATTCCTCATATGCCACTGAAAAAAATAGGACCTCACATTTAGTCAAAATATCATGATCAAAACATGGAATTTTCCACCTAAAAGAAAATAAATAATTCAAACACTGTGAGCGAGAATAAATATAGTCTCAGCGCAACAAAAATGAAAAAAAAAAACTGATATATAATTATTACGATGGTGTGTGCACATTAGCAGCAACATATCATTATGATAGTGGTAGTGAAGAAAAAATCTTTATACGCCATTGAAACTTGTACTGCTAATCCCTTACGTGCCATCGGAAGTTTAGCAATCCCTTCACTACCACTATTTTTAGTTTTTCTCTCCTCTCTGTGCCACTCGGTTACTCTCACCGCTAGTCTACCATTTGTTAGCCTAAGCAGTGCCCACATGGCCACACGAGCTAAATTAAAGGATCAATATAATCAGAAGCTAGCCATTTGGTTTTTACTAGGGGCTTGTTTGGATGCCAAAATTTTTGGCAAAGTACTACTGTAGCATTTTCGTTGTTATTTGACAAATAGTATTCAATCATAGTCTAATTAGACTTAAAAGATTCGTCTCGTGGATTTCGTCTAAACTGTGTAATTAGTTTTATTTTTTATTTATATTTAATACTTCATGCATGCGTCTAAAGATTCGATGTGACGGAGAATCTTGAAAAATTTTGCAAAATGGTGTGGAACTAAACTGGCCCTAGCTAGAGGAAAGCAGCATCCACGCCTATAAAATATTACTGCCTCCACCAAACAATAGATGCAGCAGAACGCCATGCTGTGATCGATCTGCTAATTCAGAAGCTAGACAAAGGATGGTTCGTCCCCGATCGATTGATCAGCTGCATGGATAGGCAGCGGTAAAGCTATCGCAACTTTGCCAGTGCTGGTGTTACACAATATGTAGTCTAGTGTGCAGGACGCAGCGATGGACTCCCGTGTCTTGTGGGTATCCCATGTCTTGGCTTCCACTACTACACGAAACTTTACCGAGGCGGGCAAATCGTCCGCCTCGACAGAAAGGTCACCGTTAATTAATGTTGACCGAGGCGGCCCTAATGCCCGTCTCAGTAAATCAATCAGGAAAAACAAAAAGAAAGAAAAACCTGGATAAGCCCGCCAAGCCCATCCACGGCCGCCGAATCCGCACGTGCGTGCCACCGCTCGTCGGGGCCGCCCTCCACTGGATCCGCTGCGTCGCCGCCACCGGATCTGCTAGTCGGGCCACCCTCCACCTAATTCGCTTGTCATGGCCGCCGGGAGAGGCCTCCCCGAGAGCCGCCGCCGCTGGGGAGGCCTCCCCGCGCGCCGCCGCTGCCTAGATCCGGCTCCCCGTGCGCTGCCGCCACCGGATCTGGCCCACGTCGCGCCGCCAGAGGGAGGAGAGAGGTCGCCGGGCGCGAGACACCCGCCACCACCGAGCTCGCCGGCGCCGAAGAGAGCTCGCCTGTCACAGGAGAGATCCACGCCGTTGTCGGAGAGAGATCGCCCACCGAGCTTGCGCCACCACAGCAAGAGATCCACACTGGGAGGGGAGGGGAGGATCCACCGCCGCGACTGTCGGGCTCGCCGGATCTCCGCCGGGAGGGTGCGCCGCCAGGATGGAAGGGGAGGATGTGCCGCCGAGAGGGGAGGGGAGGATGCGCCGCCGGGAGAGGAGGGGAGGGGAGGGGGCACCGTCGGGAGGAGAGGGGAGAGGGCGCCGCCAGGATAGGGAGGGGAGGGCAGGGGGAAGGAGGGGGGAGAAGGGCGCCGAGAGGGGAGGGGAGGAGGGCGCTAAGTGAGGCGTCGGGAGGGGAGGGGAGAAGGGCATCGGGCTGGGGAGTGAGGGAGAGACGACTGAGTGGGGGAGAGGTGAGTGAAACCCTAGCTCCCCTGTTGTATATATATAAACCGAGGCGGGCCTTATAAGGGGCCCGCCTCTAAAAATGGGGGGTATTTTTGGATGCATCTCCGTTAATATATTTTAGGAGGCGGTTATTTTTTAACCACCTCGGTAAATCGATTTTGCGAGGCGGTTGACTGTGACCGCCTCGGTTAATAAAAATGACCGTCTCGGTTAATCCTGAGGTGGTTGACTGTGACCGCCTCGGTTAATAAAAAATGACCGCCTCGGTTAATCCCAGGCATTAACCGAAGCGGTTTAACAGCCCGTCCGCCTCCGAGGCCAATTTCAAAATGTCTCGCAAAAGATTTTGTGTAGTAGTGTTCAAGTCTACCAACCTGACACACTTGTCCAGCTCAACTGAGTTGTATGCTTGCAGATTGTCAGAATCATCTGCAGAGGATTAAAACCAAATTTGGATACTTGCTGACCTCTCTTTCTCAAACAAATGTCTCTGCCCGCGATCTCTCACAGAGCAAAGAAGTTTTTATGAGTGTTGTTTAGTCGTTGTGGCGTTGTATTGTTTTTTTTTTTTTTTTTGCAACTTACTCCTTTTCTATTAGAACATGCTCGGCAAAGCTCTTACCACACTAGCTTTTCAAAATAAAATAAAAAAACTGAGCAAATAACGAAGAAGTATCTCCAACAGTTTAATTTATGGATTCAATCCCTCCTATAATTTTAGCTCTTATTTCTTTTTGTCACCTTTTTCGTTCCTTAATTTGTTTCCTTGCTTTTGTAACTCCTTAGATGTGCTCAAGTAGTATTTTTAATATATCCAGTACGGGCGCAAGCCCTTCCTGTTTTCTCAAAAAGAAAAAAAAAGAATCACCTGCAGAGGGGTGTGGTAGCTCCGTTTTCTAAAAGCAAGCGTTGAATGCCATGTGTGAGAGAGAAAAGGCTGAGATATGAAAGTGTCTTGTGGAGGAGAAGAGATCAGCAGAGGAATGAGGCCATGGTAGAAAAAATAACTTTGGCTTGCATTGGGTGCCCAATGGTCTTAATATGCAAGTGTTTATATGGAGTATAACATTTTATTGAACCTATTATTACTATATCCTTGCATTGGTCCTGCTCTAAGTGGCCCCACTGTACCAGCAGAATTTTGAAGTGTTTTTTTTTTTTTTGGCATGCTTCGCTTTTAATAAGGATGCTACGATGGCCTTCTCCAATGCTAGGCAAATGAATATATCCAGCGTGAAGGCTTGTTAGTTTGCATGTAACCCTAAATTACTCATGTAAAATGCGTTATATCATCACAATTTAACAACTGCATTTTTCCTAGTCAATATACGTCTGCACAGGTTGATTGTACATACGCAACTTCATATGGCAGATTTTCAAGCTGCTTCATAAACTGTGTACTACTACATCCTTGCATTGATTTGCTACTCTGCCCCACGGTCATACTGGCATTGTAATTGGTAGGTTATCACGATGCACAAAAGAGGAGAACCAGTCTAATACATTTGAATTTCACTCTTGGATGTGCGTGCTTCTCCAACTAGCCTAGTATATAGTCTCACAAACATAGTACATGTTCATTTGTTACCAGCATACGGTATCCTCTCCCCTCCTACATAACTCACACGCTCATGTATATGTAACTTCCTCCACTCCTCAGCCTATAGGGACTCTTGTGTCACTGTTTAGAATATAAAACTTGAGCATTTTAAAGTTACAAGAATAGGCCATGGAATGTTGACAATTGAAGGTATAGGTTCCTTTTGGTTGTACTGTACTGAAGTTAGCCACCTCATAGTACATAGCTACAAACATAAGAAGTGACTTGAGAATGGAGGGCACCGGGACAAAGTCTGAGACATGCGACCAACATTTGTGTTAGCTACACAACAGCAATCGAGTACTACCGTGAACTTGGCCAAATGAAAAGTTGGCCATGCATTATTTCTGTGTTGTTGTAGAGGATGTCTTCATTGCAAAACCCTCGGAAGTCGGAACTGTCAAGATCGGCAAGTGGTCAGAATGACAAGAAAACTGTGTCTAGCGTGTAGGCCCGCTTCATACAGATCGCCAGATCAGATGTTCATAGCACCATTGTCATCTTTTCCTTGGAAACATGAAGGGATTTCATAGGGTGTAAAGTGCACCAGCGATCTTCAAGCTTGGGGGTGTCATAAACTTGTGGGTGCATAAACTCGTTAATTGTGTTATTGGAGGTTCTGATATCACGTACTATTAATTAGGATATACTCCCTCCATTCCTTAATATAAGCCATATAGTTTTTAGCACCAATATTAACGCACGGCTTGGGGAAGGATGTGAGACCGAGGAAAAAAGGGAAAATCATGTCATCTTCTCTCTCCCAATCAGATTGCTTCCTAAATCTAAAGGATTGGTTGGGGCATGTGCTATGTACGGTAGGAATGTTTTCAAATTAATCGGCGTAGGAGATGATACGTACCTATATTTTGGAATTTTCTTAAGAAGTCTATATGGCTTATATTAAGGAACGGAGGGAGTACTTTCTTGTGTGGCATATGCTAACATGCACTACTACAGAAGTTAACTGTAGGGGCGGCTCTAGAGCCTCATTAGGGACGGCTGCGCCAGCCGCCCTTCCTAGGGTGTTCCTACAGAGGATGCCTCTGTAGGGGAGGTTTCCTGACCGCTCCTACAGTGCCCTCTGTAGGGGCGGCTAGTGTTTTCAGCCGCCCCTACAGTGCTCTCTGTAGGGGTGGCTGATAATATCAGCCGCCCCTGTAGTGGACTTCTGTAAGGGCGGCTGTATCACCAGCCACCCCTGTTGTGTGTATTTGTAAGGGCGGTTCAATCAAGAACCGCCCCTACAGTGGATTTTTCAGCAAAAAAAATAAATAATTCAAATTCAAATATGACCACATACATACATATATATATATATATATATATATATATATATATATATATATATATATATATATATATATATCTGACCGCCACAAATATATATATATACATCCACAAACATAAGACCATTATTTAGAACATCATCACAAGTCATAATTCACAAAAGTCCATCATTACAACATAGTCCATTAAAAAATCCACAAGTCCACATGCAAAACAAAGTCCAAACTGTTCCAAAGTCTGATCCAAACCATACCACAAGTCCACATTGTCATCAACGGCCTAGGGCTAGCCTATCAGTCTCACGAAGGTGTTGGTATAGAGGATTACTACCTAAGTCGGAAAGAAGATGATGGTAAGTGCCTTTATGGTACACAATCTGGTCCATTATGAAGTTGTAAAGGTCGCCGACCATCGCTAAGAGCTTGTCATCCTTGTATGGGTTCCTTCTCGTGCCTTTATCTTTCTCCAACTACAAGAGAACAAGTTTAAGTTTACTATATCACAACATATGCGAACTTTTCATACTACGAGCGAAGATGTTCAAACTTATCAGATTGGGGTTTCTGTTGTAGCCACCGATGGTACTCATTATAATACATGTGTAGTATCCACAATGTAGACTCCCAGGCTTCTGCTTGGGGCACTGTGTGTTTTGCATATAGAGATGTTAAGTAATGCTATTGACAGACACGTAATATATGGAGTACCAAAGTAAATGACACTTACCGCACATAGAGTTTTGACATACAACTTTTCCTTCCTATTTGGATGATGCCTCCACTTATGTTCCTGGACATAGTGCTTGAATGTCCTGTTCCAATGGTTTTAGCAAATGTAACTTGTTAGTATCCCACATTGAACCTTACAAGTATGTATACAAACATAGTAGCTAAAATGAGGATTGTCGATATATATATGTCTTGACAATCGCTATGAAGTCTTTGTATGTCTCGACTGGGAAATCCGCTAAATCAAAGACCCATGCCATGCTGTGTGAGAGCCAGACGCCTATGCAAATTCAGTGATCGCTGCATAAATTTAGTCATAGAAGGAACACATAAGCTCTTTTGCATCGAACAAAGTATATTGAACACAGCTAAGTATACAGTCGAACTTACTTGAAGTGGTATAATATCCATATAGTATCGTGTTGTTGGAGATTTTTGAAACATAGGGCAATGTATGCCGCAACCTTGAGGGACTCTTCCAATATTTTCTTGTTCCTGATGTCCTCTTTCTCCTTAAGTGTCTTTCTACCTCCTAGTTCTTTGCAATCTAGTTTTTACTCTTTAGGGTAATTAAAATTTGTTGATGCTATAGGTGAAGGGTCTATATACCCATGTTTCAGAGCTGGCCTCTTTCTCATAAAGTCCGCTTGCATTCTACAAATCACAGCGCGGGTTAGTTATAACAAAATCAAAATATTACATTCATATCATATCGAGAGGGCAAGGACTTACAGGCACCACATACGAATTAGATTCATTTCCATTCGTCCGAGGTGGAAGCATGCCTATATATCCTTAAACTCAATGGCAATTTGCCCACCTGGGGCTCCAAATGTGCCGGCAGGGATCCATGCTTGTAAGATTTCTAGTTTTGTTATCTGAGCACGTAAGTACCAATCATGGAACTTTCTCATTCCACGTGGCAAGCACTGTATGACTCGGTTTGGTAGGAAGTTCTTGCCTTTTTCATATTTATCCGGGCAATCATTTGACCATTTGAGGTTATCAACAGTTGGATACTTGTTAAACCCTTTGTGCAGTTTGCTAGTGGTGCCCTCCTTAGAAGCTGGTGCTCTGAATTCTTTTACTTGGTTCTTAGGCTTGAACTGGTCATGGGCCATCCACTTGTGCACCGACGAGACATCATTAATGCCCGCATACGATGGCCTTATCTTGATTGGGATTTTATTTTGAGCTTCCTATTCGGGCACGTCCTTGTCAACTTGTGCATCATCTGCTCTAGGGGCCACTTGTTCTTCACGTATCGGCTATTCACGAGGCAATTGTTGTTCATGAGACACTTGTTGTTCATGTATCAGCTGCGCTTGTTGAGAAGGATGTTGCATCTCATCATGCCTTTGCTTGGTACGAGCTGGAGAAGGACGTGGCATGTCATCATGCCCATGCTCGGTACGAGGTGGAGAAGGATGTGGCATGTCATCATGCCCTTGCTCGGTACAAGGTGGAGAAGTCTCTAGCGTGTGGTGGTCATGGTCATGGGCCGGTGAGTATACCTCCCCGTCCTCGATGGGTCGCTCCAGAGGATGAACTTTAGTCGGAGTTGGCGAAGACTCGGTCAATACAATGTCCTGTCTATGCCAGAGGATGAACTGGTTCATGACATCTCCGAGTAACATGAGCCCCTCGGGAGTAGGGTGTTCTATCTTCCAAGTCATGAACTCGGGCTTCACGGTATGCACCTCGACCCGAGTGTAGTCTGCGGGATGTCCCTATTGTGCCACGTGCCGCCCGAAGGATGTGCCACGCCTGTTGCCACCTCAATGATCACGTTTTGCCTGCCCATCGAAACCACCAATTTGCAACTGGTTGGCGCCCGTATGCGATCAACGGGGTTCTAGTTGCATTGGAACCTTGACTGATGGGAACATCCAGAGGGCTGCCAACTACCGCCGGTTCTCCGGGCGGCCCCATTAGTGTCTGTGGCTCCATCGTAGACAGTCCTTTCTCCACCAACATCTTTTCAACTTGAGCCTTCACTTGGCACTCAAGATTAGACTCTCAGTCTCTGCCATGTTTCTTGTACATGTACCTCTCCTCTATGAATCCGTGCTTCTAGGACATCCTCTTCCCTAGCCCCCTGGTGTGTCCTGTGTGCTCGGGGTTTCCCAAGGCAACGGTAAACTCATCCCTCTCTCTAGAAGGGTTGAATGCGTCCTTCTCCTTGTCTTCAGTAAGTTTCAGTATCTTTGATACTACCTCTTCGGTCTCCGGCTTAGCAAACTTGAGGCTACTACCGGATGAATCCACACTTCTCGTGTATATCCACTATTTGAGGCGTGGCTTCAACTTTGGCACTTCCATATTCCCGGCAGCTTCGGCCTCTGCATCCATCTTCCTAAAGACCTCTTGCTTGCCAGCGTAGCCACCAGGGCCTAGACGAGGGTAGTGTTGGTTCTTCTTCGCCTGCTCGCTGTTATGGGCACTGAGGGCCAATGATGCCTCTGAAGTCTTCTCAGCCACGAGCTCCTCCCATTGACTAGGAGTTATGTTGCCATACTCGTGAAAAGGAGTTAACTTCTGTTGGATAAAGTTCTTGTTCAGATCCGACCGCCAACATCGGAAGATCTGCCCCATTATCTTAAAAGCATTTTCTTGTACCAACTCATGTGTTCCCTCCAAAAACCTGAAGTTCTGCTTTAGCTTCTCCCATAGGTCTACCTTTTGGCTCATAGGTACAAGATTCCAGCCACGGATAGCTAGGTTCAACTTATCTCTAACTACAAACCCGATGTGATTACAGAATTTTGCCCTATATGTATATGGCTCAAGGATCTGCCCGTCTGGCCCGACCTCCGTTATCACATAGCATGCCTTGTCGTGATATTGGTTTGGCTTTCTAATCCCCCCTCGTTTCCTCTTTGGCTAGGTAGTTTCAGTCATGGTTGTGTCCTGAGGTTGTGGAGCGGAGGCCTCATTGTGAGTATCTATGGCTCCTTCCTCTAATCTCCTTTGCCCCGCTACGTATTGTCCGACAAGACGAGCCAGAGGCCGACGTCGTCTTTTCAGAGGTTGAGTAGGGATGACCTATGTATACGGTAGGTCAAAAGTGTTAGCAGAAGTAACATATAGCCATAGCATTAGGCAAATTTATAAGCTACTAAGGCTTTATCCGTACCTCATCGTTCGGATCAAAATCCTTGTCCAACTCGTCCTCTGTTGGCCTCCGTCTGGGTTCTCGTGGGAAAGGAACCTCGGGACTTACATATCCCCCTAATAAGGTATCGTCATCCTCATCCTCATCATCATCCCCTTCTTTGCCTTGGGCATCCTCTCCGCCTTCTCTTCCCTGGGCTCCCCCCACTATCCTCATCATCGACAAGGTCCTCCTGAGTAAGCATCACTTCTAGACCCTTTTCTAACTCGTTATCGAACTACTCCTGAGTAAGCTGGTCATCTAGTTCTTGCTCTCCATGGGATGGCTGCTCATCATTCACGGGGCATCGGGATGCACTCTTTGATGTTCGTGACATTTCGTGCCTTGTTCTAAGAGATGCAAGAAAAAAAGTAGTATAAGTAGTAGAAGTAGTAATACTAGTGGTAGAAGTACTAGTACTAGTAGTACAAGTAGTAGTACTAGTAGTAGTAGTAGTAGTAGTACTTGTAGTAGTACTAGTAGTAGTAGTACTTGTAGTAGTAGTAGTCAAACAAAGAGAAAGCAGGACTAGCCCACTGCATATGCTGTATGACTCAAAAAAGATGGACAGAAGAAAAAAAAGGACTGCAATGGGATCGGTGAGTAACAGCTAGCACGCGGCAAATTCAGTAGCGCAAGTCAGCAACGGCAAGCAATCTAGGCGACGGCAAAGCAGATGCAGACATCGATCGATGCGACACAGCGCGAAGGGCAACACATACGGAAGCCGATCAATGGCCTACTTCCAGCAAGCCAGGAGCGCAGAAGGGCTTCATATCATATGGCGCAAGGCGATTGGACCAAAAATGCTAACATCTGGCCCTTTATTAGTCTGTTCTACTCCAGGCATTGACTAAAACCAGGAACATAATTTGATAAGTAAAATGTGAAATGCTATTGTCATGAATAATAAATAGAAACATCTATATGTCGATGTCCTATATGTTTGCATAATAAATATGTTGTTCCTTCCGCATAATAAATAGAAACATCTATATGTCAGAAAAGAAAACGGTGAGGTCAGGGCAGATCAGTCAGGGTGTGCAGCAAGTCTGCAAGTGCTTTTATGCACCTCCAGAGAGAGACCACAGGGGATACTGGCATTTGCTCGGTTGTTTAACGGCTCATTATCTGCTAGTACTAATCACTGATCAGATCCTAGGAAGCAAGAGCTGACTTTTAACTGTATTATAGTAGGATATACCAGCTGGAATTTACTGAAGAAAAACACTAGTACTACTATGATAGCAGCCTGAGCAACGGTACCAAAACTACCAAACATTCAACTCTGCTGCTGGTACAGAGTACAGACTTGCAACAACCATTCATTCAAAGCCAAAATACTGACAGGAGTAGTAGTACTAGTACTTCTGAAAACAAAAATATATACTGACAGGAGTGGCAGAAACTGATAGAAATCCCCATACACAGATTACAGACCAACAGTTTTTCCTTTACATTCCTTTTATATATTCCCAAGTATAAGCTTCATTTGTAAATTCGTAAAAATTAAAAAAAAAGTATGTTTACTTTCGTTGCACATAAGCTTCCTTTCTGAATTATGATTGATCCTAGTTTTATTTGAGCTTTTGATTTGGCGTCACCTTGCTAGCTGCTGCAGCTTCACATTCTCTGCCATGCACGCATAGTACATGCTACTAGTACTACTGCATTGCCATGCATCATGGTCATATGATGCAAACATCTATATGCGGAAGGAACAACATATTTATGCGGGTAGATAACAAAAATATATGCAATTACTACAACTAGTCAGTGGTGGAACAAAAAAATTATGGGCCAGGGCAAATTAAGGTACAACATTTTCATTGTACACATAGGTATAAAGTAGATATAAAGATCGACTGTGGCGATTCACTATATTATGTTGCTGAGAAATCAGGGAACGGAGCACATATAACCTCAGCCGATACATTCACTAGTATTCAAGTCTTCCACCATCTACAAAAAGAATGAAATTGACTAACCATCTGCATTCACCTTGTCTAAAGTGTCTTCATCTATGCCCTTCTTCTCCTGTTCTAGTGTCTCATCCCCACAAGGTTCACCCTTCTGCTCTGCTTCTGCATAATTTTAACCATTCAGCAGCTCATTTATCATATTTACATGAACATATCAAATTACAGCTTGGTTGGAGCTTACCTTTTCACATTACATGCTATATACAATCTCCTTTTCTTTGTAAAAACAGAAGTTGAAGTCAACTCAGCAAATGAACTGAACCACACCAAGGTTATCTTAGCCAAATTAGCTCATTTGTAACCTTCCTAGGAGTTTATTCCATACTGGTTTGTGTTGTTTGCTACCGATACGTAAATTAGTATTATCTGAGCAACATCTAATGAATTCCATTTGCTTTTCAGTTAGAACAGGTTTGGAAGGATCTAAGCTTTCTATTTCTCAAAAGATCTTTTATTGTATTAGCTTTGTTGGTGGCCAGTATATATGGTCACGATTACAGTCTTTTTCTACTTTCCGTCGATGGGGCGATTCTGAATAGAAGCACTTTTTGGTCAGGCGTCTCTTCACAGTTATCTATTTGTAAACTTGCCAACGGCATGCCACCATGGAAATGCATGGTTTTTTCTTCCTTTCACTGCTTAAGGCTAGTGTGTGGAAGTCAGGAATGCCGCATGTCTAGGGACTGGGATGAAACGACTCTGAAGTTTTCTTGTATCTCTTGAATTGTTTTACACAATAATCAGCATTTACATGTAAAGATGTATCAGAAACTTCAAAGTGTTCAAGAGTCATACTAAAATAGTTGGCACACTCTTTTCCCTACAAGCACTTACTCCCATATGGTGTCACGTACTCCTGTCCTTCTAGATTGCTTCAAGACAAGCTTTGGCTGAAAGGCGTAAGCGTGGCGATGGAGGTAGATTTCTGTCAAGTGAAGAACAGCTGGTAACTTTCTGACCATGTTGCCTATTTTGAATGCTTAGCATTGTTGCTACAACATTGGTTACATGCTTTATTGATTCATTAAACAAAGTGAATATCACAAACTCTATGCCTAATGATATTCACGCAAGGAAATAATGATAACCGAACGTGTTGTATATTGTTTTGTGGCAAGAAAATATGTACTGTTACCTGATTACCTCATTTGCATACCAGTTCATTTCTATAGAAAGTGGTGTTATCTTCATGGCCCTTTGCATGCTTTTACCAGTCTCGGGTTTTTTTTGGGTTGTGCTTTTACTCTTGTGTGTAAAAAGTATGTATCTTCTAACTCTTCTTGTTGGGCCTTTTCTTAATTTACTAATTCTGAATTCTGGAGGGTTACTTCTGACTGGTTATGCTACTGTGGCTGTAGGCTCACATATTTCTAATCTATTAACTTAACCTGCTAGGTCTTGGTTATTGTTTTATCTGATGAATTGGTCAAAATTCTCTTAATTGGTAGGCACTAGCTTGCTTCCCTTTTATTTGTTATGGTTTCCACTTTCACTACAAATAAACAGTTTTCATATGACAATTATCTTGTTATTCTTATGTTCTTGTACTCTTGTGCTCTGCAGCCTTCACAGCTGCCTTCAGAAAGGCGTTCCAAACGTCTTGAGAAGCAAAATCTCAAAATGGAGAAGGTAAGATCCAGTAGAGATCTATAGACTTATTTTGTTTGAGGAAGAAGTGGCGATGTATCCTAACTCCAACCTACCCACTTGGTTGCTTTAAGGAATCACATGCATTGATCTATCACCACCTCATCCCTCAAAAGCACATGCTTAGTGTAGTTGAAGGTGATCCTACAAAAATTCATGGGATGTTCCCATGGTGGACTATCCCATCAAGGATGGGTTAATTCCTTGAACCAAGCATCCCATTAGTTGTGTAACTTTCTTTTTAGAGAGAATCTACAGGTGCTGCATAGGAGATGCCTCTTAAGTTTGCGGTGTCTAAATTTTGTTTAGTAACAGAAAAGTCTAGAATAATAAATTTTTAAGTAATACAACCTATGAACAGCTGCAATTGCATTTGTTATATTCAATTAAACACTCAGGATTTCCCCTTGTCCAGGCGGAGAGCAAAGAAGACGAAACAATGGAAGCAGAACCAGATCCAGAAATTGAAGTATTCCCTAGACCTGGGGGAGAACCAAAGGTTGGGATGGTTTTTCTGAATGAGGATAAGGCTTATGAATTCTATGTCAACTATGCTGGAACTGCAGGGTTCAGTGTCCGAAAACGAAAAGGCTGGTTGGACAAAATAGCAAAGAATGTTACAAAATCTCGAGCATATGTTTGTTCCAAGGAGGGATTTCATCCAAAAAGTGCTTCTCAAAATCTCTTTCTTACAGTTCTCTTCTCTCACAAACAGTTGGTAACCTAAAAAGTTTCTAGCTTAAGTAGTTATCGATGTTACAGTTTAATCTGTGCAGTTGTGCTTTTGATTGCATATATACTGATATAAATAATGAAACCTATCTGGTCTCTGAATAATTAGTTCTCTGATATCCTCCACTATCTAACATTTTAGATTGCATATGTTTGTGCATTTTTCACTAAATCTAGTTCGTGTTCACTCCAGCCAGATACTAGGATGCAAACATGGGAGTTGGAGGATGCCTTAATTGCATCTGCTTCTATTCCAAATGGAAACGATCCCAAAGCAGTAAAATCCTCCCCCTCGGATTGCGTTTCCCACACCCAAAGCAGTATAAGAAACCATCATCGTTTTAACTAAAAACTGTAGTGGTTAAACCGTAGGGTAAAAAACAGAGAGAGAGGATCTTTTCGGAGGTGAGTGTGGACTGTGGAGGCTCACTGGCTGCGACGGGCAGACGTACACCCACCGGTCGCGCTGCTCGTCCTGCTCCACCGCGCAACGTCCGCGCCCGCAGACACAAAGCGGGGCCCGCTCAATGTATTCCATGACGCGGATGAAGTCCTCGTCCTCCTCCGCGTCGCCGCCAGAGCTGGCGTCGGCGAAGTCGAACGGCTGCCTCAGTTGGGTGCCGTGGATGGCCGACACCACCGCCGGTGCTGGATGAGGGGGAGGGGAAGAAGGCGGGGTGGGAGGGTGCCGGATGCGGGGTAGTAGTTTTTCCAAACCCTAGCCGTCGTCGCGGCCTGGGGAACGACGGTGGATGGGGCAGGGGCGGCGGTTGGGGTCAGGAAGACGGAGGAGGAGGTGGTGGAGGGGTCAGGGAGGGGCAGGCGACGGCGGTGCAGGTGGCGCCGGCGGCGAAATTGGACAGCCTGACGGCACTGTAATATACCTCAGCGCCCAACACTTAGCGCCCACGGGGCCAACACTGTAATATACCTCAACGCCACTGTAGGGGCGGCTGAGGTTATAAGCCGCCCCTACAGTACCTTAGAGCCACTGTAGGGGCGGCTGAGGTTATAAGCCGTCCCTACAATTGATTTTTTTTAAAAAAAATCTAAATCGAAATAAATTATTCACATGTAAATAATAAATAATACAATACAAAATTTTATAATTATTTTTTATAGATATATTTACATATACAATAACTAAAACAACTACAACAGTTTAAAATTGCAAAATTGAACCTTTAAAAATGGAAAAAAATTTAAATTTTAAAAAATTAAAATCAAAACTACTAAAATAATTTTGAGACACCAAATGATCTCAAATGAAAATTTGATAAACATCAAAGTTGTAGAGGTCATGAAGATCTACAACTTTTATTTTGATCATCTTGTCATTTGACAAAATTTGAACCTTTCAAATTTAAAATTTTAAAAAATGACAAGTTTGAACCAAAATTTGAGACCCAAAATGATTTCAACATAAAAAGTGATGAATACCAAAGTTGTTCAACTCATTAATATCTACAACTTTTATTTTAGTCATCGTGTCATTTGACAAAATTTGAACCTTTCAAATTTGAAATTTTAAAAAACGACAAGTTCGAACCAAAATTTGAGACCCAAATTGATTTCAACATAAAAAGTGATGAATACCAAAGTTGTTCAACTCATGAATATCTACGACTTTTATTTTGGTCATTTCTTCATTTAATAAATTCTTAGCACACATTGTTCACTAATCTTACGCATGTCTCATATAGTTTATAAAACCTTATGAGAAATGTGTCATATTTGTGAACAATGTCATTACCACTTTGTCATATGAAGAAATGACCAATACAAAAGTTATAGATTTTGATGAGTTATTCAACTTTGGTATATATCACTTTTTCAGCTAAAATCATTTGGGGTACCAAAATCTTGTCTGAAGTTGCATTTTTTTTAAATTCAAAATTTAAATTGCTCAAACTTTTCATATGTATATATTGACAAAAACCAACAAAATAAATTGATAGAGAATGATTTTAGAAAATTTTAGAAAAAAAAATCATCAGATTTGGAGTTAGTATGAGGAAGAAAAACTAGTTATAAAGTTGATCCACAGATTAAAAAAAGAAATCACACTGTTTACTATGATCATGTAAGGATCCTCTAGAACAGTGTGATTTCTCTTTTTAATATATGGGTAAACTTTGTAACTAGTTGTTCTCTCTCATAGTAACTCCAAATGTGATGGTTTTTTTTCTAAAAATTTCTAAAATCATGTTTCAGCATTTAAGTTTGATCAAACTTGAATGTGACAATGTTTTACACATTTTAAAATTTGAAATTTGACAAGTTCAAACCAAATTTTCAATCCCTAAATGATTTTAGATGTAAAAGTGATGAATACCAAAGTTGTTCAACTCATCAAGATCTACAACTTTTATTTTAGTTATCTTGTCATTTGACTAAATTTGAACCTTTCAAATTTTGAAATTTGAAAAAAGACAAGTTGAATAACTCATGGAGATCTACAACTTTTATTTTGGTAATTTCATAATTTGATAAATTCTTAGTACACATTGTTCACACAAACATACGTGAATGTAGTCTCAAACACACACACACATAAATGTAGTTTCAAACACACATACATAAATGTAGTCTCACATACACATAAATGAATGTAGTCTCACACACACATACATAAATGTAGTCTCACACACACATACATGAATGTAGTCTTACGAACACTGACACACGTACATAAACTAGCTAGCCCACCGTGACAACTTTCCCCTTGACACATTTTCATTCCCATGGCAATACATCTTTGGGCAGGTTCTTTTCCACAGCCTCGATCTTCTTATAAAAGTCTATGAATAGTGGCATTTCATCGCACTTATTGTAAGCTTCAATATCATCCACGCCATCAACTCCGATGATATGTTGTTTCCCGGAGGCCACCACATGCTTTGTCTTCTTCTTTGGAAGGAGGTTACTTTGCGGGTCGGGCATATAGAAGACTTGTGCGACACATTCAGCGAGCACCCAAGGGTCATCTTAGTAGCCTACATTCTGGAGGTCGATGACTCTCTGTCCGATCTCATTGAAATTATGTTGCTTGATCCAGCGGCATCGAAACAGGGCCATCTTTATATCCCTTCCATAGTCAAGTTCCCATATATCTTCAATTATGCCAAAGTACAGGACCTTTCGCCCCACTCCGTCGAGAGCCTCTATTCGGACGCCGCTGTTCTGATTCATAGATTTCCTATCCTTTGTGTCGGTATAGTATGTGTACCCATTGATGTCATAAGCATTCCAAGATGTCACCTGTTTCGATGGCCCGGCCACCAACCGACTGATGGTAATAGAATCTATAGTTTCTCCAGGCTGTATGTTCTGGTCCTTCAACCATGATGTCAGGCGTTGCTTATGTTGTTTCATGACCCAATCATCTGAACGGCCATTCCTCTCGGCCATAATGATTAACCCTGGGCAAAAATAACCAAAAACCGAGAACCGAACCGAAATAACCGGAACCAAAACCGAATTAACCAAAACCAAAAATTTCGGTTCCTAGTTCGGTTCCCAGTTCTCAGGAACCGAAATAATGTCGGGTAATTTGGTTCCAGACCTCGGTTAACCGAACAAAACCGAAGAACCGACTTAAAAGGCTCGCCCTCGGTTTATATCCCGGCCCAAACAGGCCCAGGCGAGGCCCTTCAAGTATAAATACAGAATTTTAGTGTTTCTTGACTCCTCCCTCACTCTCTCTGTCTCACCGCAAGCCTCCTCTCCCACTAAGCCGCCTCTCCCTTCTGGCCTTCCCGAGACCGAGACCAAGTGCGCCTCTCTCGGTCTCTCCGCTCCGTCCTCCCTCTCCCTCTCTGCTGTGGCTTCCCTCTCTTTCTCTCCCTCTCCATTTCCAGAGCCTGGGGCGCGTCCCCTTCTAGCAGCTGCGTGACGTGGGGGGCGCGGCCCCTCCTCCGACGACAGCGCGACGCGGTGGGAACGGCACCTCCTCCAGCGACGGCACGGCGCGGGGTGCGCGGCCCCTCCTTCAACGGCGGAGGCACGGCGGGCGGCCCCTCCCACACCCCAAAGCACCTCCACCACCGTCCCATGGCTGGATCCAGTGGAGGGCGACCAGATCTATGGTGGGCCTGCCCCCGGCGGTGGATCTAGGCACGGTGCGCTTCCCGACAGCAGATCCACCGCCTCCCCTATCCCCGATCCTCCCCTGTCACTAGTGTCTGCTCTGGAGGTCGAGGCCGAGTCCGGTGTGGCGGTGCGTGCCCGCTGCCTTAGAGGCCGGATCTGGACGAAGGGGCGACTGCCGCCGTTTTTTTTCATTTTCCCCTTTTCTTCCCTTCTGTTTCGCTGATGTAACGTATGGCTCGGTTAGTTCGGTTCTAACCGAAACTAAACCGAACTAACCGAGACCGAATTTCCTCAGTTCCAAGTTCTCTAGCTAACCGATCGGTTCTAAGTTTTGTGCTAACCGAATTTCGTAAATAACCGAGGAACCGAACCGATCGGTTTTGGTTAACCGAATGCCCACCGTGAATAATGATAGCTATGTGTTCATCAATGTACGGTTGCATCACTGCCATACTCTACAAGACACTGTAATGCACCCAACTCACCTCTCTGTAATCATTGTCGAGGAACACTTTCCTACCACTTGTGCCCTTTCCAGCTAGCCTTCCCTTGTGACGAGAATCGAGATTACCAATCCCTCTCTATACTTTTAGCCACTCTTGGTAGCACTCGACGACTTCTTCAGAATTGTAACCCTCTATCATGGAGCCCTCTGGGTGTGTTCGGTTATGCACGTATCGGCTTAGAACCAACATGAACCGCTCGTAGGACCACATTTCATGCAAGAAGCTAGGGCCTAGTGCCTCAATCAGATGAACCAGGTGAATCATGAGATGTACCATTATATAAAAAAAGCGGGAGGTAAACACATCTCTAGCTGGTTCTGGGTCTCCACCATAAATTCATGTAGGTCACTCAGCTCTTGTCTGCGAATCGTCTTCTGTGAGATCTTCGAAAAGAAGTAGCACATGCGGGTGATGACCATCTTTAGGAACTCTGTCTTTATAGCCCTGATTGCAATTGGTAGGAACATTGTCAGCATCACATGACAATTGTGAGCCTTGCAGTATGTTAATGATAGGTCCTTCATTGAACTAGCTTCTTTGGGTTCGCCAAAAACCCAATCGGCACTCTGACCCTCCTAAGGAAATTGCATATAGCTCTCCTCTCCTCTAGGGTTAGGTTGAAGCTAGCCGCGGGAATATTGTACTTGCCTTTATCCTGCTATACCGGCCAAAGCTCCCGCATCACGTTCAGCTGCACCATGTCTTTCCGTGATCTGAGACCATCCTTTGACTTGCCCGTGTCCATCAAGGTAGCCATGAGACTCTCAAAGACATTCTTCTGCACGTGCATCGCATCAATGGCATGGGGGACCTCCAAGTCTTGCTAATAAGGTAGGTACTGAAAGAAGATTGATTGCTTCTTGAATGGTACGCCTTCTATGGGAGGTGTGCTTCTATCTCTGATAGTTCCATCTGGATTCTTCTTTCCATAGATGACGTGTATGTTTTGGACCATTTTGAATACATGTTCTCCATTACGACGTCTCTCTGGAGGGGGTTCATCCTCCGGGATGTTGCCATAGTATCTTAGGTACAATTTGCCGCGGTACTTGTGACTTGTCTTTAAGAAGCGTCGGTTCCTTATGTAAACTATCTTCCTAGATCCATCTAGGAACACCCATTTAGTACCATCGAAATAGACTAAGTATCCAGTCTTGCCTTTGAACTGTCCAGACAGGGCAAACAGCGCGGGGTAATCATTGGTAGTAACAAATATTATTGCTTTGCATATGAAGTCCTCCCGCCGGAATGCATCGTACATCGGCTCCCCATACCTCCATAGCCTCTCCATTTCTTGCATCAGAGGCTCCAAGAACACGTCTATATCAATGCCTAGTTGTTTGGGGCCAGAGATAAGAATGGTGAGGAGAAGGCACTTCCTCTTCTAACACAAATACGTTGGGAGGTTGTACATGGTCAAGATGACTGGCCATATGCTGTGGTCGGTCATCCTCTCATTGAAGGGATTCATTCCATCGGTGCTCAAGCCGAACCGTACATTTCGTGGGTCATCACTGAATTCTACTTTGTACTTGGCATCGAACGCTTGCCACTGGCTACAATCGGCTGGGTGTGCGATCGTATCATCATCCACTTTGCGCTCATCATCCCACCATGTCATTAGTGCGGCTTCCTTAGGGTTTAGGAACATACGCCTCAAGCGGTCGGTCACTGGCAAGTACCACATAACTAGGGCAAGAATTCTTCTCTTATTTGCATCGTTGCCTAATGGAGTTTCCTCTAGGGGCTGAGATTCTTGCACCACCTTCTTCCCACCCTTCTTCCTCTTTCCTGTGGAGGCTTCCACCCCACTTTTGAAGGTCATTGTGTTTGGCCATGGGAGCAACCGTGACATGAGGTACAACAGATCATCGAAACTACAGTCTGACCAGCCGTACTTAGCCTTCAGGATGAGTAGCTGAAGCACAAAACATAGCAGTGTGAAGTATGTCGGACAACCCTTCTCATCATCATACACAGTCTTCTTCAATGCTTTTGTCACCCTCTTAAGATTTTCTAGACCTCTCTTGCTCTTTTCTAATATTTCTGGTCCAAAGGCCCCAAGCATTTCGTCCAAGTTGTCACTGTCATCTGCATCCCCCTCACGTGCTTCGCCATCATTGCTGGCACCACCAGCATCATCACCACCTTATTCATTACCAAAGCCACCACCTTGTTGATTGCCAAAGCCACCACCTTGTTGATTGCCATAGTCACGATCCATTTGTTGCTCAAGATCGTCTGTGAATCGGGACAAGTATGCTTGGGTTTCAGCTTCATCGGCTAGATCATCGTCGCTGTCATCAACAACCACTGTTTCACCATGATGAATCCACACTGTGTAGTCTGGAACAAATCCTCTCCTAATCAGATGTTCTTTGATGGTACTCACATCTCGAAATGCAATAAGGTTCTTGCAATCTTTGCAGGGACAAATAATCGTGTCACTATTCTCTTTCAACGTCGCTGCATGCTTCTCTGCAGCTTTAATGAATTTGTCCACCTCATCACGGAAAAGAGCGTCGTGTCTTAATGAACCATACATCCAAGAGTTCCTGTAGTCCATCTTATAGAAACAAAACAACCAAAGAAAGAATATTACTCGAGAATAATTGTATATACCTAAGACACGCACCATGGTAGTAGAGAATAGTTAATTAATTGATTATTAATGCATAAATATTTGAAAATATAAATTAATTGGTTCAAATAAACAATTTCAAAGAAAACAATTAGCAACATTTAATATTTCATCCACTACCTTTCATGCAAACTCCATTCCAATTTCATGGTAGAGGATAATTAATTAATGGCCTATTTATCCATAACTAATTAAAAACACACATTATAGAAAGGAATCAAAATAAATATTAAATGATAATTAGTAGCCATGGTAGAGGATATTTTACACATTAGCAACAATTAAAATCTTACACATTTACCTACATGCAAACCCTAGTCACATAAAGAAAAATTGAAAAAGAAAAAAACAAAATCCTAGATCTAGATCTAGATATAGGGTTTCATGACACATGCACCAAACTTCACTAATACTACACTAAAATCAACAAAGATGTACTAACAAATGATGCAATCTTACTTCCCTACCTAATTGTCGGTGTTTTGGACCAGTGGGCCCTCAACCAACTAGTGAAAATGTACTGCGTGCCCCTAATCACGGATGGTGATGCAAAGAGACACAAGGTTTATACTGGTTCGGGCAATGGGTGCCCTACGTCCAGTCTGAGAGATCGATCTTGTATTCCTTGCACCGAAATGCTCGTAGTAGGGGGTTACAAGCAGGGCAAGAGAGGGAGCTAGTCCTAGGTCTCTGCGTGAAGCGGTGTGGATTGCTTGAGATGTTGATCTCAGGCAGCGGGAAAACGTGCGCGTTACAGAGTGTCGAGCGTGTGTTCATCTATCTCGTGAACTTGTCGTTAGAAACGGCCCCGGTCCCTCCCTTTTATAGTTGAAGGGGGGATAGGGGTGATACATGGGGTTGCTACGTAGCGTCGTGCGAACAGAGGCGGCATGTCCGAGCCCTGTAGCTATCACTGTGGCGGTATGGTTGATGGAGTGGTCCTGTCCTTAATGCACTGGGGCAACGCACCGGTCACACCCGATCCTGTGCGTCGTAGGAGCTCCAGTGATAGCTTGACGCAGGATATGGCGGACGACATGCCGGTCGCTGTGCGTTGACAGTATGAAGAGCCGAGGCTCGGTTGGTGCCGAGGCCGAGCCACCGTGGGGGCTCGGTGGGCGCGAATCCCGAGGCTGTCGAGACCCTGAAGTAAATTGCCGAGGCTTGGAGGGAGCAGTCGGTTCTGTACACTGATTCCGAGGCTATAGTGACCCGGACTTGACTCCCCACGTCGCGTTGTTCCTGGAGCAGGGGTTAGGTAGCACAGTGCAGTGCGGGCGTCGATCGTGGGCACAGTACTGAGCACAGTGGCTGGTAACCCCTGCCCCGTTCTGTCCCGGATGGTATGGTGTTGATGCGACTTCCCGTCTCGTTGGCCGCTCTGCTGTGTCGAGCTGTCGTCCGGCTGATATCGCGGGAGTGGTTGGTCGCATTAATTGGGCGTGACATTCTGTCAGGGAGATCGGTCGAGGCGGAGGCGACAGGGCCATTGCCGAGCCGGCCTCGAGCGAGACGGAGAATTGATACCGCGTCCGAGGCCTTACGTGCGGGGCCTCGAGCGAGACAGAAAATTGATGCCCTGTCTGAGGCCTTTCGTGCGAGGCCTCGAGCGAGGCGGAGAGTCGGTAGACCATCCGAGGCCTTTCGTGCGAGGCCTCGAGCGAGGCGGAGAGTCGGTGCCCTCGGACAAGGCCGGGGGTTAGCCAATAGTTTGTCTCTTGGCTTTGATTTTGATCGGGTCTAAGCGATTTTTTCGGTTTTTGCTTAGGGGACTCCGTTTTATGATACCCGACACTAATTTACCCTAGTATAGTGAAAATTAGGGTCCAATTTCACCCATAGCTAGCTCAAGCTCCATGGAAGAGAGAGAAAACCAAAAATCAAATTACTCACTAACCAACGAATTAAACTTCAAATAAAGAGTTGGAGAAGCATTTCCTTACCTTTTAGAGCCTCTCCACCAAAGGATTTGAGATCAAAACCTCCCCCCTTAGTAGAGCAATTTTTAGGAGGAGCCTAAGGCCTCCCAACCTTTTTTTAGAAGAGTGTGTCCCGAGGTGGAAGAAGGGGGTGGCTGCTATTTATTCGTGCGCCATCAGTATGGGCGGCTGGTGATTCAGCCGCCCTTACAGTCGAACAGCAGGGGCGGCTGGTGGCAGCCGCCCCCTACAAATGGGCACTGCAGGGGCGGCTGGTGATTGAGCCGCCCCTACAGATCAGCCCCAACTGTAGGGGCGGCTCAGGTTACCAGCCGCCCCTATAGTGACATCTGTAGGGGCAGCTGGGCTGCTTGGGTCCGAGGACGCCCACTGTAGGGGCGCCCCCAACCCCAGCCGCCTCTACAGTAAAAATGCCCCGTTCCTAGTGTGAGAATCTGGCGTAGTGATGGACATACGAGAGAGATTCTATCGCGAGAAGATCGTGTTATGATCAGATTAAATTTTTGGGTGACATGATCAGATTAAATTTTTGGGTGACATGGTTGCAACTCTGCTACCGAGCAGGTTGTTCAACACTAATAAGTGATGTTTGGACGTCAAGTAAATCTTTTAGTAAGTTTATAAACCCATATGTGAAAATTAATAATTTATTATCTAGTACTGTTTATTCCTGAATGTTCTTCTCCAACTGGCCGTGGCCAGTCCAGTATAATCTCACAAACATATATAGCGTGTTGATTTGTTACCAACAGCAACAACTGACACCCTCTAGCTCCCCCTCTCCTACTTAACTCACCCGGCCATGCTCATTAATTTCTTCATCCATTCCTCGGCATAGCTACTTTTGTGATTGTTTCGAATATAGAAGTTGAGTGTTTCGAAAGTATAGTGAAGACGCAATTGACAGTTGAAGACAGGCTCTTTTCATTCGAACTGTACTCGAGTTGCATTGGGTAGCTCATAATATATAGCTACAAAAATAAGAATAAATGACTTGAGAATGGAGGGCACCAAGACATTAGAGAATTAAAAGGTGCTTATCATTCATGCTGTTGCAGGGGAGGTCTGCTGTTTCCATGCAAAATCATCTGTGCTGACCACCTCGTACATCCGCTTGAACCAACTCAACAGGAGGTTACTCGACTGAGGTGGTCAGGTCGGTGGCCTTGAGCGGGGCGGGTTTCGCCAACCCTAGGGCTAGGGAGAAAGTCTAGGAATCTGGAGATGCTAGCTCACACCCAGAGACGAATCTAGGATATTGTGTCATTGGGGTCAAGGGCTAAGCAACGGGATAAAAAATGTGTTGATTTTCTATTTGAAGAGCAATTTGTTGGTGGATGAAAGAATTTTTAAAGAGTTTTTTACAAGTTATCGGGATCAGCTGACCCCAATGGTTACACGTAGATTCGCCCCTGCTCACACCGTCCAATGTACTCGTACGCTAAAATTCACTGCCTTCATCGAGTGACAGGATTTGCTAATCTTAAGAGTGGTCCGACAGGAACAAACAAATTTAATTTGCATATCATGATTATCCATGGACTTCTCATAAATTTAATCTTGTGTAGTAGGAGTATTAGCCTTTTCCTCGACATAAGTTATTGAGGAGGGCTAAATGAATCGATTTGAATTTTACTCTTACCCGGCTGGCCGACAAGAGAAGACCTTACATCCCATCAGTTCTTTAAAAAGTGACTCGAACTTTTGTTGAGCTAGCTGATAGGAACCTTCCTTTTTTCTAGGTGGTGATGGGGATATTGAACATGCTTCAACTACTCCACCATTCTATAGTAGTACGCATAATAATAACGCCTCTTATCATCGGCCACATGCATCTTGATTAACTTGATATACCAACAACTCTACCCTACTATGACTGTACCAACGTCAACCATGCTCATATATACAACTTCCTCACAGCAGTGGTCTCGGCTCCGGCCTCTCTAATGAGAGTACAAATCACTTTGTATTCTACTCTGGCTGCCTCTATATGTACACACTTTACCTGGTCATATTTTGCACCATCATTTGTTTGAGGTCACGTTGCTTACGGTAGGATACATAGCATAGGGATCGAAATGATGAGAGAGAGCGAGTTTTGGGAACGGAAGACATCAGGAGGTCTTGCAAGGTAAGAACAGTAAGCACGCCTGCAGGCTTGTCACAATGGCATATGCTTGGTTGAGGCACAGAGAAATGATGGGTGCAGGATGCAGGTGCATCTGCAGTGATCGTCGCCGGTGACTCATGCTGATTGTCAGAGATAGTGAATAGGATTGGGCCCGAGCACGTATCTCAAGCAGAGATGCATGTAGCCATGGCCTCGTGCTACTAGGCCAAAATCATTGTCGTCCAATCGCTTTGTTCACTTGATTTATAAACCATATTTTTTCATGCAACGAATAATATTTTTCTCTCATAACAAATCAGGTAATAGTACTTTCAGCTATGACTTATTACACAAGCCAGCAGTGCCGATGCTCGTTTACATGCGTATGCGACTTTCTTGCCGTCATCATCGGGCATCGCGACCCATCAACTTCCTTAATGCCAGTCTGCATAACGTGGTCCCCGCGATATCACGCTGAGAGCTACTTTCGGATTTGGGCTTGGCAGCAGAGCACAGCACCCGAAACGGTGCCTTTACCATGTCCAACTAATCCACCGTCTACTATTGTAACTGATTTAGCAATGCCCAATTTTGTTGCTTTTTGTTTACTGCTTGCTGTTGGGAAAAGTCAAACAAGTCTGGGAGCTAGCTGTTGGGCCAAGGGCCTAGACGCCCAACTGCCCGGCGCCCAGATCCATACCGGCTATTTTGAAATTCAAAACAAATAGGAAAACCAGAATCTCACAGCAAAGCAAATTAATAAGTCATTGAGAAAACTAGTGCGTCTGTATGGTACCAGAACAAGTCAGAGGAACTACTCCAATAGACATAAAAAAAAGCTAAAGCTAACAGAGTACATGTTGCTACCAGTTATTACAGACAACTGCAGTCCTCTCCATCCTGTCCTATTTAACTCACCTGATCGACAATGCTCATTTACATATACAGCTTTCATCCACTCATCAGCCCAGCTCCTCTAGTCCACTTACGCATGTAACTATACCATCGTAGTCCACAAACCCAGATTGGTGATTTGAGAATGGAGGGCACCAGGATAAACTTTGACACTCACAAGCAGTTTACCCGTTATAACCGAGCGAGTATTATGAATGTTTTGTTAACGTGCGCAGAAGAGACCTCCTCAGTTATATACACTTGTCATTTCGGATGTTGGGGGTGAGGTTTGGTTCACAAAGACAACGCTTTGTTGGTTCAGGATCCAGCACGAGCGGTGAACGGCGTGCAGGACCAAAGATTAGCCATTGCCAGTTCCATTTGTGTACCAGCAGCATATGTGTGAGGAGGTTTCAGGCGCGCAACCTGAAGGCTGGTAACAAGAGCCGACGTCCGACGGGTTTCAGCCTCGTGTGTGGGGGCAAGCAAGTATGTGTTCATTAGAGGTCCAATAACCTCGTGTGTGTTCATTAGAGGTCCAATAAAGCTTCGTTGGTGGGCCACGTCACCAGCCCAATAACCTCCCGCTCCTTCTTTTCTCAAATAAAAAAAACTGCTCATACACCCGTTCATATCCACTCGTTCCTATCGCTCCTATCCGTTCGCCTGCCGCCTCCGAGCGCAACGCTCTGCTCATCCACTCATTCCTATCCAATCCGTTCGCTTCCTTGCCCCTAATTTCTCTCTCACCAATCTGCTCCCTTATGCGCATCCAACACAGAGCAGCGAGCACCGATGGTCTGAGCCCACACCACAATGCCGAATCAGTCTGTGGGCACGCGGCAGCCGCAATGCTGAGTTGGTCGGGGTGGTGGTGGCACTTTGCACACCATGGCCGCGACAAGCGAGATGTATGGGTCACGACGGTGGACGCCCCGCACGGCGTGGGGTGGGGCGCGGCATGGCGCGAGATAGGGGCCGGCGCGGCGCGGGATATGGCGCGGCGGCGAGGCAAAGTAGGCAGGCGGACGGCGCATCGCAACCGTGAAAGCGTTAGCGTCGCGAGTGGGGAATAATGTTCAAGAGTGGAAGGATGACGTGTTGCCTGTTGGGCCCCATAGATGCATAGGCCCAGGAGCGGGGGCGTCCGGACGTACACGCCCGGAAGAACGTCCTCGTCAAAGCATTATCATTAGAGTTAACATATTATTTCAGATCGAGGTGATTTAGCCATGCCCGAGAATTGGCTCCTGCAAATGTTCAGTTAGCATTCAAAAATTTCAGATATGTTTAGAGTTAACATTCAGAAACTTCAGAGGAGTTGAAACACTTTGATGTATCTTCAAACTAATAAAACAAAAAAAAAAGATCAAAAGTATAATAGTGTAAGGATCGCATGAAATACTGGAGATCAACTACTTGTTGGCAATGGGGATGGACTATTATTTCTTAGCAATGGGGCCTAGATTACAGAAGACGATGGACGATAGATTAATAATATACTAATAACAGAGAAATGGACCAGTACTGAAGCTGATGAGGATCAACTACCAAAGGACGATGGCATATATAAACTATGGACCCGAAGGATCGACTAGCTAGTGGAAGGATTAGTAGCACACCTGGTGGCATGATGTCAATAAGGACGCCAGGAACCACTGCAGTTACTGTTGAGAGAAGACTACTTACTCATTGTGCAATTCATCTATCAGCCTGTTGGCTAGGTCGTATTTAACTTATAAGTTATGGTTTATCAGTCAACGAACAGTATTTTTCTCTCATATCAAACCAGCCAACAGTACTTTCAGTCATGGTTTATAAGTCAAACCAGTCCAAACGAATAGAGCGTATAGCCTCCACCAGCTCACCAACTCTTGTCTCGTGCAGCATTTAATTTGGCCCTGGCTGCATGCCTTTATAAATACACACTTTACCGGGTCTCATTTTGCACAGTCGTCATTTGTTTGAGTCGCCGTTGCCTGACGGCATGCTATATGGCTAGCGCATATATATATATATATATATATATATATATATATATATATATATATATATATATATATATATATATATATATATATATATATATATATATAACAGGAGACATCAGGTCTTGGATAGGAACAACAGGTGCTGGATTAAGGCTGGATGAAAAACTCGAAGCTCGTTAGCTCACTCGGCTCGTGGCTGGCTCGACTCGGCTCGTTATCATAACGAGCCGAGCCGAGCCAAGATTTTGAGCTCGTTAGCTATAACGAGCCAACTCGAGCCAGCTCGCGAGCTAAATGAGCCAAGCTTCCAGGAAAAAAGTATTAAAACTTATATTAGTTTTTGTATTACTTCATGTCTTACACTTTACAATTGACTGGTAACTGGTTTAGACCATATAAATTGGCTGGTAACTGGTCTAGATGCATTTCTTTTATATTATTATTATTCTCAAACTTTAGATAAATATAAATATTATATTTTGTATATTTTTTATATCTGGCTCACGAGTTTAACGAGTCAGCTCAAGCTTTTAACGAGCCGAGCTGAACTGAATTTCTAGCTCGTTAGAATAACGAGTCGAGCCAAACTAACCAGCCGAGCCGAAAAGGATGCAGCCGCGAGTGTTGACTGTCCCCGACCTAGTCAACGCACCTCTAGCATGCATCTCGACCGAGTAGAGATGTGTATTATATTGTAACGAGCACTGCTAGAGTACTCCTCTTTCTAAAAATTGCGCCGATCTCAGAGCAGCAGAATCCATGCTAGATAATTAATTTTTATTAGTTATTTATATTTCTCTTGGGTCCCGCTTGGGCCTGCCTGTCCAAGCCTATAGCCCATGCCCAGCCCTCAACCAAAGTCATCTCTTCTAGGTCCCTTTGCTGCTAGGGTTTTGTTTCCTCGTCGGAGGAGACAAGCGCGGACATTGCCACTGTGGGAGTCTAGATGCTGATGCCTGACCATGATGCGTTCCAACGATGCAGAGCAGGACCACAGGAGTGGCACCTCGCTGGCAGCGTTACACTAGTTTGACACGAGGACCGGGAATAGATTGAGGATTACTACTTTAGGTTTCTCTCTCGATCACACTCGCATCCTGAGTCCTTGCTTCCAGATGGTTCGTGGTCGCCGACTAGTGACTCTGCTGCCCCAGGACCTGGTGATGGTAATTCACAGTACATTACAGTACACAATGAACACAAGGTTGTTGCCAAGCCTATGGCCTGAGCATCGTTAGCTCACAAGATCACCGGCTCAGATGAGTCAACCACTCACCAGTCTTGTCACACTATGGCTAGAGGTAGAAGAAGAGAGGAAGAACAGAGCATACACACACAGCCAGAGACACTAGCGTTGGCCGGAGCCCTGTATAGGATATGACAAATCTAAACTCTTTTTACTGAATTGCAGTGGCAAACTATTTATACAACTCTATCCATCTAGTCCTAGACCAGCTGCCAAGCTACTACAGTAACTAAATGTTACAGCAGGTCTGACTTTAGCGCATGCCCCTGCTGTGGCAACAGTGCGGTAGGTGAGCCATTCGGCGCCTACCACTACAGCGGCTACAGTGCCACAACAGGGAGCATTTTCGGCGCCGCCTTCACCTGCTGTGCATTCACACAAGAGATGCAGAGGATTATCTAACAATTCTTTCCCTAATCCTTCTGCTACTCTTGAACCCCCTTCATGTCGATCATCTTCTTCAGCTCCGTGAGTCGAAGATGGCCGAGCAGCTTGGTGAGGACGCCCGCGAGTTGCCGACCAGTTTCGACGAACTCGATGACGATCTGCCCTCCATCGACACAGTCCCTGAGAAAGTGAAACTCCACGTCGATGTGTTTGCTCTAGTCATGGAGAACCGGATTCTTCGCGAGGGCGATGGTGGGCTGGTTGTCCACCATCAGTGCTGGTGGGTGAGCTTCCGTATCGGTCAGCTCACTCAGCAGCCGCCGCAACCACACAACTTGGCACGCCACTGTGGCCGCTGCTACATACTCTACTTCGCACGTAGACAGCGCCACCACCTTCTGTTTCAGCGACAGCCATGAAATTGGAGCCGACCCGAGGAAGACGAGCATGCCAGAGGTGCTCCGTCGTCCATCGATGTCCCCCGCCATGTCTGCATCGCTGAACACAGTGAGCTGCAGCCTGCTTTCGCCTGTCTTGGGGAAGACGATCCCTTGATTCACCGTCCCCTTGACGTAGCGCAACAGCCGCTTCATCGTAGCTCAGTGATCCTCTCGAGGATCCTCCATGAAGCGATTGACGTAGCCTACGACGAACGCAATGTCCGGCCTTGTGTGGACTAGGTAGCGCAGACCACCGACGATGCTCCGATAGAGTGTTGCATCTACCTTCACCGCGGTACAGGCTTTCGTCAGTTTTAGCCGCTCCTCCATCGGAGTCACGCATGGTTTGCACTCAACCATGCCACTCTGCTCCAACAGCTTTGAGGCATACGCGCTCTGACCGAGCGTGAATTTCTCTTTCCCCTGTCTCACCTCGATGCCGAGGTAGTAGGAGAGTGCGCCGAGATCGCTCATTCGAAAACGAGCCGCCATCTCGTGCTTGAAGCTATTGATGTCCTCCACATGCGCGCTGATGACGATCAAGTCGTCCACATACACGCCGACGATGAGCTCCTCCTTCCCCCGTCGCCGTGTGTAGAGCGTGTGCTCGGTTGCGCACTGCTAGAACCCAAGCTCGCCCAGCGTGGCGTCAAGCTTGGCGTTCCATGCTCGTGGGGCCTGCTGCAGCCCGTAGAGCGCCTTGTGCAGTCGAAGCACCCTATGCTCCGCTCCCTTGACGGTGAAACCCGGAGGTTGCCTGACGAAGACCATCTCCGCCAGCTCACCGTTGAGGAAGGCCAATTTTACGTCCAGATGATGGACGTGCCAGTCCTTTGCTACTACCAAGGCAAGTAGCAAACGGATAGACTCCATGCGCGCTACCTGCGCAAAGACTTCCTCGAAGTCGATGCCCTCGCGCTGAACAAAGCCTCGGGCGACAAGGCGCGCCTTGTGTTTGACAATGGCACCGAGCTCGTCCCGTTTGACCTTGTACACCCACTTTAGGCTGATCGGACGGCATCCTGGAGGTGGATCGACGAGCTCCCAAGTTTTGTTTTCCTCGATCACCTTCATCTCCTCCAGCATCGCCCATCGCCAATTTCCATCGCGCTTTTTCAGCGCGAACGTGGGTGGTTCCCCTGCACAGACAAGCAGCAGCTCTTGGTCATTGAGCAGCCGACCCGCCAGGCCTAAGGGCCCTGTGCCACCGACGATGTCATCCAGCCTGCGGAACCGCACCTCCTCACACCACACCCTGATCAGCGCGGTACATAGTGAACTCCATCGAAGTGAATTTGCTGCCGCGATCAGTCCTCAGCACGCGGAGCTTCCTGCCGCTCTCGGCCTCTGCGCGCATCTTGAACGTCTTGATCGCTGCCACCGCTTCGTCCTTGCTCATCAGGAGTTGTAGCCACATGTAGAGACTACAATCATCCATGAGCAGGAGGAAGTACCGCCGACCACCGTTTGTGGCTGGCGTGATCGGCCTGCAGAGGTCGCCGTGGATGAGCTCGAGAGCATCCTTCGCGTGATACTTGGCTGCTTTTGGGAATGACACCCTCCTCTGCTTCTCGGCCAGGCAGCTGTCACATAGCTCACCTCCGTGCTCCATATGGGGTAGCCCTCGGACCATCTTCTCCAGTCGACCAAGCGCGTCGAAGCTGAGATGTCCGAACCGGGCATGCCACAGCCACGGTTCCTCGGTGTGCCTTGCCGCCAGGCACACCGGCTGCTCTACCTTTAGGTCGAGCCGGTACAACCGGTTCTGGGACCTCTTCACCTTGGCGAGAAGTCACTGCTCTCAGTCCCTTATCCTGAGGACTCCGTCCTTGATCAACCCCTCGCTACCGCACTCATCTAGCTGGCCAATGCTGATGATGCTAGAACGCAGTTACGGGATGTAATATACATCCATTAGCACGTGATGCTCCCCATTCTAGCACCTGAAGATGATGGTGCCGCGCCCTCGGATTGCCACCCATGAGCCATCATCGAACTTCACCTTACCGGTAACATCGTCGTCGAGCTCGAAAAAGGCTGCCTTGGAGCCCGTCATGTGGTTGCTGGTACCAGAGTACAGATACCACCGTTGCTCCTGGTCGGTGCCCACATGTCCGAGGTGCACTTGGGCACGCGGTTCGTCGAGGTTGATAGCCTTCAGGGCCTTCCCAGGTCCTTCCACTATCGTCACCTCTCCTTCTCCTCGGCCTCGACGTCGTGCAGTGCACAGAACATCGCTATCAGGATAGTGGCCTCATCATCAACAACTTGCGCCAGATGAGCCCCAGCCTTCTTCTTCAGCTTGCGATTTGGGCACTCCCGTGCCCAATGGCCCATCTTCCTGCAGCGTCGGCAGGCGTTGGGGTCGACCTGCTTCTTCTTTACCGAAGAAGACTTGCCACGGCGCTTGCCATCACCACCGCGGCTGGAGGAGGCTACCCCGGAGTTCCTCCGAGCAGCCCACTCCTCCTCTGTTAACAGCAGTTTGCCGCTGTCCTTCGTTGCTATTGCCTATTCCAGGCGCTCGTCCACCGCCCGCAGACGGCCTGTCACATCCTCAATGGTGAGGGTAGACAAGTCCAGCATCGTTTCTACGGAGAGAGCGATCTGGATGTACTTTGCCGGCACAGAGTGGAGGTACTTGGAGACCGTCTTCTCTTCGTCGATGGTGATGCCGTGGCTCTTCAGCTTGCTGATGAGCGTCTGCAGGCAGAGGGAGAAGTTCTCCATCGATTCACCACCCTTGAACTTGAGGTTGGCATACTCCTGCTTCAGAAGCTGAGCCGTTGCCTTCTTTGCGCGGTCGAAATCGACGTGCATCGCCGCAATAGCCTCCCACGTCTCCTTAGCAGAGCTTTTCGCCCCCAACGGTTCCCTATACTCTGTCGGTACAGCAGCGAGGATAGCCTCCAACGCTGACATGTCATCTTCTTCATTTTTGGTGCCCTTGTCAACAGCATTCTAGAGCCGTCGGGCTCTGAGCTTGACCTTCATGGTCACCAACCACTCTCCATAGTTGGTGTGAGTCAGCGTCGGCCAACTGGTGCCGCTGACCTCATGCACCGTGCGAACAGCGACCACCTGTCGTGGTTGGGCAGCCACAGCAGTGCCACTGTTGTCGCCCATCTCCGAACCGTCTGTCATCGCCAGCGGTTAGTCCGGCGACGGCGCTTGTACGGCTCTGATACCACTTGTCAGCCCACAAGATCACTGGCTCAAGTGAGTCGACCACTCACCAGTCTTGCCCACCACTATAGACGTTGTCCGACCACACACTATGGCTAGAGGTAGAAGAAGATAGGGGAACAGAGCATACACACACAGCCAGAGACACCAGCGTTGGCCGGAGCCCTGTATAGAAGATGATAAATCTGAACTCTCTTTACTGAGTTGCAGTGACAAACTATTTATACAACTCTATCTATCTAGTCCTAGTAGGCTGTCAAGCTGCTACAGTGGCTAGATGTGACAGCATGGGCTGACTTTGACGTCTGCCCCTGTTGTGGCTACAGTACGGCAGGTGAGCCGTTCGACGTCTGCCACTACAGCGGCTACAGTGCCACAGCAGGAAGCATTTTCGACGCCGCCTTCACCTGCTGTGCATTCACACCAGAGATGCAGAGGATTATCTACCAAGCATCTGAGATCGAATGTCATCAGCCCACAAAGAGTCCAACCAACCCAGAAAAATCAGAGAATTACTCCAATAGACACATAGCTAACATAGTACATATTTATTTGCTACCACTTATTACAAGCATCAAGCAACCGCAGTCTACTCCAGCCCTATTTAAGTCACCTGATCAACAATGCTCGTTTACTTATACAGCTTTCGTCCACTCATCGCCCCAGCACCTCTTATGCGTTGTAGTCCACAAACTCAGATTGGCGATTTGAGAATGGAGGGCACCAGGATAAGTTCTAACATGCACAACCAAAGTAAGTTGTTACAATAATCGACTCGAGTATTATGAAAGTATTGTTGACCTGTGCAGAAGATACTGCCTCAGTTACTAATATATATACACTCGTCCATTTCGGCTGATGTAGGTGAGGTTTGGTTCAAAGATAATTGAAGCTTTGCTGGTTTAAGACCAGCACTTTATGGTAGCACGGGCGGTGAATGGCATGTAGAACCAAAGCTTAGCCATTGCCAGCTTCATTTGTGTACCAGGAGCATGTGTGCGGACATATGAGGCGCGCGAGATAAACACTCCTAACAAGAGTCGATGCCCAACAGGGTTCTCTTGCTCCGTAGACACCTCTTTTCAGTGATATAGCCTCGTGTGCGTTCAAGGGGCAAGCAAGTATGCGTTCATTAGAGGTCTAGCCATCCCTAGTTATCGCGTAAACATGAAGGGATTCAATAAGTTGTAAAGCGCATCAACGATCCTTAAACTTATTTATGATATCAGATAGGTTTATATACTATTATTAATTAATCTGTAAATATGGGTCCCTGAAAACATTAGTCCACTTGAGGTCCAAATTTCATTAATCAGCATATACTTTGTTGTGTGGCATGCAAACGACATGATTACATATGAGGAGAGAGAGAATCTCGAAAAAATAATGTGATGATCGCCTGCAATTCTTGGTGAAATGGATGCAACTTTTGATGCCAAATTGGCAGATCAACAATAATAGGACGGTGAAGAATCAAATGCAAATTAATAGTTTCTGGGGCATAATGATATCTCCAAATAAGTTCGTTTGTTTCTTTAATGTGCTTGTCAATCTATTCTAGTAGTCTGGCAAAAATGTATACATGTGTGTTCATTTGTTAAAACAATTGGCAGTGTAACCCCTCAAATTATAGTTTGCTTTGGTTTTGCCCAAAGTCAAACTTCTTCTGGCTTTAATCAAGTTCAAATAAATTATAGTAACATATAAATCTGTAGATTAGTTGCATTACAATTTTTCATAAAATATATTTCGATGGTGCATTTATCTAAACTCTTAGATGTCAGTATACTTTTTTCTAAAAACTGGGTTAAAATTAGAAAGTTTGATTTACAAAAAATCAAAAGTGAACTATAATTTGGAATGTGGGAGTACTTAATTCGCCTGTTCATGCTTGTGTGTATATTACTTCCTCCGGTTCTCAGCCCAGCAACTCTTGTGTCTGTTTTGGAGGAAAAAAAAGTAGTGTTACAAAAATGAGTAAATCCCATTCAAAATTAGTATTTGAATGGTACTATCAACATAATTTGACATTTTAATATATGGTAGCCATGAAATCTTATTCTGAAATTCATAACAAATAGGAAAACTGGCATACCTAACATAGTACATATTCATTTCACTACTACACAAACTTTACTGGAGGCGGGCATTTTTGGTTTTCCGCGGCGGGCAAAGCCGTCCGCCGCGGCCTAGAGGCCACGGTAAATCGTGGCTTAACCGCGGCGGGCGGCTTTGCCCGCCGCGGTTAACCGATTTACCACGGCGGGCGGTGTAACGTGCCCGCCGCGGTAAACATACTTTTACCACGGCGGTCACGTTGAACCGCCCGCCGCGGTAAATTATTTTACCGCGGCGGACACGGTACAGAGCCCGCCGCGGTTATGTTCGTTAGCCGTGGCGGGCATTATTATTTGCCCGCCTCGGTAAATTATTTCCTGAATTAAAAAAAATACAGCAGCCATATAATTAAATTCAAATTCAAATTCAAATCACATCCAGATTTCACAAATTAAACTTAAAAAGTATGCAGGCATTACACATGAGATAATATACATATATATACATTCACTTAGTCGTTCTTGTCATTGTTAATTCATTACATTTACATATTAAAGTCGTTATACATGCCCTAAGGAGTAATCTTGCGGACGCATCATCGTGGGCCATTTCCTCAGCCTCTCGTACTCCGGTAAAATCGCTAGCTGGCTGTTCTCATTGAAGAACGTGCTCCCTTCAAGCACGCATTTGTCTAAGACAAACTTACATATGTCCGCCTTTGTCTGCTTGAAGGAGTGTTGGGTGCTCTGCGCGTCTCTCCACCAGTTCAATCCATTCTTGAGCACCCTCCAACTGCTGCTGTACTGCTTGCACTCCCTCAGGTACTCACAGACATAGAAGCCACAGTTTTATGATCCTACCGGTTGTTTGGCACACTGCATGATCGATACACAAGCATTAGAATACAGGCATTAGAACGCTTATAAACAGAACGCACAATTAAACCTTTCAAATACTTACCGGAAAGTTGCGTCTGATTTTGATGCGGTTCTTATGCTTAGCCTTAAAATTCTCTGTTCTTCGATCATAGCATTCAGGATCCTTCACGTACTCCTTATAAGCGCTATATGAAATGTACTAGTATTAGGCAGGGCATTAGAACGCATATGAGAAGACAGTTCAGTCACTTACACTCTGAGGCAATCTTCAAAGGCCTTGTACCCTTTTAAGTTTGGCATTCTCAACGAATCAAATACGCAGGCCCTGCCATCCTGAGGGTAGATGATAAATGCAACCCAGTGACCCTCAAGGCCTTGGCTGCGCCATTGAAACAAAATACAGGTTACAATGAGAAATAATAATACTAGCTAGCTACCCACTTATCTCTACAGGCATGTCTTCGACTTACCCAAAGTGGTAGGCAGCTACGATACACCCATTTCTCCTGATCTTCTTCATTGCTCCTAGTATGTACCTTGAAATGTTCAACTTCTCATTGTCCATCAGTTTCTTCCTGTGCGCCTCTCTCTGTCGCTTGGTCAAGTCTTTCATGGTTGGATGATTGTCATCTAGGTGGTAACCAATGATGACTCTTTGAGCAATATGCATTGGAGATAGATAGATAACATCAAGTTTTAGTTCCTTGGATATATAGGCCATCAACCTGCAAGGACAAGCCATCGTGGCATATATAAGTAGTCTTGACCGATTCAAAGGCAGGTGATATGTGAAACTCGCAATTCATCACTTACATAGAGAACAAGGTGACTTGGGCGATGTCAAGGTCTTGTTCCCGTAGTAGTCTGTACATGTCGTGGAAGTCCACGGGGAGTTCTACATCATTGCCGGGCAAGTGGAAGTACTCCGCCACAACCTTGACTAGAAAACCATGTAGGCCAGCTTTTGCCGCTTCCATGTACCAGAGATGAAACCTCCTTGTCTCCCACCTTTCCTCGTCGACGAGCTGGGCCTTGGTTATCATGAACTTCCCATGCTCGTAATGGCCGGGGCAGTCATCCGATTCAGGAAATAGATGGAAAGGTGATCTTGGCCTGGGATAGAAATGTTAGTACCATATTATGGCAAAGAAAAGTTATTAGCAAATTATGCTCGCCGCTACCATACCTTTCGAACTCAAGTGAGTATGTGAGATGCCCTTGGTCGCCTTTAGTCTTCGCTGGCGGTGGAGGACAGTGGCTTGTGCTCGCAATGGCAGCAGGCGGTGTCTTTGCCCCCGGTTCCTCCGTGCCTCCCGGTCCTTTGCTTGTGCCCTTAGACGGACTATCGGGAGGTGCGGGTGGACTTGTTGTTGGAGGAGGAGAACGAGGGTGAGGGCTTGTGCCTCGGGGTGACTTCCTTCCCTTGTCATCCCCGCCATTGCCTTCGTCATCGCCGTCGCCGTGATCCGGATCATCGGGGGGACAAGATCCAGCAACGGATGGTTGTGATGCTGGTGTCGCCATCGGCGTAGAAGTCGGCGTCGAGAGAATGATCTCTATGTCGTCCTTGTTCCACAGGACTTCGGAACCAATGGCAGCTCCAAGGATCGTTACCCCTTGTGCAGTTGGATATTCCATTTCAAATTCTTCGTATTGGGTCGCATACCATGTAAGTATCACGGCAGCATAGTTGGCAGGGATCTGGTCTTGGTTGAAATCTTTGATATCTTCTTTGGGGTGCATGTAACCCTCACCCACGGTCAACTTTTTCGCCCTGCCGAACGGGATGTTGAGGTTGACACGCATGGGTTGCCGGATGTCGTCGACGGGGTGCCTTGGGCGATCCTCGATCATCGGCAGTGGCTGCCCTTGTGTCTGCCCTTGTGGAACTTGTGGCACGGCCACGCCTGCCTGGCGAAGCATCTGTGACCTCATCGACACCATATCTGGGTCATTGCTCGTGAAGGCTTCTTTTATGGACCGACTGATCATTTCGGCCACGCCTTGATCATAGCCCTTCTGAAAGATGCCCTCCTTGTACCTCTGCCTTGACCGGTATGTGGCAGCGTCGGATTGCCATGACTCCACTGAGTTCCAGCTCATCTTCGACGACATGCCACGGACGCGGCCACGGTGCTCGGGGGTTCCCAGCGCTAGGGTCAGCAAGTCCTGGCCCCTGCGAACCTCGAAGCTGTCCTTGGATTTAGCGGCCTGGATGAGAGCCCTCTCCACCTCCTCGAACTTCGGCTCATTGAACTTGCTCGCGCCCTCCTTGAGCTTCTTCGGCTTGCGGGCATAAATGAAGTCCTTAGCCCTCAAGTCTACACCATCGTACGGATCGGGAAGCCCGGCGGCAGCTCTAGCCCTTTCTTCCTCCCGCCACTGGGGCCTCTTACCAGCAAACCCAGTCATGCCCAAGTGGTGGGGGTGCAGGTTCTTCTTCGCGAGTGCGCTGAACTTGGCGCTCTTTGCCTTTGCTTCTTCTGTTGTTCTTTGTTTGCAGAACTCTTCCCAGTGATGTTCCTTCACCATAGTGTATTTGACACAGGGTGACTTGCCTAGCTTCAGGTAGTACCTGGTCAGCATGGACTTGAAGTTTCTAAAGGCTCTTCCTGCCACGTGCATGACCCACTCCCTGCACTTGTCTAGATCGGCGTCCTCGGGATAATGGAAGCTCCTCGTCACCTCACCCCAGATATGTGTCTTGTAGTCGACCGGGACATTGTTCCACTCCACCCAAGTGATCTCCACCTTGTCCTTGACTATACATGCCACCTGGTTGCTGAACTTGGCAAGGACCATGGGTGGCGACAACGGGTTTCCCTCTGGTCCCACCTCATGGATCACATGGACTTCGCCGTGGATTTCCCTCCGGTGCCTCCCGTGTTCCCCCCTTCTCAGCTTTGTCCTCTGACCACTAGACTTGCCTGAAGTGGTTGGAGATGGAGCGGGGGGTTCTTTGTCACTGACTTCTTCATCCTCGAAATTCAATTCTCGAGGCACCACCGGCATCTGTTCAGGGTTTGGAGACCGCGCACTTTCAACTTCGTCGTCCCTCGGTTGGTAGGTCGGATCATCATCGTCCTCTGTACGATGTTTCTTTGTTGGCCTAGGGGTCACGGACACTTGGCTCTCGAGGCTAGTTGATGATGATGCACTAGGGGTAGGGTCGCGCCATTCGCTTATCGGTTCCTCCGCCATTGGAAAGCTACAATGAATACATATTTCAGTTGTATAGACACAGTTATAGAGTAGTAAAGTAGAGTAGTACTAGAGTAGTAAAGTAGTAGTAGTTGGCTCAGATTTGCCCCATTGTCATCACATCGCTTTTAAATTGGTTGCTTGTATCTGGTATACAAGCCATCCTAGTTTAGCGGGGGCACTCGATCATCATCGCCGCTGCCTCAGCATAAAAGGGTTCACATCATTGCATATGCCACTGCCTCAGCAATAAGTTTAAAAGTTCATCATTGCATATGCCAAAAAAGGAAGCAGCCCCATTAAATAAAAACCTTTCACAAATCAAAAACAGGAGCAGCAGTAGTAGAATAGTAGTATAGGAGGGAGTAGAGGAGTAGAGGAGGAGGGAGTAGTAGTAGGCAGTAGTAGTATACTAGTAGTAGTATACTACTAGAAAGTAGTAGGCAGTAGTAGTAGTATACTAGTAGTAGTACAGGAGGAAGTAGAGGTAGGCAGTAGTAGTAGTATATACTAGTAGTAAAGGAGGGAGTGACCAATTCATCTCAAAATTCTCACAAATTATATCAAATTTGGCAAAATTGCAGCAGAGTGACCAATTCATCTCAAAATTCTCACAAATTTAGCTCAGAATTAGTTTAAAGGCAAGGTGCATCATAGGCAGTGGCATATGCTCAGAATTTTGTCATAAATTTCTTTGGCATCATAGGCAGCAAAAAGAATTGAATTCAAATGCTACGGTTCACCAAAAGCATCATAGATCAGTAGTATAGCAGTTCAAAATTCACCAAGTGTAGTACTGCTTTGTTCAGTTGAATTCAGAGTAGCAGCAGCAGTAGTAAGACAACAGTGGTAGAGAGAAATAGGTAATACAAGTACCATTTTGCATCAAGTAGTAGAGTACCAGTAAGGGGATAAGTAGTAGCTAGCCATCTCAAAAAACTTTCACAAATCAAAAAATTTGCATCAAGCTATAGAGTGTAGGCAGTAGACAGTAGAGTGTAGGTAGTAGAGTGCAGGCAGTGGATTAATGGGCATAATGGCAATTGGCAATGCCAAACTGTCAATGACAAGCAAGAGAGGCAAATGCCAAAAAAGTAACAATATTTTGCAGAGAGCATGGAAAAGTAAGGAATTACCACCCCTAATCAAAGCGTTCACAAGGAGGCTCATCAGAAGAGCACTTGCCACTGCTGAAAGAGCATCAAGGTATAGCATTCACATTGACAAACATTGTGCAGCTTGTGGTGCAGTGGAGGACGATGCCCATCTATTCTTTCACTGTCATCTACCCCGGGCGGTTTGGTTCTCCACTGATCCCCCTCTACGCACCAACAACCTTCCTAATGCGATGAATATATTTTCATGAGCCATGGCTTTCTTTTTTAGATAGATTATTAGTGTACTGAATTTCAGAGCAGTATTGAAATTTCAGTCTTGTATTTTTGTATGACACTATCAGAATTTTGATAACAAATTGCAAGCATTTTGTGCACAACAGATTGAGTGAAGATTCTTTTCTATTGCTACCTTTTCTAGTTCATAGTACTTTTGATAATTGATTCCTTTTTGCTGTGTTCTTGTAACTTAATTAAGTTCTCAAACCTGAAATTTAATAAAGCTCTAAATATTAGACGGTTAGAACGAGTGATGACATTATTACCTCACCTTTTTTAACTACTGTGATTCACCCCTCTAGTTTTTTTAAGAGTTTTGATCCATTACAAGGATTTGAATACTAGGATTGTTAGCACTAGGATTTCATGCCTAGGATTGTGATGGCTGTTAGTGAAAAACTAGAAAATTCCATAATATACATGTAACAAATTGGGCATACTTGATACGATTCATATCTAGTACAACTACAAACAGTTGGAATTGGAAATTAAGGAGTAAGACAGGAGAGAAATGTACCAAATTGTAGGTTGCAGCTGTACCAGAGCAGACGAATAGGAGTGCAACCTTGAAGGCCCGACCGCAGGAACGGAGCTCCGGCCACCAGCCTGCGCCCTACAAGCCGTGGGTGGTGGCGCAAGACAGCCGGGGCCCGGGGGCGGTGCAGCACGCCGCCGCTGCTCTGCCTACACCTTTCCGGCGGTGACGCCGGCCGGGCTACGTGAGCACGGCCGTGGGCAAGGGAGAGGAGGACTCGAGATGGTGGCGGCGGTAGGATCCAGTCACTACGAGGTGCTAGGGTTCCAGTGAGCAGCCGAGTCGAGAGACTCGAGAGCACGGGGGCGGGGCGCGGGCAAGGGAGAGGAGGACGGGGGCGCGGCCTGGGCACGGGGAGGAGAACGGGGGCGGGGGTCGGTGCGCGGAGGAGCTCAATCGGCGGTGGAGCCCGGCGGCGGCGGCGTGAGATTTTGGCAGCCCTCCGGGGTAAAACTGAACCGCGCGAAAGACCGCCGAGATGTTGAGGGTGGGGACGGCTTATATTGGTTGCGATTAACCGCGGCGGGCAACGTAACAGCCCGCCGCGGGAAATGTTTACCGCGGCGGGCTGTTAAGTTGCCCGCCGCGGTTAATCTATTAACCGCGGCGGGCGCTGTTATATGCCCGCCGCGGTAAAGATCATCAGTTCAGAATTCATTAGCTATTTTAAGTTTCATGAAGATGAAACTAGTCTATACTAACATAATTCATTAGCTAATTCATTAGCTATATTCATTAGTCTATACTTTTGAGGTCCCTTGGCTTTTTATTACTTGACTTTTGTAGCACACTTAAGAATCTTATCCTCTTTTATAGAGTATGCATATAGAGTATCTGGGATTGTTACATATAGAGTCTCTAGGATACATTATTATATATATGTCTCTGGGATACGTATAGAGTCCACTACATTATTACATATATATATATATATGTCTCTGGGATACATAAATCATTTTGTTGCAGGTGCTTTCACCGTCCTCTTCTCACCATCGGGGCGGGCCCACGGCATCATCCTGGACTTGTTGAATCGGTCCTCGACGGCCTTGATCTTCTTTGGGTGATCGGTAAAAAGCTCGAGCTCTGCGTAGTTGTTGTATTGTTCGGGACTCTGCACCCCATCAGCTCCCACAATCCGCTGCTTTCCGGACACAACCACATGCCTTTTTGGGTCCTCTGCATATATATAGTAGGCCACTTGTGCGACATTGGTTGCTAGTACCCACGGGTCATCTTTGTAGCCGATACTTTTGAGGTCCACGGTGGTTAGCCCATAACTGTCCACTGCAACCGCATTTGGTTTGACCCACTGGCAATGGAAGACGGTTATGCGTAGGTTCTGGCCGTAGTCAAGTTCCCATATTTCTTCAACTTGCCCATAGTATTGCCTCCTCTGGCCCGTGTACTCTTCTTCGCCCTCGTATCGAACACCGCAGTTCTATGCCGAGCTCTTCTTGTCCTTGTCTTTCGTGTGGAACCTGTAGCCCTGGACGTCATACCCTTGCCACATGGTGATTTGGCTGGATGGGCCTAACACAAGCCTCTTAACGGTCTCCGTATCTTCATCAGGGCATCCTTCAAGGGGTATGTGTTGCTCTTTGAGCCAGTCTACGAAATTGCTCTTGTGATGGTTCTGGACCCATGCCTCCGTGCGTTGTCCATCATTAGCGGCGCGGATCTCTTCCAGGTTCTTTTCAATATATTTCTCCATGCTCACTAACTGATGAAGGATGCTGTAATGAGCTTCTTGCACCATTCGGTTTGGCACATCGGTGCGCACTTTTCGGCCTATGCACCCCATTCCTGAGGTTTTGCCTTCGTGGTGATGGACAGGCAACCCAATCACCCTCCCATCTCTTATGTACCTCATACACCAGTTCACGGCCTCCTCCGTTGTGTATGCCTCGATCATAGAGCCCTCCGGGTAAGCGCGGTTATGGACGTATCTGTTGAGGGTGGACATGAACCGCTCGTATGTCCACATCTGGTGTAGGTACACGGGGCCTAGTTGATGGATCTGATCGACCATATGCATCATTAGGTGTGGCATAATATCAAAGTAAGATGGTGGAAAGCACATCTCGAGCTGGCAAAGGGTCTCCACGATGAACTCCTTCAGGGCAGGCAGCTCAGCCTTATCAATGACCTTCTGAGTGATGCGATTAAAGAAGTATGACATCCGTGTGATGACCATCTTCACGTACTCTGGACGGATAGCCCTAATCGCAATTGGTAGGAACACCGTCAGCATGACATGGCAGTCGTGTGAGTTGTAGCCGGTCATTATGAGGTCTTTCATGGAGACCAGGCTCTTGATGTTGGAAGAGAAACCAGTCGGCACCTTGATACCCCTAAGCAACTTAAGAAAAGCCGTCCTCTCGTCTTGCGTTAGGTTGCAGGCCACACCCGAGATATCGACTTTACCATTCTGAGGCGGTCCCGGGTGAAGGTCCGGCCTGATGCCCAGATTGACAAGATCCGTCCGTGACTTAATACCATCCTTTGTCTTGCCCTTGATGTCCAGCAGGACACCGATCGTGCTTTCGAAGACATTTTTCTCCAGGTGCATGCAGTCGATGGCATGGGGTGTATTCAGTGTTTTCCAATACGACAGGTACTTGAAGAAAATTGACATCTTCTTGAAAGGAACGGCGGCGGGGACTTCCTCTGTCTGGTCCCGCTTTCGCTTCCTTGTCTGCTTGGGCCCCTCTTTAGGCGGCTTCTTCTTCTTTCCAAACTCCACCTGATCCATGTCCTTGACCATCTCATACACCTTTGTTCCCCAACTAGTCTGCGTCATTTGATCACGCTGCGGCTCGTCTTGATTGTCAAAGTATTTGTTCATAATACTTCTTCTATACCTATGATTTTTGGTGAGGAACCGTCTGTGCCTCGTGTACACCATCTTATTGGATCCCTTAAGGTAAGTGTAGCAGGTCTCGTCGATACAAATTACGCAGCCGGTCTTCCCTTTACTCTGCCCCGATAGTGAGAAGAGACCGGGGTAATCGGTGATGGTGACAAAGATGATTGCTTTTAGTGTGAACTTCTCCTTGCGGGATGCATCCACCATCTGGACCCCAACATCAAATAGTATCTTCATTTCCTCCATGAACGGCTCCAGGAACACATCTATATCGTTGCCGGGCTGCTTTGGTCCGGAGATAAGCATGGTCAGCATAAGGTACCTACGCTTCTGACATAGATGGGGAGGTAGGTTGTACATGGTGAGCACGACGGGCCAAGTGCTGTGCGAGCTGCTAAGCTCACCGAACGGGTTCATCCCGTCGGTACTTAGCGCGAACCTAACATGCCTGGGCTCCTTGCCAAACTCCGGGTAGGCCTCGTCGAAATCCTTCCACTGCTTGCCATCGGATGGGTGCCGTAGCTTGCCATCGTCGTTCAGGCGGTCAGCAGATGCATGCCAGGACATGAGCTTGGCATCGTCCGGGTTCCCGAATATTGCACGCAGGCAATCGGTCACGGGCAGGTACCACACCGACAGTGCTGGACTTTTCCTGTGCGTGTAACCCTCTTCTTCATCGTCCTGCTGAGCCGAGATCTGTTTGGCCACACTGCTCTTCTTTGCCCCCTTCTTGTTCTTCTTCCGACCACCCTGCAAGCCTCCCTCGTCTTCTGCATCCACGCGACAACCAGCATTTTTCTTGTACCGACTAAAGCCGCAGTGCGGACAACTCGTCAAATTCTCATACTCATTGCCCCGATACAGGATGCAGTGGTTAGGGCATGCATCAAACTTTCTAAGCTTCATCGCCACTGGCCGAATCAGCTTCTTGGCCCGATAAGTATTGGCGGGCACCTTGTTAGCCGTTGGGTACGTGGTGGCAAGGTAGCTTAACAACTCATTGAAGCTAGTGTCAGACCAACCATGACGAGCCTTCAACATCAACATATGGAGGTTAAAACGGAGCGCCGTGCAGTCCTTTGGACAATCGCCGCCGTCCTTATAGAGAGGATCAACTGCCGCCTGTTTCAACTCTCTGAAATTCTCCAACCACTTTGGGCAACCCAACACAACGTCGTCTTCATCGAAGTGTTTGACTAGATCTTCAACAAGCTGCACATCCTCGGGTTGGCTCACAGTATCCTGACCATCAACACCGTCGCCGGCTTCGTCGGCCATGTCTTGCATTACATCATCCACCGTGATGTAATCACGACAACTGTTGTCACTGTCGGCTGGCGCAGCTGCTGCGGAAGGATCTTTATTCACCGGTGGTGCTGTCGTCGTCGGCGTCGAAGAGGTAACTCCAGATGCAGCGCCACTCGCACCAACTCTTTCGCCGTGAAATGTCCAGACTGTGTAGCCCTCGATGAAACCATACATGATCAAATGAGTTTGCACCTCGCTGTCTTGGTGGGCTTTCAGGTTCTTGCAACGAGAACATGGACATATGGTTGTCATCCGCTTCAGTCTCTCACGGTGAGCTTTACCAGCCGCAATAAACTTCCTTAATTCAAAGAGGTACCGCGGATCATTCACTCTATCGATCCGGTACATCCATTCCGATCTATCCATCGTATCTGCGAACATTATCCATCACAATCAACATTAAATAAAGAAGAATTAGGAGAAATTGATGATTTTTACGTCCAAAATCATGAAAAAGAGAGGAAATGACGATGTGAAAGATGAAACATGCATCTATGATGAATCTAAAGTTAAAGAAATACATGACATCATTTTTTCCATTAAAATTGATCTAGATCTAGATCTAGATCTAAAGAGAACTCTAGGTGATGGAAATAAAGAGAGAGGATGGAAGGAGAGAGGGAGAGCCTTTATGAACCTCTTATGATGTCCTCCTCCCTCAAATCCAAGCCCTTCAACTCAAATCAAAAGTTTCCTCAAATTTTAGGGCAAAGCCTCCCCCCATGAGTTTTGAGAGAGGAAGACCCGTGGAGAAGAAGGAGGGTCTGAGGCCTGTATATGTATAGGCTTTACCGCGGCGGGCAACATAAAACGCCCGCCTCGGTAAATCAAGTCTTTACCGCGGCGGGCAGTTTAAAGCGCCCGCTATGGTAAACCGTATTAACCGCGGCGGGCTATTCATACCGCCCGCCGCGGTAAATAACGATTTTCTGCGGCGGGCAGGTAAGGTGGCCCGCCGCGGTAAACCAATTTCCCGCAGCGGGCGCCCCGGTGGCCGGCCTCGCTGGCCGGCCACCGGTTAACCGTGGCGGGCAAAAAAGGTGCCCGCCACGGAGCGTGTTTTGGCCACGCTGCGCAAATTCATTCCTGTAGTAGTGTTTGTTACCACTTATTACTAGCGACTGGAATTCTCTCCCACCCTCCTACTCGTTTACATATACAACTTCCGTCCACTCATCGACGCAGCTCGGATCCACCTTACCTGCGTCGAGGACGAAGCGGACAGCAATGTTGTTACGGCTACAGAGGCTGACGTCGTTAGTGTAGCTAGTATAAGTCTTCCACGTTAGTTGTAAAGGATAACAAGAAACCTGTGAACTAAATTATAGTAATCTGTCCTCGCCACTTGCTGCTTCTTCCCCTTCTCCAAGTCGTCTTCTTCCTTTGTCCGATCACTATTGCTAACAAGCGCTTTGCTGGTTCAGAACCTAGCACGAGGTACATGATTTTTTCGTGAACATGTCCGTTGACGCATTTTTTTATTAAGTTGAGTAGTCGTTTACAACGGTATCCGCAACCTAGCACGAGGTGCATGATGAAAGCAGCACGGCCGGGTGACGGTCTGAGGCGTTCATGCTCAGTCCGATAATATAAGCAGGCTGATGGTCGATCGATACAAGCGGCCGGCCTGTCCGCCAATGACATGATTAACTTATTCTAGGCGACGGCCATCGCTAATTGTCAATTAATCAAGATGCTATCCTGCTGGATCGGCACGTAGCAATAGTTTTCAACTGAATCGATCTATTCTTTTATAGGTTTGTGCTACTTTTCCACTACTATTGTAGCACCTCTCTCCAGTTGTTTCATACTTTATCATGCTTGGATTCAGACCTAGTATATCAATCGTCAAGGTTAATATTTGCCTCACTCCTTTATGTATCCACTAATTTGTTTGAATCACCGGCGACCATTTGACTTAAGAGGTATACAATCATCAATCACTTTGCATCAAGAAATGCTAGAAGAATTTTTAATGGTTATATGGTATATGTATAAATATTTAATTTGATATGAATATTACTTATAGATGCAATATTGCATTTGTCCAATAGTAACATTATACACACACACAATCCTTATTATTGTTACTACTGTAATGTTTATATTGAGGTGCCTTGATCTTTAATTCTGCTCCAGGCCACTGAATTCTCAAGACCGGGCCTATATAAGAGCTGACGGGGTTCTTATATTCAATAGACGATAGGCACCTCTTTCCGGTGATGCCTCGTGTAATTTTAAGAGGTAAGTGTGTGTGCATGTGTTTATCATGTTTTGCAAAAGAAAAATGTCGTTATAATTCATTCACTGTTCGATCGCCCTACCACGAAAACATGAAGGGACATTACGGTGTAAGTAAAGTGCACCAGCTGTCTTCAAACTTATTTGTGATGTCAGGTGGGTCTTTATTAGTATTGATCTACAAATATAATGACTGTACCAATCAAGGTCCAAAATTTCTTTAACCAGCGTATACTTGCTTGTATGGCATGCTAATATACATGATTGTATATTTGTATGAGAATGAGAGAGAACTGCCTCTGCCAAAGTTTTGTATAAATTGGTGCTCTACAAAGGTGGCAAATAAAGGAACCTACTGGAAACAATTTACATAGGAAAGTCTCTTAAGCCGTGTAATTTGTAGAGCCAGATGTTTCTAAAAAATTAAATAATGGCAGCGCAAATAGCAAAAAAAAAGATAATTCTAGGACACCCCACAAGTTACACAATTTTCACGCAAACTAAGCGCACCTGCTTTTCGAAGGATTAGAACCCGAGATCTAGCTACACCCTTACTGTCAACTATAACCCTAGTAAACTCATCAGTCGACATATATACTACTTCCTCACAACACTGCTCTTCTCTCTAATGAGAGTACAACTATTGTATCCTACTCTGGTCAGTGTTCGTCTAAACTCCCAACCTGTAGCTAGGTTGAATGGTAAGGGTAAAGACGATGAGTAAGAATATAGCACAACAAGGCTGCAATATGCTAATAAGTTGAGGAAATAACAAAGCGATTTAAGAATAATGGAAGGCATCAGTGAAAATTCTGCCTCATACTACTACCAAAGTAAATATGTCCATGGTGGACTGACTGAGTTTCCGTGTCACCTGCGATTTTTTAAGATTGCACTCTCATCTTATAATGTGCGCACGTCTGGTGGACTGACTGTGACTACAGAAGACGATGGAGGCAGCGTCTGTTCGCTTGTCTGAATTCTGGAGGAATCTGGATGGTTTGGAGGAATGCTGGATGAATTTGTGAGAGAAAAACACTGTTCCGGATGAAAAAATAAACGGATCAAACCGGGTTTAAGGACACGCGACCACAGAGAGGAAAGGACCAGTACCGAAGTTAATGAGGATCAACAACCAAAGGACGATGATGAGATAGACTACGAACCCGAAGGATCCATTGTTGTAAGGTTGATCTCCTCCCGACTCGGTCCAACGACCAAGTCGGGGCCTTGATCCGTATCCTGATCGGGGGCGCCCAACCGAGCCATGGTTGGTAGGCCCCCGTCGCACAGCGCCATATAAAAGGAGGTAGGGGGCCAGGGCACTCGGTACGAGGTTTACTACGCCGCCAGCAACCCCACCCACAACCCTAACCAATCCAGGGAAGCGCTGCCAGCGACGAGAAGCCCTATTGCCTCGCCGCCGCCGGGGCACCACCGACCTGCACTGCACTCAACCCTCTTCACCGACTTCACCACCGACACCGTCACCATGGCGAGCTCCTCCGCCAAGCCTTGCATAAGCCTTTGAAGAGCCAGTGAACTAACTCTCCACCTTCTTGAGATACTCAGTGGTGGTGGTACATTTTGGGATCGAACCCCTTATTGGATCCTCAATGGAGCCCTTTATCACCATCAAACACATACGGTTTGAACTATCCCACTTCGCACAATCAAGATCGTACTTCATTCTCACTTTTGCATGGTCACACTATCGAGTAGCAAAAGTTGCATCAGTCTCATTTGCTTTCCTCACCGGGTCCACTGGCTCAGTGGGACACGGAGAGATAAGTGCTAGATCATTATTGGACAGCGCAAGTCATATCTCAAGCTTCTCTCGCCATACATTATAGTTGCTTCCATTGAGAGGCGGAATGGATGAGATAAACGTCATTGGGTTGTAGCCTAAAACAACGTCAGAGAAAGTGAGAAACAGTTGAAATAATAATTGCATGCTGTAATTTAACGTTGGTCAAAATTAAAACATACAATATGCTTCTACATTAATTCTATATCACCGTTGGACAGAAATGGAATTAATGCATGGTAAAACTCATTAATAAAATTATAATATTGTGGTCCTCCTTGGCGGTTTTCTGATTAAATCCTATTGGAAATACAGATTCACCAAAACTCATGGAATTTGTCAGTTTAAACCCCTAAGTCTATGTTGGTGATCTATTTTAGTCATTTATGAAAGGTATATTGATAGTTTGTGATGAGTGTTAACTACCGTAAACAAGCCCCCCCCCCACACTTAGGCTTTTACTCATCCTCAATAAAAGGATGGATTACTCAAGACAACCTTAGACAAGGCATCAACATAAAACCATTCCCAGTCATGTATGTACCGTGGGATTCAAAGTGTCTACCATGAAACTTTGAGCGGTTGAAGAATGGAACAACTTGAAACATATCACCATCTTCCTTCAGTCAAGTCGATTGGAGGAACTTTTAAGATTTTTGAAAACAAAACATAGCTTACCTTCTCCTTTTGTAGTACTCTCGAATCACTTGGTATATGTAGTATTTTTTATCCTCACCAAGGCATTAATGACTTTGCCTTCTTTTTACATACTTCTAAAAGTTATGTGGAGCTCGGATAGGGATAAATGTAAGAACATACTTGCATTGCATATATTGTAATGTCAAAACAAGGATCCAAGGAGAAAAATGTCATACTCTTAGATCAAGATGTGCATGTATGTGGATATGTATATGGTAGCTATCCTAATTCTATTATGCTCTTCGAAACATATCTCTCTTCTTTAAAACTTGAAAATACTTTTTGCAAGAAAACATGGGCTATTTTATTCATCTCTCTCTTTTTCAGGTGGGCATCTAAGTACCCATTGTTTTCAATATCTCGGACACTTGTCCATTTTTTTCAATACCTTTTCTTTTCATGAATAACTTTTGCATAGCCCATGTCTCTTTTCTACAATTGAAACTTTTCAAGAGAGACATTTACCAGAACATGGAGCATGTATCCTATCAAGCATATTTTTATGTCTATTCCTAGTGTAGGAGTAGAATATTTTTGGGTGGATGGAAAACATATTGTTGTGTACTCCTAGTGTAGGTGCAACAGATATATGTGGAGTGTCCATGATCTTGATCTTGAGAGCATGATAAGTTTCTCAACAAGGGTCACAAGGTTTGACCAAACTCAACACCATGAGAAGTAGTATATGTAGAAAGTTTTCCTAGTCTATATATCATGTATGGCTCTGGTAGAACATTACTTACCACAAACGAGAGGTGTAGCTATTTATTTTACTTTTTTAAATAAAATTCTCCAATAACGAGACATAAAGAATCAAGTTCTCATTATTCTACTATATCTTATTCCACAACAACTTAAGTGACATGAGGTCCCTAATAATAAGTTCCCAGCAGTAGCATGACTTCCAGGAAAAGTATTATGTGAGTCTATCATTAAGTCATGACTGCAATAATCTTTCCTCAGGTTTTAAGTTGTTTTATCAAGTGATTTTCAATTTGGTTCAAAATGAAAAGCAAAACATATGAAAATAGAGTGTATGGGTCGCAAACCTGACCGTGGACAAAGCTCAGGGTGAGGCGGCATAGTGATGGGCCGGTCGGCCCATGTAGGAGGCCGGGTGGCCCACTCTAGGGTCCGCTCGATGCCGCTTCATCATACGTGGTTCTTGACTCATTACTTTCCAAATTTCATGATTTTTGCGATCGGATCTCGTCTTGTTGTTGCAGTGTGTCTCCCCCACACTTGTTTCCCTGTATAACTTTCTGCACAACATGTGGAGACAAACGCATATCCAAAAGAAATAGAGAGCAGGTAATAATACGACTCCATTAATAATAAGGCACTTTATTACACAAGCACAAACTAAGCACGAACTTTTATCTGGCTAACACAAACTTTCGATTGGTCTAACATCTGAGCTAAGCGACAAACCTAAACACACGATAACAGTTAACCTAACACTCATTCCTTATCAAAATGACTACCTAATTCTCACTTCTTCATTTTAGCAACAAAATGATTCAAAGTGTTTAAATCTTGTTGTAGACTCTTGCAGTAGACATGTTCCTCGTCGATCCTTTGCTCTAAGGTATAGATAACATAGCTCAGATATTCAATCTTCTTTTCTAAGAGAGCAATGGTCATCCTTGGACGCTTCTCAACCTCTAGAATAGGTGGTGATGTTGCCTTCCTCTTGGGAGGAACAACCTTGATCTGCTCTGGCATAGCTCGGACTCCATCAATAGTGGTATGAGGGGTGACCGACTTATACTTTGCACAAGTAACATCTCCAAATTTGTTGGTCTTCAGTCCAGTCAGCACCTCATGATCATTTGGTGGAAGACGGTTGATTTCCTTCGCCACCTTGAAAAGCTTCTAGGCGTCTGTTGACATTTCTTAGCATCACTCTTAACTAAGTTGTCATCCCTAGCATGATGCTAGAAATGCGTTGTTGGTAATTATGAGAACACTTGTAAACTATATATATAAGGTATCCGCAAACGCACATATAATATGCCATTGTAGCATTTCACTCGGGAGTATGCCAGGTATCGTTATTTATATTTTTATCCATAGGGAGGAGCTATGGGGTTGTGTTGGCATAGAGATATTGACAAATATGTATACTTATGATAAAACCACTCTCATGCTATGGCAGGGGTAAGTCAAGTGATAAATAAATGATAAGTGTAAGGTAATAATGGTATTCTAGAGATAGAAATAGATACTCATAAAATGTAGTAAAGCTAAGCAGGAGATTCGTTAAGAGCAAAAGATTTCTAAGTCATTACTTATCTACTAAGTCTTTTGTACAACCAAGTATATACACTTTCATCTATAGTATAACTAACTTTGGATCTATGCATAAGGAACATTACTAAGGAAGATTAAGAACAGAGCTTGTCTTCCTTCATAATCACGTTCTACATGCTCTACAAACGAGGAGTGGACTACAAAATCTACAGGAACAAAAAAGTTTCATATTTTTACCGGAATATTCTCAGCGATTCCTGTAGGGTAGTGAACCAATTGGTTGGCTAGTTGCAAACACATCGATGTTGGTGTGAGTGTTGAATGGTTGAGCTTGTCGAAGACCTTCTTGGGCATGACACTAACACTTGCTCCAAGATCGCATAATGCATTCTCAAAGTTCTGGCTCTCGATTGAACAATCAATAGTGGGACATCCTGGATCCTTCTTGACAGGTGCTATGTTTAGGATGGCCGCACTACACTCCTCCGTTAACTTAATTACCGCTATGGAGGGCAGTGGTCTTTTATTGTTGAGGATATCTCAGAGATACTCCGCGTAGGTAGGCACCTGTATGGCATCTAGTAATGGAATATTGATATATAACTTTTGAATTACCTCTACAAACTTACCAAACTGCTCATCCATTTTGGCTTTTCGATTTCTACGTGGAAACAGTAAGAGGGTCGTGTCATGAAAATCTTGTTGTAACTCTTGCTCTTGTGGCCCATTTTCTTCATCATCCTTCTTCTCCTCTTCCTACACTACCACTGGTGTCTTACCTATCCTTGTCAGATATGGTGGATCATGAGTAGATTTGCTACCTCTTGTGGTTATGGCATTAACCTTCTCAAGGTTAGTGACAAAAGGCAGAGCAGCGACCAACTGGGCTAATTGAGATTCTATCTTTATTATAGCTAAGTTGGTCTTGTATGGTAGAAGAAACATTATCCATTTTAGTGTTTATGTTTTCTAGGACCCTGTCATTAAAAGCAAGCTTTTTAGAAAAATTCTCGTTAATCCTAGCTTGTTCTAAGATCAAGTCTCTCAAGGATGGTTGCTTGGGATTAGAAGAATAATTACTTGGGTACTTACCTTGGTAATTTGACCATTGTTGTTGATTCCATCCTTGTCTTTGTTGTTGTGGAGCCAAGTTATTGATAACAATGTTTGCGTCTTCTTGATATTTAAGGAATTCAACCCCTGAATATTCTCCACATAAATTTTGAGCATTGAATGCATCTTGAATGGCCTAACGATCTTTCTTGTAATTGTCTCACTGTTCGAGCCAATTCAATAGTACATCCATCTTGGTTGACAGTGCACACACGTCTTCTATTACTTCTTCACTCTTATTACATGATTGAATATTGCATGATGACCAGCCTTGATTAGAGGCTATCTTTTCCATAAGAGTTTCGGCTTTCCAAGAGTAAGTGACATAAATGATCCTCCGGCAGTGGCATCGAGTTGTTCATGGGCTTTCTAAGTTAATCTATGGTAGAAACTTTGCATGAGCAACCAATCTTCCATTCCAATATGAGGGCAATCTGAAACATATTCTTGAAAACATTCCCATGCTTCTGGAATGGTCTCTCCTTTCTGCTGTTGGAAGTTTGAAATCTTTCCTTTTAAGGCATTGGTCTTGCCTATAGGGAAAAAATTTCTAGGAAGGTCTTTGAAGACTTTGCCCATGTATTGATGTGATCTTTGTTGGTGTAGAACCACTGCTTCGCTCTTCCTACAAGTGAGAATGGAAAGAGGAGTAGTACGATGTCTTGAGCAATGTCCTTGATGATGACTGTGCTACTTATCTCTAGGAAATTCTGAAGATGAGCACTAGCATCTTCATGTGCCTTTCCACCGAATAGGGTAGCTTGCACCATGTTTATGAGGCTTGGCTTGAGCTCGAACTCAAGATTATCGGTTTTGAGTGTTGGTCCAATGCGAATGTTCTCAGTGCTTGGAGCAGAGAACTCATGCAGAGTCTTGTTAGCCATAGCTTTAGAAACTGGTGTTGAGCTTCCTCTTTATTCGGTTGATTCTGATTGATAGAAATTGTTGAATCACAACCAATCCTGCAATACCATTGTGAAATCCTACAATAAGATATGAACAAAGGCAAAACAAGGGTAAGCCTGCTAAAGCAGAGGTTATGATTTTATCAATAAGTATTTATTTGGTCAATTCTCTTAGCCATGTTCCCCTCCCCGGCAACGGCACCAGAAATGCTTGTTGACATTTCTTAGCATCACTCTTAACTAAGGTGTCATCCATAGCATGATGCCAGAAATACATTGTTGGTAATTATGAGAACACTTGTAAACTATATATATAAGGTATCCACAAACACACAGATAATATGCCATTGTAGCATTTCACCCGGGAGTATGCCAGGTATCATTATTTATATTTTTATCCACAGGGAGGAGCTATGGGGTTGTATTGGCATAGAGATATTGACAAATATGTATACTTATGATAAAACCACTCTCATGCTATGGTAGGGGTAAGTCAAGTGATAAATAAATGATAAGTGTAAGGTAATAATGGTATTCCAGAGATAGAAATAGATACTCATAAAATGTAGTAAGGCTAAGCAGGAGATTCGTTAAGAGCAAAAGATTCCTAAGTCATTACTTATCTACTAAGTCTTTTGTACAACCAAGTATATACACTTTCATCTATAGTATAACTAACTTTGGATCTATGCATAAGGAACATTACTAAGGAAGATTAAGAACAGAGCGTGTCTTCCTTCATAATCACGTTCTACGTGCTCTACAAATGAGGAGTGGACTACAAAGGACTCAACGGGAGTGTCACATCCACGATCTACTACATGACCCAGAGTGCAGAAGTCATACGCAGACAAATAATATCTAAGCACCATGCTTATATAATGTCGACCACTTAACTCACTCGAGTACTAAGCTAAGAGCTTTGCGAACATATGCATATATTCATCATCAATCATAACTATATCAAGCATATTACTAGAGCAAACTAGAAACATAATAAATAGCAACATAATATTGAAGTAGCAGAAAGTCATAAATAAAGAGATACAATGGCTATACCAGTCTCCAGATGGCAGATCTGGAATCCTGAGCAATAGCCCAAACTCTACTTAAACCTTGCTAGCTAGCCTATACTAGAAACTTAAAGAATTGGAGCTCTATTCTCTTCTCTCTGGAAACCCTAATTTCTGGTCTACTCTTGACTTATGATAGTGTGCCTTGGAGGGGGCAGGGGCTGGTTATATAGGCCAAAGCGTCCAACATGAGCTCTTGGATCAAACCGACTTAAAGGATGACGTAGATGCATCCTAGGAGGCGGTGGAGAACCGACGTACGAAGAAGGCTGACAGGTGGGTCCCCTAGTGGCCGGGCAGTCTATAAGTGGGGCTGGTTGGGCCCACCTAGCAGTGGCTTGGCCCCTGCTTTAGTGTGGAGTCCTCTCGAGTCTTTTAGAACCTTCTATAGTTGATTTCGTTGCGGATAAGCGTGATTTTATTTGACGATTTGATCCTCCTTGACGGTTTTCTAAAATAACCCTGCTAAAAACACAGATTCACCAAAACTCATGGAAATTATCAATTTAAATCTCTAAGTCTATGTTGGTGATCCTGTTTATGCATGATTTCAAGTTATATTGACAATTCATGATGGATGGTAACTACCGTCAACAGCGTCTAGCTTCGGCTCTTGTTGGAGAGGCTTTCCTTCAAGACATAGCAGCGGCGGCGATGGAGCGATCAGGGGCAGTGAATGGCTTGGGCATAGTAGGATTGATTTGAGCAATAGGGGTAACTTCTTGTGGAACGGTGGTCAGCGCAAGCGCGTCGGGCTTCTTGTTAAGATTGGCTCCATAGGGGATGATTTGCTTGTCGGCCATTGGAACTAGAGAGGATGAGAGCTTTGTTGCTGTTGGAGGAGAAGACTTTGATGGGATGCCAATGGAGGCAGGCAAGGGCTCATTTATATAAGGGGGATCAACTTGCAGCAGGGGTCAACATCTATCCATATGAGGTCTCATAACGAGGAAAAACAGAATGCGTTGAAAAACTATGGGATTACGAAGAGGAAGGATCTAGAAGACACGAGAGAGTTGACAGGACGTGAGAGGCATTGACAGTGGGCCGAGCGGACTCTAGGTGGGGCTGGCCGGCCCCACATGTTGGGGTCTTGGGGTGATTTTTCTCATGGTGGTTTCTAACTCCTATCTAATCCTAAAAAGTATATTTTCACGTTATGAAACATTACGGAGGATGGCAGTGGTGTAAATATATGGTAAAATCAGAAAATCTACCTCATCCAAATCCTCAGGTGGTTTTTTAAGTTCTAGAAAGATCTTGAGATGGTGGCCAGTTACCTTAAATAACGTACCTTCATCATTTTAAAGTGTTACCGCTCCATGCGACGAAGTGCTTATCACCTTGAATGGTCCATGCGACGAAGTGCTTATCACCTAGAAAGATCTTGTTGTAGGCGTGATGAGGAACAGAACGTCGAGGACGAAGCGGACAGCAATGTTGTTACGGCTACAGAGGCTGACGTCGTTAGTGTAGCTAGTATAAGTCTTCCACGTTAGTTGTAAAGGATAACAAGAAACCTGTGAACTAAATTATAGTAATCTGTCCTCGCCACTTGCTGCTTCTTCCCCTTCTCCAAGTCGTCTTCTTCCTTTGTCCGATCACTATTGCTAACAAGCGCTTTGCTGGTTCAGAACCTAGCACGAGGTACATGATTTTTTCGTGAACATGTCCGTTGACGCATTTTTTTATTAAGTTGAGTAGTCGTTTACAACGGTATCCGCAACCTAGCACGAGGTGCATGATGAAAGCAGCACGGCCGGGTGACGGTCTGAGGCGTTCATGCTCAGTCCGATAATATAAGCAGGCTGATGGTCGATCGATACAAGCGGCCGGCCTGTCCGCCAATGACATGATTAACTTATTCTAGGCGACGGCCATCGCTAATTGTCAATTAATCAAGATGCTATCCTGCTGGATCGGCACGTAGCAATAGTTTTCAACTGAATCGATCTATTCTTTTATAGGTTTGTGCTACTTTTCCACTACTATTGTAGCACCTCTCTCCAGTTGTTTCATACTTTATCATGCTTGGATTCAGACCTAGTATATCAATCGTCAAGGTTAATATTTGCCTCACTCCTTTATGTATCCACTAATTTGTTTGAATCACCGGCGACCATTTGACTTAAGAGGTATACAATCATCAATCACTTTGCATCAAGAAATGCTAGAAGAATTTTTAATGGTTATATGGTATATGTATAAATATTTAATTTGATATGAATATTACTTATAGATGCAATATTGCATTTGTCCAATAGTAACATTATACACACACACAATCCTTATTATTGTTACTACTGTAATGTTTATATTGAGGTGCCTTGATCTTTAATTCTGCTCCAGGCCACTGAATTCTCAAGACCGGGCCTATATAAGAGCTGACGGGGTTCTTATATTCAATAGACGATAGGCACCTCTTTCCGGTGATGCCTCGTGTAATTTTAAGAGGTAAGTGTGTGTGCATGTGTTTATCATGTTTTGCAAAAGAAAAATGTCGTTATAATTCATTCACTGTTCGATCGCCCTACCACGAAAACATGAAGGGACATTACGGTGTAAGTAAAGTGCACCAGCTGTCTTCAAACTTATTTGTGATGTCAGGTGGGTCTTTATTAGTATTGATCTACAAATATAATGACTGTACCAATCAAGGTCCAAAATTTCTTTAACCAGCGTATACTTGCTTGTATGGCATGCTAATATACATGATTGTATATTTGTATGAGAATGAGAGAGAACTGCCTCTGCCAAAGTTTTGTATAAATTGGTGCTCTACAAAGGTGGCAAATAAAGGAACCTACTGGAAACAATTTACATAGGAAAGTCTCTTAAGCCGTGTAATTTGTAGAGCCAGATGTTTCTAAAAAATTAAATAATGGCAGCGCAAATAGCAAAAAAAAAGATAATTCTAGGACACCCCACAAGTTACACAATTTTCACGCAAACTAAGCGCACCTGCTTTTCGAAGGATTAGAGCCCGAGATCTAGCTACACCCTTACTGTCAACTATAACCCTAGTAAACTCATCAGTCGACATATATACTACTTCCTCACAACACTGCTCTTCTCTCTAATGAGAGTACAACTATTGTATCCTACTCTGGTCAGTGTTCGTCTAAACTCCCAACCTGTAGCTAGGTTGAATGGTAAGGGTAAAGACGATGAGTAAGAATATAGCACAACAAGGCTGCAATATGCTAATAAGTTGAGGAAATAACAAAGCGATTTAAGAATAATGGAAGGCATCAGTGAAAATTCTGCCTCATACTACTACCAAAGTAAATATGTCCATGGTGGACTGACTGAGTTTCCGTGTCACCTGCGATTTTTTAAGATTGCACTCTCATCTTATAATGTGCGCACGTCTGGTGGACTGACTGTGACTACAGAAGACGATGGAGGCAGCGTCTGTTCGCTTGTCTGAATTCTGGAGGAATCTGGATGGTTTGGAGGAATGCTGGATGAATTTGTGAGAGAAAAACACTGTTCCGGATGAAAAAATAAACGGATCAAACCGGGTTTAAGGACACGCGACCACAGAGAGGAAAGGACCAGTACCGAAGTTAATGAGGATCAACAACCAAAGGACGATGATGAGATAGACTACGAACCCGAAGGATCCATTGTTGTAAGGTTGATCTCCTCCCGACTCGGTCCAACGACCAAGTCGGGGCCTTGATCCGTATCCTGATCGGGGGCGCCCAACCGAGCCATGGTTGGTAGGCCCCCGTCGCACAGCGCCATATAAAAGGAGGTAGGGGGCCAGGGCACTCGGTACGAGGTTTACTACGCCGCCAGCAACCCCACCCACAACCCTAACCAATCCAGGGAAGCGCTGCCAGCGACGAGAAGCCCTATTGCCTCGCCGCCGCCGGGGCACCACCGACCTGCACTGCACTCAACCCTCTTCACCGACTTCACCACCGACACCGTCACCATGGCGAGCTCCTCCGCCAAGCCTTGCATAAGCCTTTGAAGAGCCAGTGAACTAACTCTCCACCTTCTTGAGATACTCAGTGGTGGTGGTACATTTTGGGATCGAACCCCTTATTGGATCCTCAATGGAGCCCTTTATCACCATCAAACACATACGGTTTGAACTATCCCACTTCGCACAATCAAGATCGTACTTCATTCTCACTTTTGCATGGTCACACTATCGAGTAGCAAAAGTTGCATCAGTCTCATTTGCTTTCCTCACCGGGTCCACTGGCTCAGTGGGACACGGAGAGATAAGTGCTAGATCATTATTGGACAGCGCAAGTCATATCTCAAGCTTCTCTCGCCATACATTATAGTTGCTTCCATTGAGAGGCGGAATGGATGAGATAAACGTCATTGGGTTGTAGCCTAAAACAACGTCAGAGAAAGTGAGAAACAGTTGAAATAATAATTGCATGCTGTAATTTAACGTTGGTCAAAATTAAAACATACAATATGCTTCTACATTAATTCTATATCACCGTTGGACAGAAATGGAATTAATGCATGGTAAAACTCATTAATAAAATTATAATATTGTGGTCCTCCTTGGCGGTTTTCTGATTAAATCCTATTGGAAATACAGATTCACCAAAACTCATGGAATTTGTCAGTTTAAACCCCTAAGTCTATGTTGGTGATCTATTTTAGTCATTTATGAAAGGTATATTGATAGTTTGTGATGAGTGTTAACTACCGTAAACAAGCCCCCCCCACACTTAGGCTTTTACTCATCCTCAATAAAAGGATGGATTACTCAAGACAACCTTAGACAAGGCATCAACATAAAACCATTCCCAGTCATGTATGTACCGTGGGATTCAAAGTGTCTACCATGAAACTTTGAGCGGTTGAAGAATGGAACAACTTGAAACATATCACCATCTTCCTTCAGTCAAGTCGATTGGAGGAACTTTTAAGATTTTTGAAAACAAAACATAGCTTACCTTCTCCTTTTGTAGTACTCTCGAATCACTTGGTATATGTAGTATTTTTTATCCTCACCAAGGCATTAATGACTTTGCCTTCTTTTTACATACTTCTAAAAGTTATGTGGAGCTCGGATAGGGATAAATGTAAGAACATACTTGCATTGCATATATTGTAATGTCAAAACAAGGATCCAAGGAGAAAAATGTCATACTCTTAGATCAAGATGTGCATGTATGTGGATATGTATATGGTAGCTATCCTAATTCTATTATGCTCTTCGAAACATATCTCTCTTCTTTAAAACTTGAAAATACTTTTTGCAAGAAAACATGGGCTATTTTATTCATCTCTCTCTTTTTCAGGTGGGCATCTAAGTACCCATTGTTTTCAATATCTCGGACACTTGTCCATTTTTTTCAATACCTTTTCTTTTCATGAATAACTTTTGCATAGCCCATGTCTCTTTTCTACAATTGAAACTTTTCAAGAGAGACATTTACCAGAACATGGAGCATGTATCCTATCAAGCATATTTTTATGTCTATTCCTAGTGTAGGAGTAGAATATTTTTGGGTGGATGGAAAACATATTGTTGTGTACTCCTAGTGTAGGTGCAACAGATATATGTGGAGTGTCCATGATCTTGATCTTGAGAGCATGATAAGTTTCTCAACAAGGGTCACAAGGTTTGACCAAACTCAACACCATGAGAAGTAGTATATGTAGAAAGTTTTCCTAGTCTATATATCATGTATGGCTCTGGTAGAACATTACTTACCACAAACGAGAGGTGTAGCTATTTATTTTACTTTTTTAAATAAAATTCTCCAATAACGAGACATAAAGAATCAAGTTCTCATTATTCTACTATATCTTATTCCACAACAACTTAAGTGACATGAGGTCCCTAATAATAAGTTCCCAGCAGTAGCATGACTTCCAGGAAAAGTATTATGTGAGTCTATCATTAAGTCATGACTGCAATAATCTTTCCTCAGGTTTTAAGTTGTTTTATCAAGTGATTTTCAATTTGGTTCAAAATGAAAAGCAAAACATATGAAAATAGAGTGTATGGGTCGCAAACCTGACCGTGGACAAAGCTCAGGGTGAGGCGGCATAGTGATGGGCCGGTCGGCCCATGTAGGAGGCCGGGTGGCCCACTCTAGGGTCCGCTCGATGCCGCTTCATCATACGTGGTTCTTGACTCATTACTTTCCAAATTTCATGATTTTTGCGATCGGATCTCGTCTTGTTGTTGCAGTGTGTCTCCCCCACACTTGTTTCCCTGTATAACTTTCTGCACAACATGTGGAGACAAACGCATATCCAAAAGAAATAGAGAGCAGGTAATAATACGACTCCATTAATAATAAGGCACTTTATTACACAAGCACAAACTAAGCACGAACTTTTATCTGGCTAACACAAACTTTCGATTGGTCTAACATCTGAGCTAAGCGACAAACCTAAACACACGATAACAGTTAACCTAACACTCATTCCTTATCAAAATGACTACCTAATTCTCACTTCTTCATTTTAGCAACAAAATGATTCAAAGTGTTTAAATCTTGTTGTAGACTCTTGCAGTAGACATGTTCCTCGTCGATCCTTTGCTCTAAGGTATAGATAACATAGCTCAGATATTCAATCTTCTTTTCTAAGAGAGCAATGGTCATCCTTGGACGCTTCTCAACCTCTAGAATAGGTGGTGATGTTGCCTTCCTCTTGGGAGGAACAACCTTGATCTGCTCTGGCATAGCTCGGACTCCATCAATAGTGGTATGAGGGGTGACCGACTTATACTTTGCACAAGTAACATCTCCAAATTTGTTGGTCTTCAGTCCAGTCAGCACCTCATGATCATTTGGTGGAAGACGGTTGATTTCCTTCGCCACCTTGAAAAGCTTCTAGGCGTCTGTTGACATTTCTTAGCATCACTCTTAACTAAGTTGTCATCCCTAGCATGATGCTAGAAATGCGTTGTTGGTAATTATGAGAACACTTGTAAACTATATATATAAGGTATCCGCAAACGCACATATAATATGCCATTGTAGCATTTCACTCGGGAGTATGCCAGGTATCGTTATTTATATTTTTATCCATAGGGAGGAGCTATGGGGTTGTGTTGGCATAGAGATATTGACAAATATGTATACTTATGATAAAACCACTCTCATGCTATGGCAGGGGTAAGTCAAGTGATAAATAAATGATAAGTGTAAGGTAATAATGGTATTCTAGAGATAGAAATAGATACTCATAAAATGTAGTAAAGCTAAGCAGGAGATTCGTTAAGAGCAAAAGATTTCTAAGTCATTACTTATCTACTAAGTCTTTTGTACAACCAAGTATATACACTTTCATCTATAGTATAACTAACTTTGGATCTATGCATAAGGAACATTACTAAGGAAGATTAAGAACAGAGCTTGTCTTCCTTCATAATCACGTTCTACATGCTCTACAAACGAGGAGTGGACTACAAAATCTACAGGAACAAAAAAGTTTCATATTTTTACCGGAATATTCTCAGCGATTCCTGTAGGGTAGTGAACCAATTGGTTGGCTAGTTGCAAACACATCGATGTTGGTGTGAGTGTTGAATGGTTGAGCTTGTCGAAGACCTTCTTGGGCATGACACTAACACTTGCTCCAAGATCGCATAATGCATTCTCAAAGTTCTGGCTCTCGATTGAACAATCAATAGTGGGACATCCTGGATCCTTCTTGACAGGTGCTATGTTTAGGATGGCCGCACTACACTCCTCCGTTAACTTAATTACCGCTATGGAGGGCAGTGGTCTTTTATTGTTGAGGATATCTCAGAGATACTCCGCGTAGGTAGGCACCTGTATGGCATCTAGTAATGGAATATTGATATATAACTTTTGAATTACCTCTACAAACTTACCAAACTGCTCATCCATTTTGGCTTTTCGATTTCTACGTGGAAACAGTAAGAGGGTCGTGTCATGAAAATCTTGTTGTAACTCTTGCTCTTGTGGCCCATTTTCTTCATCATCCTTCTTCTCCTCTTCCTACACTACCACTGGTGTCTTACCTATCCTTGTCAGATATGGTGGATCATGAGTAGATTTGCTACCTCTTGTGGTTATGGCATTAACCTTCTCAAGGTTAGTGACAAAAGGCAGAGCAGCGACCAACTGGGCTAATTGAGATTCTATCTTTATTATAGCTAAGTTGGTCTTGTATGGTAGAAGAAACATTATCCATTTTAGTGTTTATGTTTTCTAGGACCCTGTCATTAAAAGCAAGCTTTTTAGAAAAATTCTCGTTAATCCTAGCTTGTTCTAAGATCAAGTCTCTCAAGGATGGTTGCTTGGGATTAGAAGAATAATTACTTGGGTACTTACCTTGGTAATTTGACCATTGTTGTTGATTCCATCCTTGTCTTTGTTGTTGTGGAGCCAAGTTATTGATAACAATGTTTGCGTCTTCTTGATATTTAAGGAATTCAACCCCTGAATATTCTCCACATAAATTTTGAGCATTGAATGCATCTTGAATGGCCTAACGATCTTTCTTGTAATTGTCTCACTGTTCGAGCCAATTCAATAGTACATCCATCTTGGTTGACAGTGCACACACGTCTTCTATTACTTCTTCACTCTTATTACATGATTGAATATTGCATGATGACCAGCCTTGATTAGAGGCTATCTTTTCCATAAGAGTTTCGGCTTTCCAAGAGTAAGTGACATAAATGATCCTCCGGCAGTGGCATCGAGTTGTTCATGGGCTTTCTAAGTTAATCTATGGTAGAAACTTTGCATGAGCAACCAATCTTCCATTCCAATATGAGGGCAATCTGAAACATATTCTTGAAAACATTCCCATGCTTCTGGAATGGTCTCTCCTTTCTGCTGTTGGAAGTTTGAAATCTTTCCTTTTAAGGCATTGGTCTTGCCTATAGGGAAAAAATTTCTAGGAAGGTCTTTGAAGACTTTGCCCATGTATTGATGTGATCTTTGTTGGTGTAGAACCACTGCTTCGCTCTTCCTACAAGTGAGAATGGAAAGAGGAGTAGTACGATGTCTTGAGCAATGTCCTTGATGATGACTGTGCTACTTATCTCTAGGAAATTCTGAAGATGAGCACTAGCATCTTCATGTGCCTTTCCACCGAATAGGGTAGCTTGCACCATGTTTATGAGGCTTGGCTTGAGCTCGAACTCAAGATTATCGGTTTTGAGTGTTGGTCCAATGCGAATGTTCTCAGTGCTTGGAGCAGAGAACTCATGCAGAGTCTTGTTAGCCATAGCTTTAGAAACTGGTGTTGAGCTTCCTCTTTATTCGGTTGATTCTGATTGATAGAAATTGTTGAATCACAACCAATCCTGCAATACCATTGTGAAATCCTACAATAAGATATGAACAAAGGCAAAACAAGGGTAAGCCTGCTAAAGCAGAGGTTATGATTTTATCAATAAGTATTTATTTGGTCAATTCTCTTAGCCATGTTCCCCTCCCCGGCAACGGCACCAGAAATGCTTGTTGACATTTCTTAGCATCACTCTTAACTAAGGTGTCATCCATAGCATGATGCCAGAAATACATTGTTGGTAATTATGAGAACACTTGTAAACTATATATATAAGGTATCCGCAAACACACAGATAATATGCCATTGTAGCATTTCACCGGGAGTATGCCAGGTATCATTATTTATATTTTTATCCACAGGGAGGAGCTATGGGGTTGTATTGGCATAGAGATATTGACAAATATGTATACTTATGATAAAACCACTCTCATGCTATGGTAGGGGTAAGTCAAGTGATAAATAAATGATAAGTGTAAGGTAATAATGGTATTCCAGAGATAGAAATAGATACTCATAAAATGTAGTAAGGCTAAGCAGGAGATTCGTTAAGAGCAAAAGATTCCTAAGTCATTACTTATCTACTAAGTCTTTTGTACAACCAAGTATATACACTTTCATCTATAGTATAACTAACTTTGGATCTATGCATAAGGAACATTACTAAGGAAGATTAAGAACAGAGCGTGTCTTCCTTCATAATCACGTTCTACGTGCTCTACAAATGAGGAGTGGACTACAAAGGACTCAACGGGAGTGTCACATCCACGATCTACTACATGACCCAGAGTGCAGAAGTCATACGCAGACAAATAATATCTAAGCACCATGCTTATATAATGTCGACCACTTAACTCACTCGAGTACTAAGCTAAGAGCTTTGCGAACATATGCATATATTCATCATCAATCATAACTATATCAAGCATATTACTAGAGCAAACTAGAAACATAATAAATAGCAACATAATATTGAAGTAGCAGAAAGTCATAAATAAAGAGATACAATGGCTATACCAGTCTCCAGATGGCAGATCTGGAATCCTGAGCAATAGCCCAAACTCTACTTAAACCTTGCTAGCTAGCCTATACTAGAAACTTAAAGAATTGGAGCTCTATTCTCTTCTCTCTGGAAACCCTAATTTCTGGTCTACTCTTGACTTATGATAGTGTGCCTTGGAGGGGGCAGGGGCTGGTTATATAGGCCAAAGCGTCCAACATGAGCTCTTGGATCAAACCGACTTAAAGGATGACGTAGATGCATCCTAGGAGGCGGTGGAGAACCGACGTACGAAGAAGGCTGACAGGTGGGTCCCCTAGTGGCCGGGCAGTCTATAAGTGGGGCTGGTTGGGCCCACCTAGCAGTGGCTTGGCCCCTGCTTTAGTGTGGAGTCCTCTCGAGTCTTTTAGAACCTTCTATAGTTGATTTCGTTGCGGATAAGCGTGATTTTATTTGACGATTTGATCCTCCTTGACGGTTTTCTAAAATAACCCTGCTAAAAACACAGATTCACCAAAACTCATGGAAATTATCAATTTAAATCTCTAAGTCTATGTTGGTGATCCTGTTTATGCATGATTTCAAGTTATATTGACAATTCATGATGGATGGTAACTACCGTCAACAGCGTCTAGCTTCGGCTCTTGTTGGAGAGGCTTTCCTTCAAGACATAGCAGCGGCGGCGATGGAGCGATCAGGGGCAGTGAATGGCTTGGGCATAGTAGGATTGATTTGAGCAATAGGGGTAACTTCTTGTGGAACGGTGGTCAGCGCAAGCGCGTCGGGCTTCTTGTTAAGATTGGCTCCATAGGGGATGATTTGCTTGTCGGCCATTGGAACTAGAGAGGATGAGAGCTTTGTTGCTGTTGGAGGAGAAGACTTTGATGGGATGCCAATGGAGGCAGGCAAGGGCTCATTTATATAAGGGGGATCAACTTGCAGCAGGGGTCAACATCTATCCATATGAGGTCTCATAACGAGGAAAAACAGAATGCGTTGAAAAACTATGGGATTACGAAGAGGAAGGATCTAGAAGACACGAGAGAGTTGACAGGACGTGAGAGGCATTGACAGTGGGCCGAGCGGACTCTAGGTGGGGCTGGCCGGCCCCACATGTTGGGGTCTTGGGGTGATTTTTCTCATGGTGGTTTCTAACTCCTATCTAATCCTAAAAAGTATATTTTCACGTTATGAAACATTACGGAGGATGGCAGTGGTGTAAATATATGGTAAAATCAGAAAATCTACCTCATCCAAATCCTCAGGTGGTTTTTTAAGTTCTAGAAAGATCTTGAGATGGTGGCCAGTTACCTTAAATAACGTACCTTCATCATTTTAAAGTGTTACCGCTCCATGCGACGAAGTGCTTATCACCTTGAATGGTCCTTCCCATTTGCTTTGAAGTTTTTCATGCCCAAATAATTTAACCCTAGAATTAAAAAGTAATACCTTATCTCCTAGGACGAACTCCTTTTTTATCCTCTTGCCATGCCATCTCTTGGTTCTCTCCTTATATATCTTGGCATTATGATATGTTTTTTCACGCCATTCATCCAACTTAGAGAGTTGCATCTTCCTCTTGGTTCCTGTGGCTTCGAAGTCCATGTTCCATCACCTGATAGCCTAGTGAGCTTTGAATTCTAGCTCGACAGGTAGATGGCAGGTTTTCCATAGACCAATTGATATGGTGACCTCCCCAATGGTGTTTTGTAGGTCATTCTGTAAGCCCATAGTGCATCAAATAGTCTATCCTTCTATGTAGTCCCCATCTTGTTGACTATCTTTTGCAGAATATTCTTGATTTGTTTATTTGATGTCTCTGCTTGGCCACTTGTCTGAGGGTGATATAGAGTAGCAACATTGTGACGGATCCCATGTCTCGACAAGTAGTTGTGAAAGTTCTTGTTCGTGAAGTGAGTGCATCCATCACTAATCACCATCCTTGGAACTCTGAATCATGGGAATATTATTTTTCAAACATGTTCTTGGAGTTCTTTACATCAACAGCTCTACATGGCATGGCTTCAACCCATTTGGAGACGTAGTCAACTGCCACCAAGATGTACTCATAGCCTTTTGACTTTGGAAACGGCCCCATGTAGTTGATTCCCAGACATCGAAGAGCTCAATCTAGAAATTGTTGTTGAGTGGAATACTACTTTAACCCAGGAGCAACAAGGATTAAAGTACTCAAAAGAGAGTTGCAAACCTGAAGAATAATATGAACAAAATCCTTACTTAAATTAGAAGTCGATTACTAGAGAAATCTTAGAAGCAAGCTCTAGAACTACTAGATTCCACCAGGGTATAAGTCATAGAGAGAGTACCGACAGGCTGGGACTCCTCCAAAACTCTTCCCTCTCACTCTATCTCTCTATCTCTAATATAAGACTAGATCCTATCGAGGACTAATCTTCTCTTGATTGCTAGCCTTGATCCTGGTGGACATATGAATTAGGGTTTCTGGCTTCTTAGCTCTTAGGATCAAATAAGGCTTATGCCTGGGGGAGAGGCAAGGGCTAGATTATATAGCCCTAAGGGTCCAACATGAGCCCTTGGATCAAACTGACTTAAGCAATGGTAGAGATGCATCCTAGGAGGTGGTGGGAAATCGACATAGCGACAAGGCTGATAGGTGGGCCCATAGGGGGCCGTGCGGCCCCACATGTCATCCTCTGGTCCTCTGCTTTGGTGACATGGCTCCTGGATCCTTCTAGAGTCTTCCCACATAGGTATCATGGCGAGATTCCATGTTTTCCTTGGATGATTAGGTCCTCCTTGGTGGTTTTCTAGTTAACTCCTGTTGGAAACACAGATTCACCAAAACTCATGGAATTAGTCAGTTTAAACCCCTAAGTCTACATTGGTGATTCATTTATGCCCTTATACATGTTTAATTGATGGTTAAATATGTATGATAACTACCGCCAACATTGACCATATGGGAGTACGTCAGCCGTAGTACTCCCCCCCCCCACGGTCAGATCTTACTACCTTAATCTTTAAATTGTGCTGATTTTCTACTTCATACTTAAATATCTTAAATTTATCCAATGCTGACATGTGGGGCTCAACTCCACTGACATGTGGGGCCGGCTGGCCCGACCTAGAGGCCACCCGGCCCCTGTGGGCCCCACTTATTATCCTCTTTGTTATGTCGGTTCACCGCATCCTAGGATGCACCTCAGCCATTATTTCAAGTCAGATTGATCCAAGGGCTAAGGATTGACACTCTGGGCTATATATACCTGCCTGCACCTCCCCCTAGAAACCCTAATTCATTACCATGTTTAGATCCTGAGAGCTGAGAAATCAGAAATCCTAATTCATATGTCCACCAGGATCAATGCTAGCAATCAAGAGAAGATTAGTCCTCGATAGGATCTAGTCTTATATTAGAAATAGAGAGATAGAGTGAGAGGGGAGAGTTTTGGAGGACTCCTGGCCTATCGGAGCTCTCTCTACGGCTTGTACCCTGGCAGAATCAAGTTCTTCTTGAGCTTGCTTCTGAGATTTTTCTAGTAATTGACTTCTAATCCAAGTAAGCATCTTGTTCATAATATTCTTCAGGTTTGTGACTCTCTTTTGAGTACTTTAATCCTTGTAGATCCTAGGTTAAAGTAGTATTCATAGTGTAAGCGTGGTGCTTAGACTCAGTTACTCGTGGATATACCCTATTTTCTGGATCGGTGGTAGCTCACGAGGATGACTCTTATACTCTCGTTGAATCCTCTGTAGTCCACCTCCCATTAGTAGGCCTAGCAGGACTTTATTACTATAGGAAACATATTATGCCTATGTTTTCTGTAGTAATGTTCCCATAATTGAATAATAGAAGACAAAGCTTACTAAACTTAGAACTAGAAGACCGTAGCAGTCTCCTCTATGCTCCTATTATCTAGCATTGATTGTGAAGTTGGGTTAAGTTAAGACTTAGTTACCTTTACCTCTGTTCCTTTGGGTTTGATATAAAACTGGGTTACTCTCGGTGAAGTGCTACAACGGTATAATATATGTGAACTTGCGGATTATTTTATGTGTATTAATTTATACCAACAGCTATCAATCCCAAACCATCAATACCCCAAAATCCTCCAAGAGGAGAAGGAATTCCATCTTTGGGAATCCCTGTTGAAATTAAGGATGATTTTTTTATGCTAATTTTAGAAAAAAATCTTAAATTCTCACCTTGATAAGAGACCTTCGAGCGAATATAATTCAAATCCTCTCAAGAAGAGACCTCTTAGAAAGCGTCCTTATTTCCATATAGGACGTTGGAAAGAATTTAAGGATGGCATGTCTAGTGAACCCATAAAAGGAGAGCCAAGTCATTTGGAAGCCATTTCTATCTTCTCCCCTTCTATACCCATATTAGATGTTTTATCTGAACCTATCTCTCAACCCATCCTTGACCCCGATGATCCCTTTTATGCTCTTTCTCCTAAGTCTTATGATGACCCTAGAAATTCATTAATACAACTGAAGTATCGGAGCCATGAAGACCACAAAGATGACCAAGAAGAGCAACAACAATGGCTGAAATGTATTAAGAATTGGCTAGAATGTATTAAGAATTCATATGCCATTGCTAAAGAATGGATGAACAAGGACATAGCCTTATGGGTAGAATCCAAACTTGGTATAGATTCAAATAGTGAGCTTAAATCAATCTCTTTTACAAACATGACTCATCCAAGTTTGGAGGATGCCTTAGACAAGATCAACCCGAGAGCCACCAATCCATGGGAAATCTTGGACAATAAAACATCCAATGAATGTCATAGGCATGGAATTATGGAGACAATGTTTCCGCCTATAGACATTCATGAAGAAATACCCTTGGAGCTTGAAAAGGAAGATGACATCGATGAGCATGGAAGTTATTTCATGAAAACCTCATCCAATTCATGCTCACATGAGAAATGTCTGGAATTAATTGGCCTCTCCAATATTGCCACACACGAGATCTTCAACCCCCTCATGCTTCCTGTTCATAAAGACTTTGAAAGGGTGGTTGTAGATATATATGTTTATCATAAATATTACAAATCTCATTGACATGAATCTTGAGATAAGTACATGTGGAGATGTCTGGGTTTTAGGTATCTGACGTCACAACTTGCTCGAAACCTTCTCAAATTTTCACCACAGCCTACACATGTGATAACATGACACCTCGACAAGTTTCATGATTTTTGGACTTCGTATGGATTTTATATAATTTAAAAATACTTTTTCGACAAGTTCCTCGTCATGTTACGTGAAGAAGATGCCCGAAATTTGATGCGAGTTCGTGGATAAGAACTCAACATACACCAAATACCATGAATAACATTTTTCGAATCACTAAATTATATTATTCCATCCACCTGCAGTTCAAATTTGAAATATTCGAAAAAAATCAACGAAAAGAAATAAATTAGGGAAATATATCAAAAAAAGTCAAATTTGGCCCAAATTTTAAAATTGAGATTTAAATAATGTATTATAGCACCATACAAAAACTGGGTTCAAAAAACCAAAAAAAACTCTTTGCCGATGGTCTAGCCTGGCCCTCGGCAAAGGGGGTCTTTGCCGAGGGCCTGGCCAATGGCCCTCGGCAAAGAATATTTAAAAAAAATAAAAAATCTTTGCCAAGTGCCTGACGGCGGACACTCGGCAAAGACTGACGCCAGTGGCCGCCGTGACCCATCCAGCCATATTTGCCGAGGGCTAAGCCCTCGGTAAAGATTTATTTTGTCGAGGACCATTTGTTTGCCGAGGGCCAGGCCCTTGGCAAAGGCTTCTTTACCGAGGGCCTAGCTTTGCCGAGAACTCCTGAGATTGGCCCTCGGCAAAGACCCCCTTTGCCGAGTGTTCGAGATGTAGCCCTCGATAAACCCAGAAGCCCTCGACAAACAGGACGTCTCCAGCTGTGCAACTTCCGTCCACGCATCGGCACATCAGCGCGCAGCTCCTCTTATGCATTTGATAGTACCACAACTACTGCAGCCTGCAGTCCACCTAGCTAGCGGCTGGAATAGTGAGGCGATTTGAGAATGGAGAGCACCGGGACAAATTCTGACACCCATGACCAAAGTACCTCGGTTGTATAACCTGTCGTTCCGGCTGTTGCAGAGGAGGTTGGTTCAACGAGACCTCACTGGTTCAGGATGACCCAGCACCAGGAGCTCGATGAAAGCAGCACGGCCGGTGGAGAACGAAGGCTACCCGACGCGCACGGCGAAAAATTCCCAGCAAGTTCAAGTGCCGAGATTTTTTTGAATGAACAAGAGGGGTTTATGGCCCCTACTGAATAAATTAAGGTAATAAAGAAAGTACACTGGGGAAGTGTCAGCCAACAGAGAGAAGAAAAGTCGAAGAAGCTAACTAAAAGAGAAGCTAGGGAACCAGAAAGGAGAGGAAAAAAATTAGCCTAAGCACTATCCCCGAACTCAAACTTATGTGAAACCAATTATCCATTCTTGCAGTCTTGGTGAGTAAATCTTCTTGGCACGCAGTAGGAGTGCGTCCATTTCCACGAGGAACAGGCTTTTGCATCTTTGAGTCGTGGCATTGATCTGCCTGAAGATCATGTTATTTCTGGCCATCCAGATAGCCCAGCTCAGAAGGATGATGATTTCCATGAAGAAGGGGCGGTTCAGCTGACTTCTGAGGCGCTCTAGATTGGAGAAGGGATCGGCGCTGGGATCGACATTCAGGTTTATGGCCCTCCAACAATCTTGTGCAAAGGTGCAACTTATGAAGAGATGCTCCACTGTCTCTTCCACTTGTTCATCACATAAGACGCAATTGTAGTCTTCCATCTCCATATTTCTTCTTCTGAGAAGTCCTCTAGTGCTTAGCCTGTCTTTCATTAGAAGCCAGAAGAAAAAACAATGCTTATTCTGACAGGAGGTTTTCCAGAGCCATTTGAATGCAGGGTGAATGTTACAGTGACCGCTCAGTTGTCTGTAAGCTTTCCTTGAGAAAAAATTAGCCGACCCCCATGAGTAAGCCCAAGTATCAAATAGATCAGACACTTGTGTTCTTTGTAGGATGCTTTGAAGCTGGCCCAATTGGGAGAAAGCCTGCACAGAGAGTGGCAGGTGAAAGAAGCTATGCAGATTGGTGGCTGACTTTACCTCGGCAAAGGTGAGCTTCTTCTTTTTTGAAAAGGAGTATAATTCTGGGAAGTTCAGCTTGGGCACCATTCCACACCATAGGTCATCCCAAGACAGACATGTCCTTCCATCTTGTATGTTAACAGACGCCATACCCTTGTATTTGTCAATGAGTTTAAGAATATCTCGCCACCAGAATGACCCAATGTTTGTTGCTGCTGGTAATCTTCCATTTTGGTAATATTTTTCCCAGACTAAATTTACCCAAGGCAAGTCTTCCCTGTTGAGGGACTTATGCAGATATTTGAGAGATTCAACCGAAATGCGGCCGAGCACTGCTTGCAGGATGCGGTCCAAGCCAACGCGGTCCAGGGCAACGCGGTTCAGCGCTTTAACAGCAGAGGCATCACGCGCCGCTCTCGCCTTGACGTCTCGCCCGAAGTTGTTTCTGAAGGGACTGAGAGTCCGTCAGACATTGTTTCTGATATAATAAGTTTAGAGTTAACATTTTCAAAAAAGAAAAATCAGAGAAGTTGTGGTGCCAGCTGTGTTCGGCCAAAGCCTAGACGCCGAACCGCCTGGACCCATATGCAGGACTATGATGACGATCAGAGCAGGCAGGCGGCAGGCCCAACACAAATTAAAAAGAGCCCAACTAACCCAGTGCAGCCACTCCAGGAAAAAAACAGTGTAGTGGGTGAGAACTGAGAAAGGAAACGGGTTAGTTATTTTTTAAGTGCCCACACAACGCAAACCATAACGCTGGGAAGCGGGCGTCTGTTCACCCGAATGGCTTCTTCGTGGGCCGCGTCGCTAGCCCAATAACCTCCTGCTCGTTCGTTTCTCAAATTAAAGAATTCCTGATTCTTATCCACTCGTTCCTATCGCTCCTATCCGCTCGCTTCCGGCCTCCGAGCGCAACGCTCTGCTCATCCACTCATTCCTATCCAATCCATTTGCTTCATTGCCCCTCATTTCTCTCTCCCATCACATAGCAACGAGCACCGACGGTCTGCGACGTGCCGGTGAGTCGTAGCGTGGCGGTGTAGAGGCAAGAAAGCCCCAACGACATGCAGTCTGCGTAGAGGCGAGCTCGTGTCAACGCGGAGGCAGGCGAGCCCCCGCGGCAGTCGCTTGTGCACGACGACGCTAGGCTAGCAAGCCGCGCGGGCGACAGCGTGGAGGCAGGAAAGCTCCACGGCACGCGCTCCACACAGAGGCGAGCTCGCGGCGACGCAGAAGCAGGGGAGCCCTGACGGCAGCTGCTCGTGCGTGCTGAAGCTAAGCCAGCGAGCCACTTCCAAGGCGCAGCGCTCGACCGCTGGATCTGCGCTTAGCAAGTACATGTTGCGCTATGCTGAAAGTGTATGTTTTAATTGTTTCAGAGATCTATTGCAAGCGCTTCATACAGATGTTGCAAAAGTAGATCGGGATGTTGCACATGTTGCAAGAGTATGTTCCAAATGTTTCATGTGTTTTTAGTCTTATGTTACAGCAAGTGTTTTTATGTTGCAAGTTGCAAGTATTTCATGTGTATGTTGCAGTGGCTATACATGTATGTTGCAAGAGTTTTGTTCTAAATATTTGAGATGCTTAAGACATATGTTGCTTGTGTTTTTATCTCGTGTTGCATATGTTTCACGCATACGTTTAGAAGTGTTTCATTCCGTTGCATATGTTTCATACATATATTGCAAGTTTTTCATCTGGATATTGCATATGTTCTGCAATGGCTACACACGTGTTTTTTCTGATGTTTCATACGTATGTTGCAAGTGTTTCAATTGATTCGGACGTATGTTGCAAGTGTTTCATCTAGATGTTGCAAAAGTAGATCTAGTGTTACACATGTTACAGTAAGATCCATTTGTTGTAGATGCTAGGTCCGCCTGCATACGTGTGGGTGTAGAGTGGCCGCCACGATTCGGTTGCGGGACACAGAGCGACCGGGGACACGAAGCGCGTACAGGCCACGATACGGGCACGGGACATGGAGTGGCGCGGGGCTAAACACGGTGCGGGCACATTACATGGAGTGACACGAGTCCCCATGTGAAACATGGCACAGCAGGCATGGGCGTCCAGTGCTAACCCCGTCTGGACGTCCACGGACTAGACATACCGCAACACAAAACGTAGGCTCGCTTCCGCCCCCAAATGCAAACGCACTCCCTCTCGTGGGAGTGAGATTTTTTTAGCAGACTCTCGTGAGAGTGAGATGACAGTTGGCAGGAGCCATTGGGCTGGGCTGGGTTGTGTGGGCAGGCCAGCGCGCCGGCCGCCGAGGAATGGAATTAAGGAATTCCTGGAATTAACGACCAAAAGGCCTGCGACACCGAGGAGCTTATAACGATAAAAATGTGCCCAGGGCCCAGGCCTGCATCGTGTCAGAGTCTGAGGGCGGAATCCACCCGTGGGCCGTGGCGCGTGGCATCTGCGCACTTGACAGCCCACACAACGCATGCAACTGAGGGCCTTTGCAGTTTCTGGATTGCGTAAGTATAATATAATATAATCGGCCCGTTCGCTGGTTGGTTTCTGGCCTGGTTTGGGCTGACTGGTGCTGTTTTATTGTGAGAGAAAAACACTGTTGGCTGGCTGGTTTGGGCTGGCTGAAACCAACAAGCGAACAGGGTGATCCTGTATGCCTGTGTCCTAGCTATGGCGGGAAAAGGAGAGGTACGACGTTACACATATATGCTGCATTCATCTGTGTGACAAGTGAAATGGAGAAATATATACATCAATTAAATGTGCAAAATGTATATATATATTCTCAAAACTCGCTAGACCAATAAGCACATGTATATATATTCTCATTCTCCTAGCTAGCTAGGTAGTTTATTAGACATGATAATAACTAGCGGCACCCTTTCTTTCCACGACAAATATATGCAGCACATGGCATTTCAATGCAGGGATGCTACGACTATGCTAGGGAGCAAGATTATATAGGTAGGCGACAGGAGCAGGATCTATCGGAGCTATCAGCTTGCTAATTAATTAATCAGATGTACGTGTTGCGGCATGACGTACACATATCAGCTTGCAGGTTGCAACTGTCGGCATTGCTTGCGCTTGCGGGGGGATGCATGCATGGAGCTCGGACCGATAGATATCCCAAATGGGCTCAACACCTCAACTGACATTGCTGCTCGACTGTTGTGAGTATGTGCTTTTTCCTTTGATGGATAACACAAACAAATGCAGGAGCTTGTATTGCAAGAGCATCTGCATCTGAATATATATACGTACGTAATTCATGCAAAAACAAACTAACAACGACCATTTCAAGAATAAACAAACACACTAAAAACTAATGTACACCTTAAACTCAAATAAATAATGTTTTGAGCTCGATCTGAACTTCTTGATCATCAAATGAACGACGATATAATTATAAGTATATTAAACAAACGGGGAGAGATGTGGTGGTCATGCTTGGCTCCTCGCACGCCATCCGCAGTAGAGCCAACAACTAACAACGTATGATGAGTTGGCAGCTATGCGAGTGGCATACAGGGAGCCAGGCATATCCCGGCCCGCCGGCCTTTTTCACCCTACCTCTTTATTTCCGAGTTCCGACGACCGACCCGCGCCATAGCAGCTACTACTGCCGATGCTTCTTCTTCTTCTTCCAACCGCACGGACGTAGGAGTACGCCTAGAATCTACCCGTCTCCAAACATCGACCACACCGCAATGCCATGCACATGCTCTTCGATCATTCCCTGAACTTGCAGCTTCAGGGTTTATCAGCATATGCCAGCACAGCTGGAACAAGCAGGTAGCTACCTAGCTGCGTGCGGCACTGCAGCATATGCCTAGCTTTGGAAATAAGAGAAGCAACTCCTATTACACACACACAAAAAAAAAACAGCCAAATTAACCCAGCGTTTCTCTTCTTTCTCTCGTAGTTGCAGCTAGCTAGCAGACTACTACAGCGAGGTCGAGGTCGAACACAGCACAAGGGAGCTATAGAGAGATGCCCAGTAGAGAAAGAAGAGAGATCGGGAGGGGGGACGATATATAGCTAGAAAGGACAATAATGCACACTTGCACAGCACGGACGACACAGAGAAGAAAGGAAGAGAAGAGAACGGATGCTTGCATTGCTTTGCTTGTTGAGAATTGATCGAGATGACCTGGGACGACTGGGGACTGGGAGGAGCGAAGAGGTAGCAGAGAGCTATGACTATGAGCGGCCGGTGGAGTAGAGGATTTGGGGGACTTTGTGTGTATTCTATGAGCCCGGCCCCGTATAAATAGCGGCTCGTTACACAGTCCAAACCCCAGCGCATGCAGCTCTCCCTCGATGGCTCGCTCTAGCTTGCCCTAGCCCCTAGTAGCTAGCTTCTCGCTCTGCCGCCGTCCCATCATCTACTATCTATCGTGCGGTCGTCGTCCCAGTCCCACACAGCACACACACATGGCCGCACATTGCACGCTCCTCCGAGCAGCAGCAACTCAGGTCATCGGCACATCACGGCCGCATGTATGCAGAAGAGATGAAGAGTTTCAGTGTGTAAAGTTTTAGGAATATTGAGCGTTTAAAAAAATAAATTACAGAATCCTTTGGTAAATCGTGAGACGAATTTATTAAATATAATTAATCCATCGTTAGCACATGTGTTATTGTAGCATTTTTATTAAATTGTGGACTAATTAGGCTTAAAAGATTCGTCTCGCAAAGTAATCGTAATCTGTGTAATTAATTTTCTTAGTCTATATTTAATATTCTATACATGTATCAAACATTCGACATCGAAATTATAGAGTGTAAACTTTTGGAGGCTCAGTTTCCCCATCCATCCATATATACGTGCACACGCGCATGCCTACAAAGGCCGCAAGAATAAGAATAATAAAGCGGGGCGCCCGCTACGCCCCAAGTGAAAACCCTAGACAGCGCCCTAGCTGTCATAGTGCATGTCACATGTCAGGGTGGTGGCTACACCTTGCCCTGCTGCCTACCTGCACGCCGGCCGGCCGGCAAACCCTTGTTTAGTTCCTGTCCAAAACTTTACGTCATGTCACATCGAATGTTTTAAATCTAATTAGTTTATAATTTGATAATAAAGTACTACAGTAACACATGTGCTAATGATAGATTAATTAGGCTTAATAAATTTGTCTCGCGGTTTACTGGTGGATTCTATAATTTGTTTTTTTATTAATATCCGAACATCCCATGCGACATCCTCATATAACATCCGATGTGACATCCAAAACTTTACACGCTGAATCTAAATAAGGCCTCACTCTATTTCTGTCTCTGGCATGCCTGGCTAGCTTGGCAAGCTCACACAACCCCGGCCAGCCCAGCACCTTTGTGCTTGTGGTTGTGCCACGAGCCACATGCATGCATGCAGCACACAAGAACGAACGAACGAATCGAATCTCCGTATGCGCTCATTCTTCTTCACAACATTTTTCTTCTTGCCTGTGTCTGTGTGTGCGTGTGATGCTTGCAAGGCGAATCGTAAACAGCTCTCTCTCTCTCTCTACTATTGCATGCTTTACAAACTTTCTGAACCCTGAGACGCGGTTGGCTTGTCTCGCAGCGCTTGGACGGGAGCCGGATGGATTCCCCCGTCCGATCCAAATGCACCCGCCCGCGCTGTGGAGGCTGGACCAAGGCCGTGTCACGCTTACTGCGCATGCCCTGTGACCATGCGTGCAGCTGCAATCGGCTTTTTACCTTTCCATCGTTGGGCTGCCCTTGGCCGAAAAAAAGCTGATGCGATGCGACTGGGATGATGGCCAAAAAGGAGGAACCGAGCTGTGCACATTTTCTGCACTAACTAGCTAGCTAAGGTATATTGCGTTGGATTAATTTTAGTTGCACTTAACCGAGAAGAAGTACATGTTTGATACGCTGATTAACCGAGTAGTAGCTAAGATAAATAATGTGTTCCAGCTGGTTGTAAAACAGACCACTACAGTCATATGTGATTTACTACAGACGTACTCACTACGTAGAAAACGATTTTTAGCAATGGATTGATTTTTTTTGTAGGGGCGGCTGGTGATGGAGCCGCCCCTACAGTGGTGTGCTCGGGTGCCCAGATACCAGCCGCCCCTACAAATGGAACAGCAAGGGCGGCTGGTGTTACGAGCCGCCCCTACAAATAGGGTCTGATTTGAAGGGGCGGCTCAATCATCAGCCGCCCCTGGAAATTCTATTTGTAGGGGCGGCTGGTGATTGAGCCGCCCCTAAAAATGGCTCCGTATTTATAGCTCCTATTTGTAGGGGCGGCTCAATCACCAGCCGCCCCTACAAATGGCCCCCATATAAAACTGAGGCAGCACATTCTTCCTCCTCGGGTCACTCACTCCAACCCGTGAAAGAAAGGTGGGAAGGCCTTGAGCACCTCCCAAAAATTGCTCTACTAAGGGGGGAGGTTTTGGTCTCAAATCCTTTGGTGGAGAAGTTGTAGAAGAAAAGAAAATGCTATTCCACACTTTTTTTTAAAGTTTTAATGGTTGATTAGTGAATAATTAGAGTTTTGTTTTTCTCTCTCTTCTATGGTGCTTGAGCTATTTATGAGCAAATTAGACCCAACTTTTAAATGTACTAGGTTAAATTAGGGAGGGGAACAAGACCATACCCTTATTTGGTCCATGTTTCTTGATTTTAGTGAATCATTAGTTAGTTTTATGGATGTTTCATGTGCATGTGATCTAGATCTAGGGTTTGGTTTTTTTTATTAATTTTGTTTTTGTAAATTTATGTTTGATAAAATTGGACTAGGGTTTGTACGAAAGATATTGGGTAAAGTATAATTATTGCTAATTGTTGTCTTTGAAATTGTTTATTGTAATCAATAAATATGTATTTTAATTATTTATGGATAAATGGGCCATTAATTAATTTTCCTCTACCATGGTGTGTTTGTATGCTTCATGTAATTATATTAGATTTATATTCATATATATCTGAGGTATATACAATTATTCTCAAATAATTATTACTTTGATTAATTTTTATATATATCTGAATAAGTAGTCATTTAATGTTTGTTTTGTTGTTGTTGTAAAAGATGGAGTACAGGAACTCTTGGATGTATGGTTCGTTAAGGTTCAAGGCAGGTTTCCGTGAAGAGGTGGATAAATTTATTGAAGCCGCAACGAAGCATGCAACGACATTAAAAGAGAATAAGGATACAATTATTTGCCCCTGTAAAGATTGCAAGAACCGTATGGCATGGACAGATGTGACTATCATCAGATCACATTTGATTATACGAGGATTTGTTGAGGACTACACAGTGTGGATTCATCATGGTGAAACGGTTATTGTTAACGACGAGGATGAGGAGGAATACGACGATGAAACCATAGAATCCCTATCCCAATATTCAGTCGAGCTTGATGCACAAATGGATTTTGAGTTTGTCAATGAAAAAGGTGGTGATGCTGGTGGTTGGGATGGTAACGACAAAGGTGGTGCCAATAATGATGGTGGAGCACGTGTCGGAGTTGAAGATGATTTAGATGACATGATTCGAACCCTTGGACCAGAGATTTTACTAAATAGCCCGAAAGGTCTAGAAAATTTGGAAAGAGTGACAAAAGCATCGAAGGAGACTGTGTATGGTGTTGAAAATGGTTGTCCGACACATTGGACATTGCTACATTTCGTGCTTGAGCTGCTCATCCTGAAGGCTAAGTACGGCTGGTCAGACTGTATTTTTAATGATCTATTGCATCTCCTGTCATGGGTGCTGCCACAACCAAACTCAGTTCCTGCCAACACATACCAAGCGAAGAAGATCATAAGTCCATTGACAATGGGGGTTGAAAAAATACATGCATGCCCCAACCACCGTATACTTTTTCATGGTGAAACGTTCAAGTCATTGGATAAATGTCCCCGGTGTGGGGCCAGCCGGTACAAGAACAATGACCTTTTACGGTGGGGACAAACCATCCACGGGGAAAAAGAGTAATAAGAAGGATACAAAAAAGGTGGTACAAGAATCTCAGCCCCCAGAGGACACTCCATTAGGCAACGATGCAAAGCAGAGAAAAATTCCTGCCCTGGTAATGTGTTACCTGCCAGTGACCGACCGCTTGAGACGTATGTTCCTAAACCCTAAAGAAGCCGCACTTATGACATGGTGGGATGATGAGCGCAAGGTGGGTGATGATTAGATTGCACACCCGGCTGATTGTAGTCAGTGGCAAAGGTTTGATGAGAAGCACAAAGAATTCAGCGATGACCCAAGGAATATATGGTTTGGCCTGAGCACCGATGGAATGAATCCCTTCAATGAGAGGATGAGCAACCTGTAACACCCTGGTGTTATGCCTGCATTTAGGTACTGCAAATCATACATATCATGCATCATCAAGCATCCTAATCATACATGCCTAATCATGTAAATAACAATTGAAACACTGCTTCGAAACATTTGAAACATGTGTGAAACCTGAATGTTACATACACCTGTTTAAGAGTTATTTTGCCCTGATTATGTTGCTAGGCTAGTAAAACATGTTTGGCTATCATGGTAAATCATCTAGAAATGTTTAGTTCAATTTTTGGAGCAAGGTTTGTATTCAAATTAATTCAAAATTTTGCTTCAAAAATAATTTCCCAAAAATTAGGGTTTTGAGTTAAACATCGACTTTGATTTTATAATTCAAAATCTAGAAAGAATTTGGCTTTGGTCATAAAAGCAAAGTTGTAGAGAATTAAATTCTAATCAACTTTTATTTTTGGTACATTTTTAAAAGATGTCATTTTCTTGCTCAAAATGATATTTGAAAGCTGGCATTTAAAATTTTCTTGAAAATATAAATGGAAAAAGGGCTTTTCTTATTCGCGGGCCGTCGCCTCGTTTCCGGCCCACGGCCGAAGTCGGCCTGGCCTGCAGCCGCAAGCCTCCCGCGCCAGCGCCGCGCGCCTCGCCAGCCCAGCCTAGTCTAGCGCCGCGCTTGGCCTGCCTCCGTGCTCGCCCGCCCGCTAACGCGCCACGTCGCGTCCCGACCGTGGCAAAGCTCGCCCGCCACGTGGTGGCCATGCACCGTCGATGCCGCCGCACGTCGCAGCCGGCCTGCGCCCGCGCCCACGTGCCCACCTACTTCTGCTGGAGCCGGTGCGCTCACTTGCTCTCTCCCGCGCTGCCTCTCCTCTCCGCAAGCACCGAGCGCTCTCACTCTCCCCCTCGCCGCGCCACCGCACCCGTCGACAAAATCCGCCGCGTCTCCTCCACCTCGGCCAACGATCGTGCGCTCGCAGTTCTGCCTCGCTCTTTGGCACGTCGTGCTCGCGCCTGTGCCGACTGCTGAGCCCAGGTAGCACCGTCTCGCACCTCGCCACCGTCGGCCATGGCGCCGCCGTGCTCGGCCGCCATGGAAGGCACCTTCCTCCTCTTCTCCACCCTGCCTAGCTACCTTCCCGCCTTTGCCATCTTCTTGCGAACCACATGCGCCCGCTAGCTCGCCCTATCACAGCCGGAAATGGCCGCCGGCCTCGTGGCCGAGCCGCGCCACTACGGCGTCACAGCGCCGGCGTGGCCTCCGCCTCAGCCAAAGCTGGGCCAATGAGGCCATGGGCCGACGCCCTGTCGGGCCGCCTCACCCTTCCCTTCGCTCGGGCCGCGCAGGCCAAATGTGGCAGTGGGCCGATTGATTCCCACGGGCTGGCCCAGTCGCGATAGGATGAATTGTTTTCAATTTTTCTTTATTATTTGAAAATAGAAATGGTTTGGAAAATGTTTGGGTACTCAAATTTGCTCCAAAACTGTTGAAATAAATTTTTCTAGGTTCCTTATCATCAGATCTACTTAGGAAAATTTTTGCATGTCATTTTTGAGATACTTTTCTGTAGAATTTTATTTAATCGTGTATATTGCTGATAACTTGAAAATATGTAGAAAAATCTATTGACTTCAGAAAAATATGATTCCAAGTTTGTTAATCTTCTTATGTAATGTACTTCCTAGGAAAATATGTTTTATGCATGTGCTGTGGGAACATTTTTAGGTGTAGTTTAAGTACCTTTAATGGCTGATTTTTGTTATTTTAGCTAGGGAGCAAACTTTGTATAAAACATGCATGTGATAATTTTTGGACAGTCATTGTATGCTATGAAGAACCTAGGAAAAATAATAACTCTGTTGTTTGACACTTTTCACAGTTCAAAGTATTTTTATGTTCATAATCATGCCATAGCTTGTTATTTTTATGTAGGCTAATCCACTCATTCAAATACTATGAAAATCTGATAGTAGACTACTTAGGGTAGTACTATGCTATAGTAATTTTCTAAGATTTTTCTAAGCAAGAAAAATAGGGGTTGCTATTCAAACCTATATTAATTAGGGTTTAATTAAGTGTTGCTTTTTGTGGGATTAAGAAATTAGTAAAGCTTTGGTGTATCTTTGAAGCATTAAATAAGATGTGTTGACTTAACATATTAGTAGTAGAAGAGAATGCAGTAGATGACATGTGCTTGTAGTATATTTTCTTGGATAATGTTGACTACCTTGCATTCAAACATATCCATTGTATTCATCTCATCCGATGCACCGATTGCATAAGCACTTACGCACATTACATCATACAGGATCACAAACCGAGAACCCAGTCATCATACCCGAGGAGTCCGAGGAGCAGCTCGAGGTGCAGCCGCAGGAAGTGTCCGAAGCCGACGAGGAGGACGTTGAGGAACTTTCAGAGTGCCCCGATCACCGCCCGAGCTCCTTCGAGAGAGGCAAGCCCCGGAGCATTTTCTCCTGGTTTGCGATTATTAATTCAATGTTTTACTTTAATTGATGCATTACGTTCAGTAGTTGTTTGCAACCATTGCCGCAGTATACCTTGTCTACCTTTGTTATACTATATCCTTGTTACCCTAGTATTCGCAGTCGAGTCAATGCTTAGCTGGCTTAGACCGGTAGAAGTCGGATGATTTCCTGTCACCTGCGAGCTATAGGTGGTTACCTGGATCTGCTTGGATGACTATGAAGTCATGGTATAACTAAGTGTTAAATGAAGTTGAGACCGGACGGAGACTTGCAGAGTTTTGGACTATAGTGCTTTCCGTCTGTGTCGATTAAGGACCGACCATTGTTGGGCCTCGAGTCATGTTGAACGCATGCCTTACATTTAGCTGGCTGGATAAAGTACCTTCCGACCGTGAAGCTAGGAGATTATTCGGGCCGAGTAGATTGCCCACAACGCACTGTGCTAGAGCAGATGTGGTAGGACACGGGGGTGAGATGATAAGACCAAAGTGCAGTCGGTCGGCCCCCGGGTACATGTGGTTCCTGGCAAACTCGAGATTCCTAGATAGTTGACTCGGTGATCAATATCTCACTTTAGCGGGTGAGTGAGGTTTGTGTAAGGAATAAATCAACAGCTGGTTAGGAATCGATTCGAATCGCCATCGCTCCTAGACAGTGAGCACTTGACTTGAGTTACTTCATCGTAGTAAATGTTTATGGAACACTTGGACAGTTATAGTGAATATGACAGTATGGAAGTTGTTTAATGATCATTGGTTATCATTATCTGCTTAATCACATGTTTGCTTTAGTATAGGTGCAAATCTAGTCGACAGGTTAATAACAATTAACTTGACAATAATGCTTAAAAAAGGGTCATGAAATGCTAAAAATGCTTCTTTTTGCAAATGAGTCAGCTACCCTACTATAAAGCCCTTCATAATCCTTGGTGTCACTTATTTTCGGTTATGTCGGGTAAGTCTAGCTGAGTACCTTCTCGTACTTAGGGTTTTATTCCCACTTGTTGCAGATGGGCAGATGTATTACGGCTACTGTATCAACTGCCTTTATCTTACGATGGGTGATGCTTAGGACCATGGGCATGGTCATTCCTTATGTCTCGCCTAATGCTTTTGTTGGAGATGATCATTCGCTGGCACTATATTTGAACTCCGCGTGAGTGGGTGTGTGGTTTGAACAAATGACTTCCGCTACTTTTATTCTAACTGGTTTTGTAATAACTATGTTTTAACTCTGATGTATCTGAGATTGCAAACTTTTATGTAATATGTGATGGTGACCGCTAAACTTATTACGATCTTGGCTGGAATGGAAGTTGGTTTGAAATCCTTCGTGATTTCATGGACTACCGGGTTATACGGGCTTAAGTTTGCTAAATCGTTTGCTCTGGCGGATGATTTTCTTACTTAATTTTGTATAATTAGTCGGTTCTGTTATAGCTGGCATCAGAGCATGGTTTAGTGTGTTACTGTTCACAAGTGTATTTAAAACAAAAAGGCATTTGAAAAACGTGATTTCCAAACTATAAAGTGTGCCAGTGGTCATATCCTTTATGCCTAGTTAAGGACTTTAGGTGGCTTAATTAAGTACTGAATTGGGGTTCTTACATCATATTTCTCTTTCGTCGCTCATACGGCGTGTTATTGTATGAGTGCCACTTGTTTGAGTGGTAGTGCATGGATCAATTGCCTCTACGCCCTGGTAAGTGTGAGTTGTGAGAGCATGATCGGATACACCGCTGATCTAGGGTGAATTCTTATATGATGCTGGAGTAATTACATGTTCTAAAAATGTTTTACAAAGGTATCTCATGTATGAGTCTTCCGTCTATTGAGGCGATGCTGTCAATAGGATGATGGTTCGGGTAGTTACTACCGTTGTACACGTATCTGGGGATTCGTGTAGAACGTGTAGATAAAATTTACTGCTTTTATGCATTCATTGGGAATTGGGCTGAAATGAATCTTCTGCAGGTACGTAACAACGCTATCGTATAGAACGTACTAGTTATGTATTTGAGAGATCGTTAGTATGCCACCGAATTCATCGTTAGAAATTATTCATTTCATAAGTTTGTGAGAACGTACGGCACGTACATACATCCTATTACTTGTGCATTTCATCCATGTCATGCATTCCTCCCCTTATAAATTGATTATCTCCTTTTGATAAAAGTTGTATCACCAAAAATATGTTTTCCCCGGGGTAATAAAAGAATTTTTGCTACAGATGGCCCACACGAAGCAGACCGCCCGTAAGTCCACCAGAGGTAGAGCACCTCGATGTCCGTTGGCCCTAAGGGAGCACCGCACCACGGACACCTTCTTGAGCGAGTTTGGCATGCCAACTTTGCTTTGGAGAGTGCTCCATGATATGGGGTACCCAGAGGGTCAAGAATCGGTGTACTCTTGGAATGAGAGCCAGTTAGCAGAGGATGGACTTGCAGTGGTGGAGATCACGGTTCCTGCTCTCGGTGATGCTCCAGATTGGGATGGTTGGCACTTGGAGTTTGAGGGTCGCACTCCAGCTGAGGGTGCAGAGGGAGCAGCCTTCCGTGTCATCAGGGATATTATGAGCAGATTTCCTAGTGAGCTTGTAGCAGCTCTAGCTGGCACTTTTCCTAGGGATGATCCTTGTGATGTCATTTGGATTCAGCCTCAGGGAAGTGCATTGGTCAGAGGTCTAGCTGAGGGATAGGCTAGCGACAACCAAGCAATGAGTGCTATGTTCGCCGCCATCAGAGCGTATGAGGCTCTCGAGAGTACCTACTGGACTTTGACTGGCTTGCGTGGTCAGGATAAGCTCAAGGGAAGGAAGCAGAAGAAGAGACAGGCACGTGCTATAGCTAGCTTGTAGGAGCAGTTGGCTGATATGAACTTACAGTGGGACCAGGCGGTTGAGAGAGGTGATAGAGCTATGCAGCGGGTGCATACGTTGACTCAAGCCAACAACAATGCAGATCGCATGATTGGACAGTTGGTTTAGGAAAGGAATGAAGCCTGGGACGAGAGGGACCTTTTGCTGTAGAGGGTCGATGAGCTAGAGGAATACAATGGCAACCTGCACAAGGAGTTTCACGCGCTCTACAATGGGGTTGGCCCATATGCTCCACCGGACGCCGCTGGCATGGACATCGATGACGACAATGAGGACGAGCCTATAGTTTCACCTAGGGGCGATGGTGACGTCTCCGATCCTGACGATGGCCCCGAGGAGTAGGCTAGTTGCCTTGCGCTAGTATCTAGGTCCTGTCGCGATGACCTTTCTTTTGTTGGCATGTAACCTATTGTATGTTGCTTCGAATGTATGAGACTTGGCATGTGGTTGGAACTTGGTTTCGAATGCGATATCTAAACGCATAAAAGTCCAGTGTATGTATGCTGGCAATTTGGTTGTATGGACGCGATGTTTGCCGTTGAAGTAATTTGATTAAGTGATGTTGTTTTAATTGGGATGCGATTGTTGTGCCTCTGTTTTATTGTATGAATTTATTCTCTCCAGTAAATTCAGTACGGCATAATTTTTCCTTCACTCGCAATTATTACAGCTTCACTCAATCATTACTTGTTGCTGAAATATGCAGATGACAAACACTCGCCGAACCACGTATGAGGCCGCTGAGACCGGTGCTAACGGTGCGGGGACCGGTGGTGGTGGTGGTGGAAACCACGACAACAACAATGAGCCTCCCCATGAACCGCATTTGCCACCTCCTCCCCTGTTTACCCCCGAGATGTTCCTCGCACAGTTGCTCGGGAGTCAGCGCAATGCGGAACAATCCCAGAAGAACATGGAGGATTTTCTACGCACCATCGCCAACAACGTTCAACGTGGTAACAATCAAGGTGGTGGCATGGGAGTGAACCAATATAGCAGCTTCAAAGATTTCATGGACACCAGGCCGCTAGTATTCAAGGAAGCAACGGAGCCACTCGATGCTGAGGAATGGATCAACACGATGGAAGATAAATTCCGTGTGTTGAGGATGACTGAGGTGTTGAAAACAGAGTATGATGTACTTCAGTTGCAAGGACCAGTGGGAATGTGGTGGAAGCACCATCGCACCACCTTCCCTCCAAATGCTCAGATTTCATGGAGAGAGTTTGCTGAGGCCTTCCGTGGAGTTTATATTCCACCCGGGCTGACCGAGATGAAGTTGGGAGAATTCTTGGCGTTAAATCAGGGCAACAAGACAGTGACGCAATATCTGCATGCCTTCAACAATTTGTGTCGCTATGCTTCCGACATGGTTGACACAGATGCTAAGAGGATAGCCAGTTTCAAGAGGGGACTCAATCTAAAAATGATGAAGCATGTTGGTACCAACAACCGCATCAGATTCAATGACTTCATCCGTGACTGTCTAAAGCAGGAGAAGAATAACAACGCCAGCACCACAGCTAAGACACGCAAGAGAGCCCTTGAAGGTGGTCCATCCCAAGCTAGAGCACCTATGGGAGGTCGTCCTCCATATCGCCCATCGGCACCTGGCGCTAGGTTTAGGCCCCCTCAGCAAAGAAGTCAAAATTTCCGTGGACCCCAGAAGCCTTACAAGATGGCAGTATAGCCCAACAAAGCAGCCACAACTGCGGTACAAGGCAGTTCCAAGGGAGCTGTGGGATCTACCGGGATAGTGAGGGGACCCTGCTGTAACTGTGATCAACCCGGCCATTTCTTGAGGTTTTGTCCGTACCCGCCCAAGAAGAAGCAGCAGACTTATAATGCTAGAGTGCATAGTACGACCGTGGATGAAATTCCTGAGGGAGAGCCCGTCATTGTTGGTAAGTTTCCTGTCAACGAAAACCCTGTAGTTGTTCTATTTGATTCTGGATCATCGTATTCTTTTATGAGTCAAGCATTTGCACAGAAACATGAACAACTATGCACAGAATTGGGTTATGGTTACCGTATAAGTTCAGCGGGGGCTGATGTTTTGACCAACCAGATGGTTCGAGGGGCAACCCTTGAATTAGGTAGTAGGAAGTTCCGAGTGAACTTAATAGTTATGCCTAGATTAGTTTTGGATGTCATTATAGGGATGAATTGGATGAAGGATTGGGGAGCAGTCATAGATACTGGAAGTCAAGTACTTACCCTTAAGGATCCCCTGGGTGAGGGTACTTTCCAAGTACCATTGCCTCGAAGAACAGACCTTATAAGTGTTACATGTGCTATGGCAGTCATTCCTATTCATTAGATTCTGGTAGTGTGTGAATTTCTAGATGTATTCCCGGATGAGCTACCTGGTCTTCCGCCGGATAGGGAGATTGAGTTTGGAATTAAGTTAGTCCCTGGAACAGCTCCGATTTCAAGGAGACCCTATCGGATGCCTCCAGATGAGTTAGCTGAGCTGAAGAAGCAATTAGAAGATTTATCAAAAAAGGGGTTTATTCGGCCAAGCAAGTCTAAATGGGGATGTCCCGCCTTGTTTGTGAAGAAGAAGAAAGAGGGCACGTTGAGAATGTGCGTAGATTACAGGCCACTCAATGCTGTAACCATAAAGAATAAGTATCCCTTGCCTCATATTGATGTTCTGTTTGACCAGTTAGCCAAGGCCAAGGTGTTCTCAAAAATAGATTTGAGATCCGGTTATCATTAGATCAAGATTAGGCCATAGGATATACCAAAAACTGCATTTTCCACCAGATACGGGTTGTATGAGTATCTTGTCATGTCCTTTGGCTTAACAAATGCTCCTGCATACTTTATGTTTTTGATGAATACTATTTTCATGCCAGAATTGGATAAGTTTGTGGTGGTGTTCATCGATGACATTCTGGTGTACTCCGAGAACGAGAAAGATCATGAAGAGCATCTGAGAACTGTCTTGACCAGACTTAGGGATCATCAACTGTATGCTAAGTTTAGCAAATGCGAATTCTGGTTGAAGGAAGTTCCTTTCCTTGGTCACATTCTGTCAGAGAATGGAGTTTCAGTCGATCCAAGTAAGGTGCAAGAAGTTATGAATTGGAAAGCACCGACCACAGTTCCTGAGATTAGAAGTTTCTTATGACTAGCGGGTTATTACCGTCGCTTTATACCAGACTTTTCGAAGATTGCCAAACCGATGACAAGTCTCCTACAGAAGGATCACAAGTTTGTGTGGATAGAGGAGTGTGAAGCAGCTTTCCACACTTTGCAGAAACTATTGACCACTGCTCCTATTCTAGCACAACCAAATATCGAGAAACCATTTGATATGTTTTGCGACGCATCGAAAACTAGATTAGGCTGTGTTCTTATGCAAGAAAGGAGAGTCATTGCCTATGCCTCACGTCAATTGAGGAAGCACGGGGTCAACTATCCGACACATGATCTTGAACTTGCTGCAGTTGTGCATGCCCTAAAAATTTGGAGACATTATCTACTTGGTAATGTGTGCAATATTTTCACGGATCATAAGAGTCTTAAGTACATCTTTACACAACCAGAGCTGAACATGAGACAGCGCAGATGGTTGGAATTGATCAAGGATTACAACTTGAATGTGCAATATCATCCTGGAAAAGCCAATGTAGTGGCAGATGCTTTGAGCAGAAAGTCATATTACTTGAATGTGCAGCCATTACTTGAAGATGGGTTCGATCTAATGCATCCTGCTATGTTACATAGTATTCAGATTAGTTGCTCTTTGGAGAGTAAGATAATAGAAGGCCAGAAAACCAACAAGGGAATATTCCACATCAAAGAGAAAATAAAAGAAAAGTCGTCTCAACACTTTAAAGTGGATGAACAGGGCGTGTTGTGGTTTGACGACCGGCTTGTGGTTCCCAAGGATCGAGAGCTTAGGAATAAACTCATGGATGAAGCTCACCTTTCTAAGCTATTTATCCATCCTGAAAGTAGTAAGATGTATCAAGAACTAAGATCTCGTTATTGGTGGACCAAAATGAAGAAAGAAATTACAGCATATGTTGCCAGATGTGACACATGTTGTCAAGTGAAAGCTATTCATATGAAACATGCCAGTATGTTGCAACCCTTATCAGTCCCTAGTTGGAAGTGGGACGATATAAGTATGGATTTTATCACGGGTTTGCCCACTACTCAAAAAGGACATGATTCGATTTAGGTAATTGTGGACCGTCTTACCAAGACCGCTCATTTCTTGCCTATCAAAACAGAATATCGACCACCTCAATATGCCGAGAAGTATATCGTAGAAATTGTGAGGTTGCATGGTATACCTAAGACCATAGTATCTGATAGAGGCTCACAGTTCACGGCTCACTTTTGGGAACATTTAGACAAAGGCTTAGGAACTAGTTTAATTCGCAGTACCGCTTATCATCCTCAGACAGATGGTCAGACTGAATGAGTGAATGCTATTTTGGAGGATATGTTAAGAGCCTATGTATTGTCTTCTAAGGGATCATGGGAGTCATGGTTACCGTTAGCTGAGTTTTCTTATAATAATAGTTATCAAGAAAGCATCAAGATGGCCCCGTTCGGAGCTTTGTATGGCAGAAAATGTAGAACACCATTGAATTAGGTCGAGCCTGGTGATAGAAGGTATTATGGCATTGACTTTGTAGAAGAAGCCGAGAAGAAAGTTCATATTATTTAGCAGAATATGAAAGTGGCCCAATCACATTAGAAAAGTTATGCAGACAGAAGAAGGAGACCCCTTGTGTTTGAAGTTGGTGACTATGTTTATCTGAAAGTCACGCCAATGAAGAAGAAAATGTTTGGAGTCCGAAGAAAGCTTGCCGCGAGATTCATAGGACCATACAAGATTCTGGAACAAAGAGGTCCGGTAGCCTACAAGTTAGAGTTACCTGAGACAATGAGTATCGTTTTTCCAGTTTTCCATGTATCACATCTCAAGAAATGTTTGCGTGTTCCGGAGGAAAGAATAGAACCTCAAGGTATCCAACTCAAATCAGATTTGGTGTATCGTGAGCAACCAGTCCGAGTGTTAGACACTAAGGAACGTGCTACTCGGAATAGTGTGGTGAAAACATACAAGATATAGTGGGATCATCATGATGAGGGAGATGCAACTTGGGAAACGGGAGAGTATCTACAAAAAGCTTATGAAGATTTTTATAACAAATGGTTCGTAACCCAAATCTCAGGATGAGATTTTTATAAGGGGGGAGGGCTGTAACACCTTGGTGTTATGCCTACATTTAGGCACTACAAATCATACATATCATGCATCATCAAGCATCCTAATCATACATGCCTAATCATGTAAATAACAATTGAAACACTGCTTCGAAACATTTGAAACATGTGTGAAACCTAAATGTTACATACACCTGTTTAAGAGTTATTTTGCCCTGATTATGTTGCTAGGCTAGTAAAACATGTTTGGCTATGATGGTAAATCATCTAGAAATGTTTAGTTCAATTTTTTGAGCAAGGTTTGTATTCAAATTAATTCAAAATTTTGCTTCAAAAATAATTTCCCAAAAATTAGGGTTTTGAGTTAAACATCGACTTTGATTTTATAATTCAAAATCTAGAAAGAATTTGGCTTTGGTCATAAAAGCAAAGTTGTAGAGAATTAAATTCTAATCAACTTTTATTTTTGGTACATTTTCAAAAGATGTCATTTTCTTGCTCAAAATGATATTTGAAAGCTGGCATTTAAAATTTTTTTGAAAATATAAATGGAAAAAGGGCTTTTCTTATTCGCGGGCCGCGGCCTCGTTTCCGGCCCATGGCCGAAGCCGGCCTGGCCTGCAGCCGCAAGCCTCCCGCGCCTGCGCCGCACGCCTCGCCAGCCTAGCCCAGCCCAGCGCCGCGCCTGGCCTGCCTCCGCGCTCGCCCGCCCGCTGACGCGCCGCGTCGCGTCTCGACCGCGGCAGAGCTCGCCCACCGCGTGGCGGCCATGCGTCGTCGATGTCGCCACGCGTCGCAGCCGGCCTGCGCCTGCGCCCACGCGCCCGCCTACTTCTACTAGAGCCGGTGCGCTCACTTGCTCTCTCCCGCGCTGCCTCTCCTCTCCGCAAGCACCGAGCGCTCTAACTCTCTCCCTCGCCGTGCCACTGCACTCGCCGGCAAAATCCACCATGTCTCCTCCACCTCGGCCAGCGATCGTGTGCTCATAGTTCTGCCTCGCTCCTTGACACGTCGTGCTCGCGCCTGTGCCGACTGCTGAGCCCAGGTAGCGCCGTCTCGGGCCTCGCCACCGTCGGCCATGGCGCCGCCGTGCTCGGTCGCCATGGAAGGCACCTTCCTCCTCTTCTCCACCCTGCCTAGCTACCTTCCCGCCTTCGCCATCTTCTCACGAACCGCATGTGCCCGCTAGCTCGCCCTATCACGGCCGGAAATGGCCGCCGGCCTCGTGGCTGAGTCACGCCACCGCGGCGTCATAGCGCCGGCGTGGCCTCCGCCTCAGCCGAAGCTGGGCCAATGAGGCCATGGGCCGACGCCCTGTCGGGCCGCCTCACCCTTCCCTTCGCTCGGACCGCGCAGGCCAAAAGTGGCAGTGGGCCGATTGATTCCCGCGGGCTGGCCCAGTTGCGATAGGATGAATTGTTTTCAATTTTTCTTTATTATTTGAAAATAGAAATGGTTTAGAAAATATTTGGGTACTCAAATTTGCTCCAAAACTATTGAAATAAATTTTTCTAGGTTCCTTATCATCAGATCTACTTGGGAAAATTTTTGCATGTCATTTTTGAGATACTTTTCTGTAGAATTTTATTTAATCATGTATATTGCTGATAACTTGAAAAATATATAGAAAAATCTATAGGCTTCAGAAAAATATGATTCCAAGTTTTTTAATCTTCTTATGTAATGTACTTCCTAGAAAAAATATGTTTTATGCTTGTGCTGTGGGAACATTTTTAGGTGTAGTTCAAGTACCTTTAATGGCTGATTTTTGTTATTTTAGCTAGGGAGCAAACTTTGTATAAAACATGCATGTGATAATTTTTGTACTGTCATTGTATGCTATGAAGAACCTAGGAAAAATACTAACTCTGTTGTTTGACACTTTTAACAGTTCAAAGTATTTTTATGTTCATAATCATGCCATAGCTTGTTATTTTTGTGTAGGCTAATCCACTCATTCAAATACCATGAAAATCTGATAGTAGACTACTTAGGTTAGTACTATGCTGTAGTAATTTTCTAAGATTTTTCTAAGCAAGAAAAATAGGGGTTGCTATTCAAACCTATATTAATTAGGGTTTAATTAAGTGTTGCTTTTTGTGGGATTAAGAAATTAGTAAAGCTTTGGTGTATCTTTGAAGCATTTAATAAGATGTGTTGACTTAACATATTAGTAGTAGAAGAGAATGTAGTAGATGACATGTGCTTGTAGTATATTTTCTTGGATGATGTTGACTACCTTGCATTCAAACATATCCATTGTATTCATCTCATCCGATGCACCGATTGCATAAGCACTTACGCACATTGCATCATACAGGATCGCAAACAGAGAACCCAGTCGCCATACCCGAGGAGTCTGAGGAGCAGCTCGAGGTGTAGCCGTAGGAAGTGCCCGAAGCCGACGAGGAGGACATTGAGGAACTTCCGGAGTGCCCCGATCACCGCCTGAGCTTCTTCGAGAGAGGCAAGGCCCGGAGCATTTTCTCCTGGTTTGCGATTATTAATTCAATGCTTTACTTTAATTGATGCATTACGTTCAGGAGTTGTTTGCAACCGTTGCCGTATTATACCTTGTCTACCTTTGTTATACTATATCCTTGTTACCCTGGTATCCGCAGTCGAGTCAATACTTAGCTGGCTTAGACCGGTAGAAGTCGGGTGATTTCTTGTCACCTGCGAGCTATAGGTGGTTACCTGGATCTGCTTGGATGACTATGAAGTCATGGTATAACTAAGTGTTAAATGAAGTTGAGACCGGACGGAGACTTGCAGAGTTTTGGACTGTAGTGCTTTCCGTCTATGTCGATTAAGGACCTATCGTTGTTGGGCCTCGAGTCATGTTGAACGCATGCCTTACATTTAGCTGGTCGGATAAAGTACCTTTCGATCGCGAAGCTGGGAGATTATTCGGGCCGAGTAGATTGCCCGCAACGCACTGTACTGGAGCAGGTGTGGTGGGACACGGGGGCGAGATGATAAGACCAAAGTGCAGTCGGTCGGCCCCCGGGTACATGTGGTTCCTGGCAAACTTGAGATTCCTGGATAGTTGACTCGGTGATCAATATCTCACTTTAGCGGGTGAGTGAGGTTTGTGTAAGGAATAAATCACCAGCTGGTTAGGAATTGATTCGAATCGCCATCACTCCTGGACAGTGAGCACTTGACTTGAGTTACTTCATCGTAGTAAATGTTTATGGAACACTTGGACAGTTATAGTGAATATGATAGTATGGAAGTTGTTTAATGATCATTGGTTATCATTATCTGCTTAATCACATGTTTGCTCTAGTATAGGTGCAAATCTAGTCGACAGGTTAATAACAATTAACTTGACAATAATGCTTTAAAAAGGGTCATGAAATGCTAAAAATGCTTCTTTTTGCAAATGAGTCAGCTACCCTACTATAAAGCCCTTCATAATCCTTGGTGTCACTTATTTTCTGTTATGTCGGGTAAGTCTAGCTGAGTACCTTCTCGTACTCAGGGTTTTATTCCCACTTGTTGCAGATGGGCAGATGTATTACGGCTACTGTATCAACTGCCTTTATCCTGCGATGGGTGATGCTTAGGACCATGGGCATGGTCATTCCTTATGTCTCGCCTAATGCTTTTGTTGGAGATGATCATTCGCTGGCACTATATTTGAACTCCGCGTGAGTGGGTGTGTGGTTTGAACAAATGACTTCCGCTACTTTTATTCGAACTGGTTTTGTAATAACTATGTTTTAACTCTGATGTATCTAAGATTACAAACTTTTATGTAATATGTGATGGTGACCGCTAAACTTATTTTGATCTTGGCTGGAATGGAAGTTGGTTTGAAATCCTTCGTGATTTCATGGACTACTGGGTTATACGGGCTTAAGTTTGCTAAATCGTCTGCTCTGGCGGATGATTTTCTTACTTAATTTCGTATAATTGGTCGGTTCTGTTACACAACCACAGCACATGGCCAGTGATCTTGACCATGTACAATATCCCAACATGGTTGTGTCAGAAGAGAAAGTACCTTCTCCTCACTATTCTTATTTCTGGCCCTAAACAACCAGGCATTGATATAGACGTGTTCCTCGAGCCCTTGATGCAAGAAATGGAGAGACTATGGAGGCATGGGGAGCAGATGTATGATGCGTTCCGAAAGGAGGACTTTATATATAGAGCAATAATATTTGTTACTACCAATGATTACCCCATGTTGTTTGCTTTGTCTGGACAGATCAAAGGGAAGACAGGATGCTTGGTTTGCTTGGATGGTACTACATGGGTTTACCTGGATGCATCCAAGAAGATAGTTTACCTAAGGAACCGATGCTTCTTAAAGACAAGTCACAAGTACCACAGCAAATTGTTCTTTAGATTTTATGACAATGCCCTGGAGATTGAACCCCCTCCGGAGAGATGTCATAACGGAGAACATGTGTACAGAATGGTGAAAAACATACGCGTCGTCTATGGAAAGAAGAATCCGGATGGGACGAATAGAGATAGAAGCACACCTCCTATCGAAGGTGTACCTTTCAAGAAACAATCGATCTTCTTTCAGTATCTGCCTTATTGGCCAGACTTGGAGGCCCCCATGCCATTGATGCTATGCACATGCAGAAGAATGTCTTTGAGAGTCTCATTGCTACCTTGATGGACACAGGCAAGTCAAAGGATGGTCTGAAAGCACGGAAAGACATGGTGCAGCTAAACATGATGCCACAGCTTCACCCGGTACCTGAGGCTAATGGAAAATACACTCTGCCCGCGGCGTGCTTCAACCTAACACCAGACGAGAAGAGAGCTATATGCACTTTCCTGAGGGGGATCAAAGTCCCGACTAGGTTTTCAGCAAATGTGAAGAAGCTAGTGTCGATGAAGGACTTGTCAATAACACACTGCAAGGCTCACGATTGCCATGTGATGCTGACAGTGTTTCTACCTATTACAATCAGGGCTATAAAGCCAGAGTTCTTGAAAATGGCCATCACCCGCATGTGCTACTTCTTTTCAAAGATCTCACAGAAGACGATTGGCAAGGAAGAGCTGAGTGACCTACATGGATTTGTGGTGGAGACACAAAACCAACTGGAGATGTGTTTACCTCCTGCTTTTTTTGATATAATGCCACATCTCATGATTCACATGGTTCATCAGATATAGGCACTTGGCCCTTGCTACTTGCATGAAATGTGGTCCTATGAGCGGTTCATGTCGGTTTTAAGTCGATACGTGCATAATCGAGCATACCCAGAGGGCTCCATGATAGAGGGTTATAGTACTGAAGAAGTCGTTGAGTGCTGTCAAGAGTACCTAAAAGTACATAAAGGGATTGGTAAACCCGATTCTCGTCACAAGGGTAGGCTGGCTGGGAAGGGCACCAGTGGTAGAAAAGTGTTCATCGACCATGATTACAAAGAGGTGAGTCGGGCACATTATAGTGTCTTGCAGAGTACACAACTGATGCAACCGTATATTGATGAACACTTGGCTATCATTATGGCGGAGAGAAATGGCCGTTCGGATGATTGGGTCTTGAAACAGCACAAGCAACGACTAACTATATGGTTGAAGGACCAAAACATACCGCCTGAAGAAACCATAGACTCTATTACCATCAGTAGATTGGCGGAGGGGCCATCGAGACAAGTGACATCTTGGAATGCTTATGACATCAATGGGTACACGTACTATACCCACGCAAAGGATAGTAAATATGTGAACCAAAACAGCGGCGTTCGAATAGAGGCTCTCAATGGATTAGGGCGAAAGATCCAATACTTTGGCATCATTGAAGAGATATGGGAACTTGACTATGGAAGGGATATAACGGTGGCCCTGTTTCGATGCCGCTAGATCAAACAACACCAACTGAACGAGATCGGATTGAGAGTCCTGGACCTCGAGAATCTAGGCTACCAAGATGACCCTTGGGTGCTCGCTTCACGTGTCGCATAGGTTTTCTAGATGTCTGACCCACAAAGTAATCTCCCCCTAAAGAAGAAGACAAAACACGTGGTTGCCTCCGGGAAACAACACATTATTGGAGTTGATGGCGTGGACGATGTTGAAGCTTACAATAACTATGATGAGATGCCGTTATTCATAGACTTTCCTAAGAAGATCAGTGTTGTGGAAAAGAACCTCCCCAAAGATATAATGCCATGGGAACGAAAATGTGTCAAGGGAAAAGTCGTTACAGCGGGCTAGCTAGTTGTTGAACGTGGAGTGTTTGTGTAAGTGTGTGTTTGTAAGGCTTCATTTATGCATGCGTGTGAGACTATATATTTATGTACGTGTGTAAGACTACATATTTTTGTATGTGTGTGAGACTACATTTTATGCATGTGTGTGAGACTACCCTTTGCAACATCCAGATGACTCTATTTGAACATCCACTTTATTGCAACATACAGAAGTCATTTAGAGTTCATAATACTAGAGTCAAAGTGTTGTTTTTTCATTTGACCAAATTTGACTTGGTCAAACTTGCTCAAATGAGACACTACATGACCTCAGATGAAAAAACTCTGAATACCAAGTTTGATCATCTCAGCAAGATCTACAATTGTTACATAGCTCATTTTCCTATTTGAGAAATTTTTATCAAACACTAGTCACAAATTCTTGAATCTCATATAGACTTTCTAAAACTATGTCACACACTTGTGAAATTTGAACTATATTTTGTTCAAACTTTCTCAAATGAAAAAATGGACTATATAAGTATTGTAGATCTTGATGAGCTGAACAAACTTGGTATTCAAAACTTTTCAATTTGAGATAACCTAGGGTTCCGAAAACTAGTTTGTAGGCGTTGAAATTTAAAATTCACAAATTTGAACCGTCCAAACTTTCTCAAATGGAAAGTTGACCAAAACAACAATTGTAGATATTGATTCGTTTAACAAACTTGGTATTCAAAACTTTTCAATTTGAAGTCATTTAGAGTTCATAATACTAGAGTCAAAGTATTGTTTTTTCATTTGACCAAATTTGACTTGGTCAAACTTGCTCAAATGAGAGACTACATGACCTCAGATGAAAAAACTCTGAATACCAAGTTTGATCATCTCAGCAAGATCTACAATTGTTACATAGCTTATTTTTCCATTTGAGAAAGTTTTATCAAACACTAGTCACAAATTCTTGAATCTCATATAGACTTTCTGAAACTATGTTACACACTTGTGAAATTTGAACTACATTTTGTTCAAACTTTCTCAAATGAAAAAATGGACTATATAAGTATTGTAAATCTTGATGAGCTGAACAAACTTGGTATTCAAAACTTTTCAATTTGAGATAACCTAGGGTTCCGAAAACTAGTTTGTAGGCGTTGAAATTTAAAAATCACAAATCTGAACCATCCAAACTTTCTCAAATGGAAAGTTGACCAAAACAATAATTGTAGATATTGATTCGTTTAACAAACTTGGTATTCAAAACCTTTCAATTTAAAGTCATTTAGAGTTCATAATACTAGAGTCAAAGTGTTGTTTTTTCATTTGACCAAATTTGACTTGGTCAAACTTGCTCAAATGAGACACTACATGACCTCAGATGAAAAAACTCTGAATACCAAGTTTGATCATCTCAGCAAGATCTACAATTGTTACATAGCTCATTTTCCTATTTGAGAAAGTTTTATCAAACACTAGTCACAAATTCTTGAATCTCATATAGACTTTCTGAAACTATGTCACACACTTGTGAAATTTGAACTACATTTTATTCAAATTTTCTTAAATGAAAAAATGGAATATATAAGTATTGTAGATCTTGATGAGATGAACAAACTTGGTATTCAAAGCTTTTCAATTTGAGATAACCTAGGGTTCCGAAAACTAGTTTGTAGGCATTGAAATTTAAAAATCACAAATTTGAACCGTCCAAACTTTCTCAAATGGAAAGTTGACCAAACCAACAATTGTAGATATTGATTCGTTTAACAAACTTGGTATTCAAAACTTTTCAATTTAAAGTCATTTAGAGTTCATAATACTAGAGTCAAAGTGTTGTTTTTTCATTTGACCAAATTTGACTTGGTCAAACTTGCTCAAATGAGACACTACATGACCTCAGATGAAAAAACTCTAAATACCAAGTTTGATCATCTCAGAAAGATCTACAATTTTTATATAGCTCATTTTCCCATTTGAGAAAGTTTTATCAAACACTAGTCACATATTCTTGAATCTCATATAGACTTTCTAAAACTATGTCACACACTTGTGAAATTTGAACTACATTTTGTTCAAACTTTCTCAAATGAAAAAATGGACTATATAAGTATTGTAGATCTTGATGAGCTGAACAAACTTGGTATTCAAAACTTCTCAATTTGAGATAACCTAGGGTTCCGAAAACTAGTTTGTAGGCGTTGAAATTTAAAAATCACAAATTTGAACCGTCCAAACTTTCTCAAATGGAAAGTTGACCAAACCAACAATTGTAGATATTGATTCGTTTAACAAACTTGGTATTCAAAACTTTTCAATTTGAAGTCATTTAGAGTTCATAATACCAGAGTCAAAGTGTTGTTTTTTCATTTGACCAAATGCATTTGTAGGGGCGGCTAGATCAGGAACCGCCCCTACAAATGGATTTGTAGGGGCGGCTAGATCAGGAACCACCCCTACAAATAGGAGGGAGTATAAATAGGAGGACCGACGCACGGGAGTCAGTCTGGGCGCTGTCTTCTTCACCGACGCCGTCAGGCTGCCCGCGCGCCTAGGGTTTCCGCCGCAAGTCCCGTGCCCGCCCCCGCGCCCTCGCCCGCCCCCGGCGCCCGGCGCTCGGCGTCCCGCACCCGTCCCCCGGCGCTCGGCGTCCCGTACCCGGCCCCCGGCGCCCGCCCCCGCGCGCCGACCCCTGGTGTCCCGCGCCCGACCCCCGGCGTCCCGCGCCTGGCCCCCGGCGCCCGCCCCCGCACGCCGACACCCACACCCGGTCCCCGGCGCCCGCCCCCGCGCGCCGACCCCCGGCGTCCCACGCCCGACCCCCGACGCCCTCCCCCGCGCGTCGACCCCCAGCGTCCTCCCACACCCGGCCCCCGGCGCCCGCCCCCGCACGCCGATGACTCGTTTTCAGGTATTCATCGTGCCCTAGAGAGTCCTTTAAACATCTAGAACAACTCCTTTTGGCCTCTTCCTTGCTGTGATTGATGAATTTATAGTTACTGTGTCATTTTGTTCGTTGTTATTGCCAATTGAATAGTTGCTTTTCAAAAGGAACTTCATGTTTTTAGACCCTCCCGGCTACTGTTACAAGCCAGTCTATAAGTTCATCTAGGGGAGGAGTAATATTCACACATCGGTTCAGCTAATAAAGGGCAATAAGATCATGAATTGATGGACAGTGCTTACAATATGTGCAGCTGAACGGCAGAATGCAGCACCACTAGCATCTGTATTAGCATAACCATCATACTCTGCCTCAAGAAGACGACGTTGGGTAGCTGCTACAGCGAGAATTCTTGGGTCACGCAAATCCATAATCAAATCACCGCTGCAAAGTGATGACTTCTGCTTAGATATGTTCTAATTCTGTTCACTAAAATTAAAATGGCACAAAATGTCTAAAATAACTTACTCAATGTCTATGGTTGTCTCATCTGGCTGAACATGAGGGGGCGCAGTGTAACCAGGCTTGTATTCCTACAGGTTATCATCAAGCCTGGAAGGAATCAGTATACAAGAAAGGAAACTTTAAAATTTAAAATGCACATAGGGAAGGGTCAAAGCATGTTCTACAAGTCTAACACACTGGAAAATTTAGAATTTTCAATAACAGTAAATAGAAAAAAATCCTTGAATATTTTTATTATCTCAGAGGTTGTTAACCACAAAAGTGTGCGTGTGTGTTGGGGGTGGGGGGGCGCTGAAAAATAGCTAGAATCAATAGAAGCGATTCATACTAGAATAAGAATATTGAACATACAAATCCGTTTAACCAAAATTGGTGAACTAGATAAATAGCATTTAAAACACACACAGACCTCATGGCAAATTAAAATATGATTAGTCAGATTCTTAAAACACCATCCAAATTAAATCATTAGTCTAAACCACTAAAGCCTAATCACACATGGTACCAACCCTTCTAGTACAAACCCAGGTAGATAAGCAAACCAACTGCACATGGTGTGACAGCACATGGTCATGGGTCCTGGACCATTTTAGTTCTAGTTGTTTGTAGTGCATGATACTAGTGAGGTGATCATGAGAACAACCCTTCAAGTAAAGAAACATGGGCAAAAAGATTACAGATATATATATATATATATATATATATATATATATATATATATATATATATATATATATATATATATATATATATATATATATATATCAACATATGTACTAAGCCAATTTTGTATCAGCACTAAAAAAACTATAACCAAAATGAAACATGTATCAGTGGAATGAACCTGAAAACAACTTAACCGACCTCATGGCAAATTTCACAAGTAGTGTCTCCTTTCTCATTGCACCAGCGTTGCATGCAAGCTCTGTGAGCATACTGCACAAGAAAAGTAAAGCTATAAGTTCTTGATTGCATCAGAGTTTCACGCAAAAGAAAATATTTAACTATATCACTCAGCATGAATAGAAAGAAAAAAACTTTTAGATCACAAAAAGGTATAAAATAAATCCCAAGATCTTTTTTTCTAGGTAAAATTATATATAAGAATACAAAGTTCTACATTGACAATATTTGAACGCTTTCTATATTTGTCGTAGAAGTTGAAAAATGTCCATGAATAAATCATTAATAAAAAATGAGCAAAGTGACTAAATACAAAGAACATGAAAAATTGCAGCGAGGATAGTCAGTCCAGAAGTCGTTAATTACTATGCTCTATCCAAAGAACCGTCCAGACTCCAGATCGCAAATTCATATTGATTATGATAAACTTAAACTGATTGACCATAAAATTCAGCCAGCTACTGCTACAAGACTGAACTTATAGAGGGCACTTAAAGTATTTTACCACTTAAAATATGAAACCGTCTAAGTAACCCCTAGATGCTTTTCAAAAGACTGAACTGTTACAAGCCAGCTACTGTTACAAGCCAGTTACTATGTCATGTATTTTACCACTTAAAGTATTAGAAACCGTCTAAGTAACCCCTAGATGATTTTAAGGTAATTTTTCTAACATGTCACATTAGGTGGATGATGACATGGTTGTGCATCATCAAATAAAATAAAAAAGTCTACATAACCCCTATCATATAGAGGGCTAACTACATAACATACTCAACTATAAAACTCAATATTATAGGCCCTAAAGTATCTAATAGTGTTCAAATGACCCGTGATGGTTTTGTTAGGCTGTTAATTTTTCAAACAAATCGCCACGGTGGCCTGATTACCCATGCTTGTGCATATGCATTTGTATGTTGATACATTGTTTTATCTATTAACTTTTTACCCCTCATCCTCACCATCCCCTCCACATCCTATCCCTTCCTTCTTTCCAGCGTACCCCACCTCCCGATGGCCCTTGAAGGTATTGAAGTCACAAACCATGCGGCAAAGTCCTTGCTGGTTCTTTTAAAAAAGGTCACATTATCTCGATATAATATAAGGTAGGACTTCTTTGCCCTAGAACTAAAATTCTAAAGCAAATGGAGGTCTTGTGCGCCGAAATATTCGAATTTGCCACTAAAGCCCAAATCTTCCATCTCTATGGAGAAGAACGGTCCAATACTGTACAGCCAGCTTACCATGAAGGAAATAATTCCAAGCCCATGTAAACTCAGACGACACTCATCTGTGATGTAAACCAGGCATGATACATTTCATAGTTTTCAATTTAAAACATCTCTCAAAAAAAGTCTTACCTTAGTCACAGGAATAATTTTGATGCCAGATAATCCATCTAGTGAGCTATATCAATCATCTGGACTCACAATTTATCACAATTTTTATTCCTTTTCTAATACTATAATGTGCAGTTCTGCGCATTTGAGGAAAAAAATATTTGACCAATCAATGGCTCTGGTGAAAAATATCTGATCCATTTCCCTCTCCATCCTCTAACACAGCGGCATTGCTACACATTCTTTTTCTTCTTTTATACAGTTTATTGTGACTGTTCTCTATATAAGTGCATGTTCTATGAGTTTAGCACATTTACCTACTACTTCTGATGGCAGTATATTTCTGTTCTCTATATAAGTGCATGTTCTTGCTTATCTACACCTTGTTATTTATAGACTTACATAGTATATTTATGTTCTTGCTTACCTTTTTTAGATAACAGGTTCCCTACTACTATTGTCTACTACTTCTGATGGCAGTATGGCAGCTGTTGCTTTTTTTGGAAGCAGTAGCTGCTGTTTTTACCAAATCTCCCATCTCCTCTATTTTTGCCATATTTCCTATCCTCTGTTTGGGAAGCAGCAGCTGCTTGTTTTTACACATTTTCCTCTCTGTGTTTGTTAAGCAGCTGTTGCTTTTTTTACCAAATCTTCCCTCTCCTCTCCCCTCCTTTATTTTACCGATGATGAAATTGTCTAAGTCCATACATTATATGGAATATGAGCTGATGATCAAGAACTTGTGAGGAACTTGGCATCATTAGCAGCCGCCCCTACATTACCTTCTCCTCTCTTCTCCATTATGATGCCTTGATGCTCCAAGTTCAAGATCAGATGATGATTGACATGTTTCTGAGGCCTCTACCACTGCTACTTCTCGTTTTTTATATTGTTGTTTTATAGGACTACTTTGGTTTATAGACCTTTTTGATTTCTTATACCTTCTCGCGTACCTAAAGCACACTTTCTTGCATCTTTTAGAACAAAGCGCGAAATAATGTCGCAGATAACAAACCATGCAGCTCGATGCCCCAAGCATGATGAGCAGCCAACCCTTGAGGAGCAAGCACTAGAGGACCAGCTTACTCAGGAACAGTTCGATAACGAGGTAGAAAAGGATCTAGAAGTGATGCTTACTTAGGAGGAGTGTGATGAGGAGGAAGGCCCCGAAGGAGAGGCTGCTGAAGGCGAAGAAGAAGAGGATGATGAGTCAGAAGAGGGATATGAAAGTCTCGAGAATCCTTTCCCACCCAAAGCAAGAAGGAGGCCAATGGAGGAAGATTTGGACAAGAATTTTGACCTGAACGAGGAGGTAGGGAAGAAGCCTTAGCTTGTAAATTTTGCTAAAGCTTTGGCTGTGTTACCTCTGCTAACACTTTGACCTGTCCTATATATAGGTCCCTCCTGAAACTCAGAAAATACAACGTCGACGTCCACAACATCTCGCTGGACAAGACGGAGTAGAGGAAAGGAGAGCAGAGGCAACAACCACAGAGACGGATCACGATGCCTCTGCTCCACAAACTCAAGACACAACCACGACTACCAAGCCTAAGACGAAATGAGGGGATAGAAAAGGAAATCTATATCTAGATAAGGCTTGCTATGTCATAACGGAGGTTGGGCCAGCAGGGGAGATCCTTGAGCTGAAGGAATTAAGAGGACGATTCCGTAATGCGATCGAGGCCCTAGTAAGAGATAAATTGAACCTAGCAATCCCTAACTGGAAAGAGGTACCAGAGAACATAAAGAATGCACTATGGGATAGGCAGCTGAAGGTCAATTTTAGATTTCTAGAGGGTAAGCATGAATTGGTAAAAAAAATGCTATCAGGATGATGGGAGAGTCATTTCGACGTTGGAGGTCGGAGCTTAACACGAAGTATATCCAAAAGGGATTAACTCCCTTCAACGAGTTTGGTAAAATAACTCCTAGTCAATGGGAGGAGCTCGTGGCTCAGAAGACTTCAGTGGAGGCATTGGAGCTCAGTGCTCGTAACACCAAGCTAGCGAAGAGGAACAAACACCACCATCATCTAAGCCCTGGTGGCTACTATGCCAAGGAAGAGCAGTTTAGGAAGATGGATGAAGAGGCCACAGCTGCTGGGAATATCAATGTGACGAAGTTGAAGGTACGCTCAAGGAACTGGATATATGCGAGGAGTACAGAACCATCCGACAGTAATCTTAAGTTTGATAAGCCGGAGACCCAAGAGGCGGTATCAAGGATACTGAAATATGCTAAAGACAAAGAGACGGGCTCATTCAATCCTTCCAGAGAGAGGGATGAGCTTAGCCTTGGCTTGGGAAACAAGGAGCACACAGGCCGCACCAGGGGGCTAGGGAAAATGATGACCTGGAAGCAAGGATTCGAAGAGGACAGGCACATGTACAAGAAACATGGCCGAGACCGGGAGACTAGTCTTGAGCTCCAAGTGAAGGCTCTAGTTGCGAAGGCGCTGGAGGAGCAAGGAATGTCTACGGAGCCACGTATATTAGTGACGCCACCGAGAGAAGTGGCATTAATTACCAGCCCTCCGAAAGTTCCTAGCAGCCAAGGTTCCACTACAGCCACAACCTCAGTCGATCTCATATGGGAACCTACTAGTTGCACCTTGGTGTTTCTCAGCGGCCAGCAGAACACTGTGATGGAGGTGGCAACGGGTGTTGCATATCCTCCCGGTGGCTTACACCACAATAATAAGATACCGCCGGACTACACTAGGGTCGAGGTGCATACAGTGAAGCCCGAGTTCATGCAGTAGAGGATAGACTATGCAACTCCCGAGGGGCTGGTGTTACTCGGAGACGTTATGGGGCAGTTCATCCTCTGGCACAAGCGGGACATTATATTGACTACTTCTTCGCCGCCTCCCTCTCTCCCAAATTTGGAGCGAGTTGTTGAGGCCGGGGAGATATTTTCACCGTCTCGTGACCCCCACATTCTTGAGATACCACATTCTTCCCCGCCTCCTATCGAGCATGTGCCTAATGAGATGCCACAACCTTCTCTAGCTCGTATCGAGCAAGTGCATCATGAGATGCCACAGTCTTCTCAATAAGCACAACTGATACATGAACAATGAGTGCCTCCTGAAGAAGGTGATGCACAAGAAGATGAGGACGTGCTTGAATGGGAACTCCGAAAGAAGATTCCAATCCACATAAGGCCAGTTTATGTTCCGATCAAAGACGTCTCGTCGGTGTCCAAGTGGTATTCCCATGATCAGTTCAAGCCTAAAAACCAAGTTAAAAAGTCCCATCAAGGGGTTCTGAGGAGGCCATCAGTAGCAAACTTCACCAAATTACAAAGCAGTATCCAAATGTTGATGCCATCGAATGGTCAAAGGATTGCTCGAAAAAATATGAAAGAGGCAAGCCCTTCCTACCAAACTGGGACATCCAGCGCCTACCACTTGGAGTGAGAAGGTTCCATGATTGGTACTTGCGTGTTCTCCCAACGAGCATAGATATCATACAAGCATGCTTTCCCACCGGCACATTTGGAAGCCCAGCTGGGAAAATTGTCTTTGACTTCAATGACATGCACACATGCTTTCACCTAGGAGAAATGGAGATGAATCTAATTCGCACGTGGTCCTTGTCCTCCCGATATGATATGAATGTAATCTTTGAATTTTTTTGTAACTAACCCACGCCGTGATTTGTAGAATGCAAGTGCACATTGTCAAACAAATGCCAAGTGTGAAAGCCGGGTATGTAGACCCTCAAGCTATAGCCCAAACAAATTTTAATTACCCTAAACGGTGGACACTGGATGTCAAAGAGCTAGCAGCTGCAAAGACTCTTCGGGAGAAAGAGTGCATCCGTAGTGCGAAGCTAAGGGAAGAGTCCCTTAAGGTTGCGACATACATTGCCTTGGCTTTCAAAAATCTCCAACACCACTCTACTATATGGCTACCATACAACTTCGAGTAAGCTCAACTCTATACTTAAAGCTTTGTTCGATATATTTCATTCGATGCAAAAGGGCTTATCTAGTTCTATGATTAAATCCATGCAGCAACCACTGGATTTGTATAGCCATCGACGTCGGGAGGAGCATGGCATGGGTCTTTGATTCATTAGATAAGGACACGGTGACATACAAAGACTTCATATCGATTCTCAAGACGTATACATATCGATAATCTTCATTAGCTTATATGTTTGTATACATACTTGTAACGTTCACTTTTGGATACTAACAAGTTGTATTTGCTAAAATAATTCGAACAGGGCATTTAGGTTCTATGTCACTAATCATCATGGAAGGCATGATCCAGCAAGGAAGGAAAAGCTGGCTATAAAAACACTATGTGCGGTAAGTGTAACTTACTTCTTCAGTACTCCGTTACATGGTTGTCAAAAGCATTACTTAACATTTTCATATGCAAAACACACAGTGCCTCAAGCAGAAGCCTGTGAGTGTACATTGTGGATACTATATATGTTCTATGATGGGTAACACCGGTGCCTACAGGAGACACCCCTTAAGGGTAAGTTTGAACCTCTTCACCCGTAGTATAAAAACTTTGTAAACGGTATGAAATACTAAACTGAAACTTGTTTTCTTGTAGTGGAGAGAAGAGAAAGGAATGAAAAGAGACCCATACAAGGATGACCAACTCTTAGAGCTCGTCGGCGACCTTTGCAACTTCACATTGGACCAGATTGTACACGTCAGAGGCGCCTACCATGACCGAGAGTCTGACTTAGGTACAAATCCTCAGTACCAACACCTTCGTGAGACTGAAAGGCTAGCTCTAGGACGTTGATAACAATGTGTATGGAATTTGTATATTTAATGATGGATTGTATATATTCGTGTGAATTGGACTTGTAATTGTAGTTTATAGAATACTCTTATGCTTGTAGTCGTGGTCGTGGGGTGTTCGGCAACGCGAACGTTGGTCACGGGGCGTTCGGCAACGCGAACGTGGTTCGGAACGTTGGTCGCGGAGCGTTCGGCAACGCGAACGCTGTTCGGAACGTTGTTGTGGGACGTTCGGCAAAGTGATTTTGAATTAAAAATTTGATTTTTTTACGGGAAAACGTACTGTAGGGGCGGTTCTAGATTGAACCGCCCCTACAAATATCTGTTTGTAAGGGCCAGCCGCCCCTACATAGATTTGTAGGGGCGGCTGGTAATAAGGGCCGCCCCTACAAATATATTTATAGGGGCGGCTGGAAACACTAGCCGCCCCTACAAATATATGATTTGTAGAGATCCTTGCGTAGAGGCGGTTGGGCAAACCGCCCCTACAAATGGTCTACAACCGCCCCTACAAATGCTTTTTGACGTAGTGACTGGAGCTTGCATTCTGATTTCTCTTGTGAAGAACATATCATGATGCATCTTGTCTGGATCTAGTAGCAGACTAGCAGTGTAAAGAGACGACGTTCACATATTGGCAAAGGTTAATGCACGGACATTGGATGTACAGACGCGTGCGAGCGCAGAAACTAGGTTGAAAAATCTAAGTCAAACATTCTTAACCTTGACCATCAATTTGAAAAAAAAAATATGTATAGTTTCATAACATGTGAACTATATATTATGGAAGTATTTTTCATTGTGAATCTAATTTAGAACATAATCTTATGGTGTTAACCTGCACAAATTTTTTGAAGTTGATAGTTTTTATCGATGTGGTCTAATCCGAGACCAGACTAAACGGCGGACGCCCGCCTAAATTAAATCTAGCGAATGATTTTCGGACAGGCTACCTTTCCTTTTCTAACAAAAAAAAATCGGCCTATATCCTTTTCTGAATGGAACCACGCGCGCAAGTTGCTGACATCATTAAAAAAAGAAAAAATATTTATTTCAAAATGATATAACTTTTGAACAGTGTATCCCTTTTTAATTCCGTCTGCACCGGTGTGTTCTACGCGACGAGGCGAATAAAACTAAACCCCACTTACATATGTTTTCAAGAATTTTTTCCAGTAGCAATTTATGTGTACTAACTCACAACATATAACTTATAACATATGACTTATGCCAAAAACTTATAAATACAAAAGTTATGAAAACACAACTTATATACAAAAAGTTATGAAACACAACATATGTTAATAAGTTATTCTAAAAATTTATGTACTTAAGTTATTCTATACAACTTGCCAACGCTGCCCAATAAAAGTTAAGATAAAAACTTGTGTTAATAAGTTCTACTCTGCAAAATTTTATATTGTAAAAGTTGTGGTATATAAGTTGTGATAATATGTTGTGCATAAAAGTTATGTGTATAGCTTGGTAACTTTCAAAAAAAGGAAAGTTAAGTGTATAACTTGTTTGTATAACTTAAATATATAGGGACAATTGGCCACAGGACATGCCAAATGAGCACCGACGGCTGGTGGACACCGCAAATGCGCCAATTTGCTGCTGGCCACTGTGTTTCCACTTTGAGTTGCCAAAAGACACCGCGCCCCGGTTTGAGCCAAGAGAGGAGAGAGAAATATTTATTTTGGACATGTGGTGCCCTCGAGCCAAAACGACAACCTGGTCTGGTTCGACCACATTTAACCGGCCCGACCCGGCAGTTAGGGTATTGACGCCCTCCTGCCTTCCCTCTCTTCCCCATCCCCTTCTCCAAGTCGGCGGCGGTGGCGATTTGGTTGACGGCGGCGGTGGCGTAGGCTTGGCGGGCGCGGGAAGCCATGCATTGAAGCCATGCATTGATGGCTTCCTTAATGGTTGTAGACCGTACCTAGGGATTGATTCTACAGTTTTGACAGCAAGGTGGAAGGGTCAGTTAGCTTCAGCTATAGGTGTTGATGGCCATAACTGAATGTTCCCAGTGACCTATGGAGTCTTTGGCAGTGAGACCATGGAGAACTGGGAATGGTTCATGAAGATGCTGCACAAGGCAATTGGTTCTCCACATGGTCTGGTTATTTCAACAGATGCAGGTTAGTTTTCTTATTTCAACATATTTCAGCAGACCTTGTTCTTTTCTTGTTTCCTAATGACTGACAGTGTTTTTTGGTTCTTTTCTTGTTTCCTAATGATAGGCAAAGGACTTGATAAGGCAGTTACCAAAATCTTCAGCAATGGTGTAGAACACAGAGAATGCATGAGGCATCTTGTCAAGAATTTCCAGAAGAGGTTTAGAGGAGAAGTGTTTGAGAAGAACTTGTGGCCTGCATCAAGGTGCTACAGAATGACAACACATGAGAGGCATTGGAATGAGATGCACAAAGCATGCCCAAAGGCAACTAACTGGCTGCTGGAGAACCACAAGCAGCTATGGGCAAGGGCCAAATTCAACACAACAAGCAAATGTGACTATGTCACCAACAACATTGCTGAGACATTCAATAGTTGGATCAGGGAACACAAGTCCTTACCTGTTCTAGACCTCATGGATAAGATAAGGCAGTTGATCATGGAGAGGTTCTGCACTAGGAGAAACCTGGCCTCAAAGTTGTCAGGCTTCAAGATTTTGCCTCATGTCATGAAGGTTCTGCATGAGAAAAGCAGATCCCTTAACTATAGCATACATAGGAGTGGCCCAATGGTTGGAGAAGTAGGAGGAGTGAATAAAGACCTAGTTCCTTGGAGATTCATTGTTGATCTGGACAACCATGAGTGCACATGCAGAGGATGGCAGCTCACTGGACTCCCCTGTGTGCATGCCATAGCTTTCATTGTCACAAGAAGGGTCCTATTGGAGGATTTTGTGCACCCTTACTACTCTGTGCAGAAGTTCATAGCAGCATATGCATCTGCTGTGCCTCCAATGCCAGACAAGGAAGAATGGGAGAAGGTGGACCTTGGCTTCAAGCTACTTCCTCCTTTATGCTATAGAGCAGCAGGTAGGCCAAGAAAGAGAAGGATAGTTGGCTCTGAAGAAGGTGGGACAAGCAGTAGAGGCAAGAGAAGGTGTAAAAGGTGTGGTGGATTTGGTCACCTACAGAAAACCTACAATGAAACTGTCCATGATCCTGATGCCCCACCACCTACACCACCAAAGAGGAGGAAGACTTACAAGCCAAAAGTGGTGGAGATCATAGAAACCACGGAAGATCCATCCAAGAAGAGGAAGAGGACTTCCAAGCCAAAAGTGATCGGGGTTACAGAAAACCCAGAAGATCCTTGTACTAAGAAGAAGAGGAAGGCCTCCACCAAGGGGAAACAACCCAACAAGAAAAAGAAGGCAACTCCTACAACTGCAGAGCCCACAGCTGCAGAGCCCACACCTGTAGAGCCCACACCTGCAGAGCCCACACCTGCTAAACAATATGTGATCCATCTGTTACCTTCAGTTTTTATGTTAGTTTAGGGACTACATGTTAACATGTGTATAACTGTGCAGGGTTTCAAACTCCCCGGTGACAAAGAAGCAGGCCAGCCAAGGAGCAGTGACAAGGAGCCAAAGTACATCATCAGCAAGTCCCAGCGCTAGCACTAGGAGCAAGAAGAGGTTGATGGAAGTCTAGGAGTGTGCAAGCAACATGGCTTCCTCTTTATGATGGATTTATGTGATTTTGTGAACTTCTCTGTCAGTTTAAGGATGCTATGGCCATATAAACTTGGTCTGGGTTATGTATGACACCTGGTATTGAATTCTGGCAAATGAACTATGTAATGTGTAAACTGGTATTGTATTGTGGCCATATGAGGCTCCACTTGGACTGGTATTGTATTATGACACTTGGTATTGTATTATGGCCATCTGAGGCTCAGTTTCCTTGTATTAAACTTGGGATTGCAAGATAACTGTCTTCCATTCATTTCTCAAGCCATTACAAAGTTAATCTTGCTTCTACATTAAGATGCACAAGACAACAAAGCACACAACTCCTACAAACACACTGGCCACATTCAACCACCTATCCACTCTCTGCTGCCCAGCTATTCTACTGACATGGAGACTCTGAGCTTCAACAGAATTGCCCAGGGCCAACAGAGACTTCTCCAATGCCTGGACTCCGGCCGTCAATGATGCAGCATCGACGCCATCACTCACTGGCTTCCACATGAAGAAAGTGCACTTGCTGTTGCCCTGTTCAAGCAGAGATTTCGGATGAACCCTAGATCTAGAGTTGGCGTTGACGAAAATGAACAACATGAAGTACAAAAAACTCACCCAGTCCCGATTCTTGCAAGTGTAGAACTGCTTATCTGGGTTGTTTGTGGTTCTGGAGGTCCGCTCCACAATGGTGGCCGTCCGGCAGAAAGGGCACATCGGCTGCTCACCCGTCGGCGGCTGTCGACTCGGTCCGCGCGAACCTATCGAGGAGGAAGCGCTGGAGCCCGTCGCCATCTTCAGGCCTCTGCTTGCCCCCACCGGCCCGCTTGACAATCCCGCGCCCGCCAAGCCTGCGCCGCCGCCGCCGTCAACCAAATCGCCACCGCCGCCGACTTGGAGAAGGGGATGGGGAAGAGAGGGAAGGCGGGAGGGCGTCGATACCCTAACTGCCGGGTCGGGCCGGTTAAATGTGGTTGAACCAGACCAGGTTGCCGTTTTGGCTCGAGGGCACCACATGTCCAAAATGAATATTTCTCTCTCCTCTCTTGGCTCAAACCGGGGCGCGGTGTCTTCTGGCAACTCAAAGTGGAAACACAGTGGCCAGCAGCAAATTGGCGCATTTGCGGTGTCCACCAGCCGTCGGTGCTCATTTGGCATGTCCTGTGGCCAATTGTCCCAAATATATATGACTTGATGAATGACTTGGATGTAAAGTTGGACGTATAAGTTATATTTCATAACTTAGTTGTACAAATTAATATCATAACATCATAGCAGAAATATGAAACTATGTATGAAAAATAACTATGTAGTATAACTTATAAATATGTAACAAAAAAAAGAGAAAAAATGGTAGAAAGAAAAAAAGAAAGAAAAAATAAACGTTCGTACAGGTGCAGCCAATAGCCAATACCATGGGACAAATCTGACCAATGTATGAAATATATCTACATACCACGGAAAGGGGGAAAATATTTCAGAAGGAAGTGGAACCTTATAAAACAAAAAGAAACGGCACAGAATAATTAAAAGAAAAGGACGCGTCGTTGGTTGGGAGAAATCCAGTGAACGACCGCTCAAGTGGATTTGAGGGTCTATTATCATCTAGAGAACCGACCAATGAACCTCTTTTCGTTTCCTTTTGTATTGAAGCTGTCTAGCCAGCACTCGAATGTTCCACACTCAAGATTTTTTTTCTTCCTTTACTGTTCATCTTCTTCCTCACCCCCCGCGCGCCGCTGCCCACCGCTCCGCCGGTAGGCAGCACTATACGCGGAACACGTGAGAAACGGAAACCAATAGGCGGCCATGCAAATGTCAGTACGTCGTGCAAGCCATCACGTACTGTACGCCCGACCAATCCGATCCGTACGCGCATTTATTCGACTCGATCGGCGCGGTCGGAGCGAGTACTACACGCACGATACGGGGGCTAGCTGCGGCCGCCGCGCGCCGGCGTTTTGCTCTCGTTCTGTGCTCCCGGGGCGCCGTGCCGCCGTGCCGCCGCAGCCCGCGCGGGGTCGACGACGACGTCGTCGCGCGCGAATGAATCATGCATGATGCGTGCGTACGTGTGGACGCACACTGTGCAGTGACACAGACCGATCGAGCCTTCCGGTCCGGGACCATGCATGCATCGTACTGTACCAACGGCGAAGCACCGAGCACGCAGCTATATATGCTATGCTATATGGTAGCTGGAGTAGCACCTGACAGCCCGCGTCGACGGACACAAAATATTCCGCGGCGGCCCCGTTAAGCTGGCGTCTGCGCATGCTGCATGTATGCATTCGCGATGATTGAGTTGAGTCCGTGCACGCACGCCGCTTTCGTGGAGATTCGCGGCGTCCGCTACGGAACAAACGCCCGCAACGGCCGGCCGGCAAGGCGCAAGAGGCGCGAGCCGAGGGCTGAGCTACCTAGCCCCCGGGCCGTCGCCGTTTTGCCCTGCTTGCCTCCTCTGCTCGCTCGCTCGCTACCTCAGCTGCGCGCTGACGTACTGCTCGCCTCCGTTCTAAAAGCTTTGATTTTGCGTACATATCAAAATGGATGAAACAAAAAAATCAAAACAACTTATAATTTGAAACGGAGGGAGTATAACCAACCATATCATGGTTCAAAGTAACATAGGTGTCTGCCTTTTTCAACAAAAAAAAAAGACAAGGTGTATGGCCCTGATCGTTTCGCTGAAAAAACAAATCGAAACACTGTTTCCAGTTGATTTGTTACGAGAGAAAAACACTGTTTTTGTTGAAAAAAATAAACTAAAAAGTATGAATTATAAGAGAAACGAACGGGGCCTATATGTCCTGGTGATTTATTCGTTTGCATATGTATACACCAACAAATAATCATCATATCTGATGATCAATACTAGTAACGGTAACGACTAATAATAGCCCGGCAAGAGACATAGGTGTCTTTGTATGTACTACTAGCTGGTTGATTGATACGACAAAACAGCTCCCATGCGCATATATATGCATGACAAGCAGTTCGTCGTCCTTCATCAGCGGATCGGAACTGTGTTTCATATAGTCTTACTGGTACAAGACTAGAGCCTCTAAAAGGAGACATCACGTTAAATCTCACTGTCTCCAAGAGTTTGTTAAATTTTACTTGGCAAATCTTGTGATTTGCCAACTCCCAAAATTATATGCCAAGTAAAAAAACAATTCATCTTCAAGAGTTTGGCATTTTTGACTTGGTAAAATAAAAAAACCCGTTAACAAAACGAAGAGGCCCGCTAAGCGAACGAAGAGCCCCTCTAAGAAACGAAGAGCCCCGGATGCCAAGCCGTATACGCTCGCGCATATTTGCGCGCGCGGAGGGAAGATTTGCAAGTTGCTATTGATGCCAAGTTGTTTTGCCAAACCGTTAGAGGCTATTTTTTCTTGTTTTGCCAAAATTATATGGATGCCAAGTTAAGATAGCAAACTCTTGGAGATGCTCTAAATATGCTAAAAAATCCTAAAAATTCTATTAATAATTAGAAACATCTAATCTTTAATTAAATGTTACGGCCTTACGGCCCGTTTGGTTGTCTGGAATTCCTGGTGCAGTGCAGATACGGCAGACTAGCTCAGCAGGGCTATGTCCACCTTGGTGATGGTGTCATGATTGCCTAACAGCAATCAGCCTGTTGGTTTGGCTGTGACTTGTCGTAAACGATCGTAAATTTTCAGTCGAAATAATATTTTTTTCTCACACAAACCAGCCAGCAGTACTTCTTTACGAACCAACAACGATACGAACCAGCCAACCGAACAGGCTGGTGATGTGCACAGCAGCAGCAGACAGGATGGTATGGGAGTGAGGCAAAGTGCCATAATGTCTATAGAGAAGTGGAATCTCATTTCCGTTTTTTAGTCCAGGAATCTTATACAACTCTAAGTAGGCTTCACTAGAATTGATTAGAATTGTATTTTAGTTCTAAACAGACTCAAATAGGCTATCACTCTGATTTTGGCCATTTCTTGACATCCAAAAGGGACCTCAGAGAAAATTCCTTCCTTGACACTAAAAAAGTCCGACATCTCGTGCTTTGGCCCTCTTAGATTCGAACCTGTTTGGCATGAAATCCAACTTTCCTTCCTTGTATGGCCCTTTCGTCAGATTTAGCCACTAATGGAGTTAGGTGGGAATTGAAACGAAATGGCAATTTTACTCCTAAGCGAAGTAGGTAAGTTCAGCTTTCATATATATACTTCAGAAGTTTATGGTAAGTTTGATAAGTTTGTGATACCTGGATATACCTATTGTGTTAGAAAAACAAACAAAAGACAAAAACATGCAATTTATTTTGAATATTTTTTTATTAGTCACAGGTATTTAACAATAAGTGATGCATATATCCTTTAAGATAGTCCATGCAACAGCGTTGGTTGATGGACTAGTATGATATATAATAATAAATGCCAACGTCCATGCAAGAGCAAGATAGTTAGGGCAGTCCGAACCTAGAAACTATTACGTAGTTTTTATATTTGCCAAGTCATACATATAAACAATGCAGAAATAATATTCTCAATATGAATAGTTTCTCTTTAAAACATTTTCCCAAATACGTGTCTTCTCCCGTCTACCGTCTACCGTCTACCTATCATATCTCTTTATATCTTGGTTACCGTGTAGACATAGTTTCTGGTGTAAGAAATCATTTCTTCCCTCTTCTCCTTAATTTCAATACCACATCATCCTTTTACAATGTTAGCACCCTGAACATAGAAACGTCTTAATTTCTGAATTCATGACAGGTGGTCTCTACTACTAGTAGTACTAGCTAGACTGTAGAGTGGCCAGCAAGCTATGCAAGCAGATGGGCCCTGTTGGCTTCCCTTGCATCCTCATAAGCCGTATTTTTCAAACCAAACACATCTAAGCACTGGACACGTTATGTTGGCCACAGGTCGCATCGCCATGATTGGACCAAACACATCCTAAGTCGCCATGATTGGACCAAACATGTTGCTGGACACGTTGTTGGCTTCCCTTGCATCCTCATTAGCACTAGACACGTTGGCCACAGGTCGCATCACCTTCCCCGTACCACGCTCCTGCAAAGCTTAGGCCGCTTAGGGCAGTCCGAGAGTGTTGATGATGGTTTCTATCCTCGTTAAATGACTTGCCACGATGACTTGCCACGTAGGAAAAATGCTGATATGACAACGTAATTAATAAAGAAAAAGAGCAAAAATCCTAGAAATGGTTTTCTTATGAAGAAATCAGGTCTTCTCTTGACCCAATGCACCAAGAAACCATGAAATCGCCATTGGGGAGAAACCAACAGTTTCCAGAGGGCTCGTGCCGTACTCCCATTGGAGAAAAAAGATAGAGTTGGGAGAGAGAAAGAAAATAATTATTACTCATAGAAACCATGGGTTGGAAAGCAGCACTCTTTTGGTGCGGTATCCTATGTTATAGAAACTACTAGTTTTTTTTTATTGGGACTGTCCTTATAAGTCGTATTTTTTTAAACCAATAAATAATATTTTTCTTTCACAACAAATCAACCAATAATACTTTTAGTCAGCCAAACGAAAAGGCACTACTAGCCGCCGACTGGGCTGGTTAGACTGCAGGCGCCATATCAGCTACAGTGCCTTAGGGCTTCTTTGGTACATATCACAGGGCTCCGGCTCCTCCGACAAGTACTGTTACCGGAATCCATTCTTCTCTCTCCCTTCTTCCTCTCTCACTAACACCGCCGCAGCACTCGAGCCAGAAACTCGAGCTTCACCGGCTCTGCACTGTTACAGTAGTGCGGGAGCCGAATCTGCCGGGAGCCCGGCCAAACAGGGCCTTAGCTCGTTTCGACTCAAGTCTAGGTCTGCCCCCAAACTAAATTCCGAATACGATGCATGGATGGGATATGAGCTCACATGCTACGGAGTATTGCCTATTGGTACGGTTTAATTTTGGAGTGATGAGCCAAGACAGAGACGGGGCGATTATGGTCCTGTTTGTATAACTTATACTCCCACCGTCCCTTAATAAAATATATTTTTGAAATTATCTTAAGTCAAACAAATTATATATTTAACTAAGTTTATTGGAACAAACATAAATGTTTATGACACCGAATGACTATATTATAAAAATATATTTTATAATGTATCTAATGATACTAATTTAGTTTTATAAAGCTTAGTGCTCTTTTCTATAAATTCAGTTAAACTTTAAAATTTGTGATGACTTAAGATAATTCTATGAATTTATCTGTTCAGCGATTGAGGGAGACATGGCGTATATAAGTTGAAACTGCTCGCTGCAGTGTGCATTTTTGTACTAAAATGCATGCAAAAGCAAAGTTAGAGCATATCCAATAATTCCAAACAAACAATTAACAAATCAATAATTTTTCTAAGTCGTTAAAAAAAATAGGGAGCATATTTGTTTCCCTTCTCTAACCATTTTCAATAGCTCACTCCTAAAAGCTAGAAGTCAATTTAATTTGCATCCGAAATCTTATACTATTTCAAAATCACTCTCACCACTTTATACTCTCTATCTTGTACATTTACATTATGAGCCCTGTTATTTCTTATTTTAACTCTATTTGTGCTGCTTATTAGGAAAGCTCTACCAAAATAGGTCAAAAGTTTTGCCGGTGGATCTAGTGCGTACTAATACATAGGGGCTTAACACGGGCTCGCTGGCTGGGGCTGGGCTGGCCAGCCCCCTCACAAAAACATTGTTCATCAGAACCAGCCAGCAGTACTTCTCTCTCACGTAAACGAACCAGCAACGATACGAACCAGCCAACCGAACAGGGCGTTAAACGTTTCTATTCTTGTTTTAAGCGAAATGGTGATTTTATCCTCGTTTTTTAACTTTGTGATTTTACCCCTGCGATTTCAAAACGAAGGGAAACTCTACCCCTAGTCTGTGAAGTCCCTCTAACGGTGTTAACTTTTGAACAAAATGATAATTTTTCCCATGCATTTTTACCCCTATTTTATTATGATATTTGTGTTTTTACCCCTATTTTAGATCAACAAGTTGACATTTTGTATACATATTTTTAGGAAATTTCGACAGCATTTTAGCTGATAATCCACATAAACAGAATTTAATATCACACAACAAATTAATTTCACACATATTGTATTAACGGCAACGATCCATATAATATGCCTCCATATTAGATGCCAATATAGTGGTCCAAATAACATGTCAAACACCAACATATAGATCTAAATGATATGCCAAACAAAAGTAGGAACTAGTAGTGAGTTTCATAGGCAACTAGTAGTGAGCTACATATCAAGCACTGAAACCCAACAAAGTAGCAAGCCTCCCCTGTTCCCCTATGCATGGTTTAAGAGCAACAAAGAACCTCAAGAAACACACATCACTATTGTGTTCTTTAGTCTCTAGCTCCACAACACTACCACGTACTGATCTCAAAAGTTCAGCTTGATAAGTAGGCAACAAATCATAAATTTCATCCCATTTGCCATAAATCATGTCTAGTGCTCTCAACTTTCCTCTAGCAACTCTGTCATATGAAACATCCACCGAGTATTTCTTCTTCGGTTTATCCCTCAACGCAACTGGTCCCATTTCAGGGTCCTCCATCAACAAATCAATCACTCTATCAGCCACCCATTTATTAGAGGCCATTGTCTAACCACACTTGTTGAATGAACCACAGGTATACTTTGGTCCGCTTGTCTTAACCTGCATAAAAAATGTACAAAAACAAGTAGTCAGCCTATGCGTTAATGCAACAAAAAAATGGACCAAGTAGTCGTCATTTACCTTGCACCCAACGTATTTCTTGCTTGTAGATGCAAAAAAAATTCCACTTGCAACCTTGTTCAGCTCTCTTGCATATGGCCCTAAATCTTGTCTTGTCTTTTTGCACGGTATGGAAAGCATGATAATGCAAGATAGCATGATGTGTGACTGCTAACTTACACTGATCCACATCTGGAAACACCACATTTACATCAATACATGGATCAACGGCATCATAAGAAAACATGGGAGGATCATACTCATCTTTCTCATCAACAATTTCACCATCAAGATTAAACTCAGTGTCAGAGTCAGACCAAGCATCATCAGAGTTAGACGATGTAGCAAAATCAGTATCGTAGCTGCTATCACTTAGTACATCTACATCAAAAGCCCTAGAAACACTCTCTTTGATGGCAGCTCTTTTTGTGGATATTTTCTTTTTTGGGATGGGTTGTGGCTATTTCGTTTGTGGCTATAGCATTCAGTGGCGGACCCAGTGGGTAGCCTGGATAGGCCCAGGACTACCCACAAATTTGGCCCAAAATTCTATTACTACTCTTAAGAAACTGGCCCAAATGCTCTCCTTCGTCTCAGCCCAGGCCGAAGACACCGCAAATCCACGAGCTCTTCAAAATAATAACGCGCCTGAGAGGGATCAAACCGGGGGACCTCCTGCCTCGGGCTGCAGCGCACTTACCAGTCCAGCTACGAAAGTTTGTTGGATAGCCAATACCCGCAACCCTATTTAATAAGAGAAAACAAGGAAAATACCCCTTAATTAATCACTCCTTGTATGCTAAATCATGTCCTAAACGACTTTCTTTACCAGTATGGAGGGAGTATTTATGTAAGTTTCCAACCTTTTAAATGTATTATCATAATTTGGTTAATTTATAGCTAAGTTTGTCGAACTTTTTGTTTGGATTTTATAGTATTATACATGAAAATTTTTTACTAGGACTACCCTGGTGTCAGATCCTGGGTCCGCCACTGATAGCATTTGAGGCTCTCTCACCGGTGGCTTCCTCAATTAGGAGCACACCAGCCCTCATAGTAGAGTGAAACCTTCTTTTTGTTGGAGAAAATTAAAGTGGCCCCTCAAAATCATTTATCTATAATGCGTTCTCTACATTGATTAGAAACCACTCTAACAAATTTTCATTAGATTTAATCCCCACAAAATCATTCTCCAAATCACACCACAAGGTAATGTACAATTTAGAACCCCACAAGCAATGCTCAGCAATGAAATCAACTAGCTGCAGCAGCCCAAAGCTATTTGTGTCAACAACCTTGGTTGGCAAGGTTCTACCTTGCCACCATGTTTTTGGACCATTGTCTGGCAAGCTAAAAAATGAGCGCGCTCTAACAACAAGTTCCCATTTACTGCGATTTAGCCTACAAATCACAGCAAGGAAGAAATGAGTTAACACATCTACTAATCACAGCTATTTTTCTATTGAATTGAAGCACGCATCTTGGAAAGCATAGAATATACCTGTCTACTTTCATGGTGGCCAAGTGCAGCTATCCTAGAGGTGTCCGACTGGAGCAGCAACTGGTGTGGCCACGACCCTGTGGGGCGGTGAAAGCTCTAGTTTGGTTTTAGTGAATTGATGAAACCCTAAGTGCTAACCTAGTTTATCAAATGATCATGAGATAGGTAGCACATTCTAAGTGGTGAAGCAAATGAATATCATGACATGATGATGGTGATGCCATGGTGATGATCAAGTGCTTGGACTTGAAAAGAAGAAAGAGAAAAACAAAAGGCTCAAGGCAAAGGTATAAATAGTAGGAGCTATTTTGTTTTGGTGATCGAGACACTTAGTGAGTGTGATCATATTTAGGATCGATAGCCATACTATTAAGAGGGGTAAAACTCATATCGAAATGCGGTTATCAAAGTGCCACTAGATGCTCTAACTCATTGCATATGCATTTAGGAACTAGTGAAGTGTTAACACCTTTGAATTTTTTTTGTGAAAACATGCTAACATATGTGCATAAGGTGATACACTTGGTGGTTGGCACATTTAAGCAAGGGTAAGAAACTTCATCGATGGAGTGTCTGCCCGTAGAGTGCGGATAGTCCGATGGTGCCACCGGTGCCCTAAACAGAAGAGATGGAGGTCACTGTAAGTGACCGGATGCTGGTCTCGGTTGGACCGGTGTGTCTGGTCAGTAGCAGTAGAGGGCGCGCAGCGTCTGTCTCTGATCGGACGCTAGGTCACTCAGTGATCGAACGCTGACAGGGTGCGTCTGGTCCTACTAATGTGGCATTGGACAGAGGAGTCGTCGAGTGACCAGACACTGGGTGTGTCTGGTCGAGCATGACCGGACGCATCCGGTCGTAAAAAGTTGTCTCTGAATGCTTACTAGAAATGACCAGACGCTGGGGTTCAGGCGTTCAGCGTCCGGTCACTTTTAGCTGTAGCGTCCAGTCATCATATGACCGTTGAGATCGGGCGTTTAGTAATTGAAGAGAGGGACACATGGCATGCATCACGTGACCGGACGCTGAGGTCCAGCGTCCGGTCAATATGACCGGAGCGTCCGATCACCCCGTGTTGTGCCTAGTGAAGGGGTACAACGACTCTATTTCATAGAGGCTTCCATTTAAGCCCCATGACTGGCTCAAACTCACTCTCTTGGCCATTTGCATTGACATAGCAACCTTGTGAGCTTAGCCAAAGCCCTTCCACTCATCTCCATCATTGATTTATTATCTTTGTGAGATTGGGAGAGAATCCAAGTGTATTGCTTTAGTGTTTGCATCTAGAGGCACTTGATGTGCGTGTTTCGTTGTGGGATTCGCTTGTTACTCTTGGTGGTTGCTGCCACCTAGACGACTTGGAGCAGCGAGGATCGTTGAGCGGAGGGTGGTGATTGTCTCCAGCTCCGATCGTGGTGATTGTGACAGGTTCTTGACCTTTCCCCGACGGAGAGCCAAAAGATACTCTAGTGGATTGCTCGTGGCTTGTGTGATCCTCATCTTATATTGGTTGTGTGGCACCCTATTGAGGGTTTAGCGTCTGATGCCAATTAGCGCGTGAACCTCCAAGTGAGTGAATCGCCACAACGAGTAGCTTGCCGGCAAGCAAGTGAACATCGATAAAAAATCATTGTGTTCATCTTTTAATTCTGAGGTGATTGGTCTTCATTGTTATTCATTCTTGTGATTGATTGGCTCCTTCCTCGATATGGCGGTATAACCTTCTTGCTCACTCTCTTTACACTACCGCAAACTAGTTGTCAAGCTCTTTAGTGTAGCTAGTTGTGAGAGATTGTTAGTTTGGTTAGTGTGGCTCTTTAGTTAGCCTTTGAGAGCACACTAACTTAGTGTAGTGATATAGCTATTGTGTGGATAGAAACTATATCGACTAGAATTATAGTAGGTGGCTTGCAATTTTAGTAGGCTAGCGCAATACTTGCTTCGCCTCATAATTATCTAACTGGTTTCCTAAGTGTTGTTGTAGAAATTTTTATTAGGCTATTCACCCCCCCTCTAGCTATTATGACCTTTCAAGTGGTATCAGAGCCAAAGTCACCATGATTTGAGGCTTAACAACCTTCGGTGTAAAAATGGCTCAAATCAACAACACAAAGAAGCCACCCCAATTTGATGGCTCAAACTATCCCTATTGGAAGGCTAAGATGACAAATTATATCAAGTCAATCAATAGGAAGGTTTGGAAGGTGGTAGAGACAAAGATTGAGATTAAAGATGAAGAGGCTCCCACCTCCACTGAAGAAATACTACTCCAAAATAATGACATTGCTCTTAGTGCCATCCATGATGCTTTGGATGAAAGAACATTTGAGCAAATCAAGAATATTGAGATGGCTCATAAGGCTTGGAAGAAGTTAGAAGAATCTTTTGAGGGCACTCAAGCCATGAAGGGTGCAAAGGCATACATTCTCAAAGAGAAGTTTGCAAGCTTCAAGATGAAGGAGGATGAGAGTATGCCAGAGATGTTTCATAGGCTTCAAGTGCTTGTCAATGATCTCAAAGCACTTGGAGAAGAGGTGAAGGACAAGGACTTCTCCCATAAGTTCTTAAGATGCTTACCTTCAAGATTTGGCACATTGGTCACTATTCTAGTAAGGAGTGGTTTGGACACCATGACACCAAACCAAGTGTTGGGAGATATAATGACCGATGATACATATAGAGATGATGATGAGAAGGAAGAAAAAAAGGAGAAGAAAGATGAGAAGAAGAAGAGTGTGGCATTTAAATCCATATCATCCAAGGGCAAGGCAAGGTAAGAAACATCAAGTGAAGATGATGGCTCATGGGATGATGATGATGATGAGAAGATGACTCTCTTTGTCAAAAAATTTAGCAAGTTCATGATGAAGAAAGGGTACCGTGCTAGAAGAAATAAATCTTTATTCAAGAACAAGGAAGAGTCAAGAAGGTGCTTCAAATATGAAAGCAAAGATCATCTTGTTGCTCAATGTCCATACAATAGCGACAATGATGACGACAACAAGAAGAACAAGAAGGACAAGAAGAAAAATAAAGAGAAGGATAAGATGACCTTCAAGAAGAAGAAGGGTGGTTCATATGTAGTCACTTGAGATAGTGATGCTTCCTCAAGTGATGATGATGATAGTGATGATGACAATACCACCAAGAAGAAGGCACTTGCAAGCATTGCTATCAATGAGAAGCATTCTCTCTTCGACGCTCTATCATGCTTCATGGCTAAGGCCACTAAGGTACAAACTTATGATGATGATGAAAGTGATGATGAACATGATAATAAAAATGATAGTGATAGTGATGATGATGAACCTACTAAAGATAAATTATATGACATGCTAGAAGATGCTAAAGAACACTTTGACATTAAGAGAAGGGAATGCAAGAGCTTGAATAAGGAGGTAAAAGCCCTTAAGCAAGCCCTTGATGAGCTCAAAGCTACTCATGAGAGGCTAGAGGAAGCCCATGAGAAGCTTGGCAAGGCTCACAAAAAGCTTGAAAAGGCTCATTCCTGTTTGCTTAATGAGCAAGATAAAAAGAAGCATGTTGAGACTTGTGATGTAGGTTTAACTTGTGATATAATTGATGAATCATTATCTAAGCCTATCATTGTTGCTCCCACTAACCCTTCTTGTAGTACTTCTACTTCCACCTTATCTAGTTGTGATGGTTTCACTTGTGATACCTCACTAATGGTTGAGAATGAGAACCTCAAGAAGGAGGTCAACAAGCTCACTCACACCTTGGCTAAGGCCTATGGTGGTGAGGACCGCTTGCTTATGTGCTTGGGTAGCCAAAGAGCTTCTCTCTACAAAGAGGGATTGGGCTATACTCCCAAGAAAGGCAAGGTGGCTTTTGCTCCTCACAAGACTAATTTTGTGAAGAACAACGATCGGTTTTACACTAGTTGTAAGCAAGTTGGTCATAAAGAGCATGAATGCAAAAATAAGAGCAAAAATGTTAATGTATCCTCCATTAAGCTTGATTCTTTCTACATGCTTACTAGGGGTACAAATGGTGTGAAGGTTAAGTTCATTGGTAAAACATGGATGGGCTCAAAGAAGAAAGCCATTTGGATATCAAAGAGCTTAGTGACTAACCTTCAAAGACCTAATCAAGTTTGAGTACCTAAAAAGAATTGATCTTCTTTTATAGATCAATTACAAAGTTAGAGGAAGGCATTGGGTTTTTGATAGTGGGTGCACTCAACACATGACCGGTGATGCAAGAATGTTTAACTCAATCAACACCAATGGCAATAATAGTTATAATAGTATCACATTTGGTGATAATGGCAAAGGTAAGGTCAAAGGGCTTGGTAAGATTGCAATATCGAATGACATGAGCATTTCCAATGTGTTGCTAGTAGAGAGCTTGAACTTCAATTTGCTATCTATGGCTCAATTATATGATCTTGGATTCAAATGCATATTTGAGGTAGATAATGTGGAGATCATAAGTGTAGATAGCTCTAACTTGATCTTCAAAGGCTTTAGATATGAGAATCTATACTTGGTTGATTTCAATGCTAGTGAAGCTAGATTATCTACATGCTTGTTCACTAAGTCTAGCATGGGTTAGTTATGGCATAGAAGGCTTGGTCTTGTTGGAATAAAACAATTGAATAGATTGGTTAAGCATGACTTGGTTAGAGGCTTGAAAGATGTTGTATTTGAAAAGAATAAGCTTTGTAGCTCTTGTCAAGCCGGAAAATAAGTTGGAAACACCCATCCTAAGAAACGCATGATGAGCACTAGTAAAGCATTTGAGTTATTGCATGTGGATTTGTTTGGGCCAATACAATACACTAGCATTGGTGGAAATAAATATGGCTTTGTCTTAGTGGATGATTACACTAGATGCACATGGGTATTCTTTCTAGTGGACAAAAGTGATGTGTTTACAACATTCAAATTATTTGTCAAGAGCATTCACAATGAGTTTGAAACAACCATCAAGAGAGTTAGAAGTGACAATGGTAGTGAGTTCAAGAACACTAGAATTGATGAGTTGTGTGATAAATTTGGAATTAGACATCAATTCTCGGTCAAGTACACTCCAATCAAATGGCCTTATTGAGAGGAAGAATAGAACAATCATTGATATAGCAAGGTCTATGCTTAGTGAGTACAATATGAGTCAATCTTTTTGGGCCGAAGCTATCAACACGGCTTGCTATTGTAGCAATCGCCTCTATTATCACCCATTAAAAGAGAAGACACCATATGAGCTCTTGAATGGTAGAAAGTCCAACATTGCATATTTTTGGGTCTTTGGTTGCAAATGCTATATCTTGAAGAAAGGCACTAGATTGGGCAAGTTTGACAAGAAATGTGATGAAGGATTCCTACTTGGTTATTCCACTACAAGCAAAGCATATAGAGTTTGGAATTTGGATAGTGGTACTCTTGAGGAAGTTCATGATGTTGAATTTGATAAAACCAAGGGTTCACAAGTAGAGAATAAGAACTTAGAAGATGTTAGAGGCATTCAACTTTCAAATGCCCTGAAGAACATGGATGTTGGTGAATTGAGGCCTAGGCAAGTGAATGATGATGAAGATGATCAAGTGCAAGTGCTGTCTAACTCAAATGTGCAATATGATACAAATCAAGTTAGTACAAATGGCTCTCATGATAATGAACAAGATCAAGTGGCTAGTACATCATCTCAACCCAATGATCAAGCAAGTGAAAGCAATCAAGTTATAATCCTTCAACCAACCAATATTGCAAGGGATCATCCATTGAACACTATTATTGGTGATATTTCTAGAGGTATACAAACAAGATCAAGATTTGCTTCATTTTATGAGCATTTCTCATTTATGTCATCCATTGAACCAAAGAAGATAGATGAAGCATTGAAGGATGTTGATTGGGTAAATGCTATGCATGAAGAATTGAATAACTTCACAAGAAATCAAGTATGGAAATTAGTAGAGAGACCAAAGGGACATAATGTGATTGGAACCAAATAGGTCTTTAGAAACAAGCAAGATCAAGATGGGATAGTAGTAAGGAACAAATCAAGATTGGTAGCACAAGGCTATACACAAGTTGAAGGTCTTGACTTTGGAGAAACATATGCCCCGGTTGCTAGATTAGAAGCAATAAGAATCTTACTAGCCTATGTTTGTGCCCACAACATCAAGCTCTATCAAATGGATGTCAAGAGTGCATTTCTCAATGGTTACATCAATGAAAAAGTATATGTTGAGCAATCTCCCATTTTTGAAGATGATAAGAAGTCCAACCATGTGAACAAGTTGAAGAAGGCATTGTATGGCTTAAAGCAAACACCTAGAGCATGGTATAAGAGATTGAGAGACTTCCTATTCTCTAAAGGGTTTATGATGGGCAAGGTTGACACCACTCTTTTCATCAAGAAAATTGGAAAAGATTTATTTGTGTTGCAAATCTATGTTGATGACATCATATTTGGATCAACCAATCAAGATTTTTGTGATGAGTTTGGAAAAATGATGGCTAATGAGTTTGAGATATCCCTGATTGGAGAGTTGAGTTACTTCCTTGGTCTTCAAATCAAGCAACTGAAGAATGGTACATTTGTAAGTCAAGGCAAGTATATCAAGGACATGATCAAGAAGTTTGGCATGAGTGATAGCAAAGCTATTAGTACACCAATGGGAACAAATGGCAACTTAGATAGTGATGCAAGTGGAAATATGGTGGATCAAAAATTATATCGGTCTATGATTGGAAGCCTACTCTATGTGACCGCATCAAGGCCGGATGCCATGTTTAGTGTATGCATATGTGTAAGATTTCAAGCCTCACTAAGAGAAAGTCATTTGAAGGCTACAAAGAGAATATTGAGGTACTTGAAGCATACATCAAATGTTGGTTTGTGGTATCCCAAAGGAGCAAAGTTTGAGCTAGTTCGTTACTCCGACTCGGACTATGCGGGATGACGGTTGAAAGGAAGAGCATCTCGGGCACATGTCAAATGTTGGGAAGATCACTTGTTTCATGGTCATCAAAGAAGTAAAATAGTGTTGCATTATCAACCACCAAAGCCGAATACATATCCGCTGATAATTGTTGTGCATAAATACTTTGGATGAAGGCCACTTTGAGTGACTTTGGAATCAAGTTCAAGAAAGTGACATTGCTATGTGACAATGAGAGTGTAATCAAGTTGACAAACAATCCGGTTCAACATGCAAGAACAAAGCACATTGATGTCCACCACCATTTCACAAGAGATCACCAACAAAAAGGGGACATTTACATTGAGAATGTAGGCACTAAAGATCAACTTGCCGATATATTCACCAAGCCATTGGATGAGAAAAGGTTTTGCAAGCTAAGGAATGAGTTTAACATATTGGATTTCTCAAATATGTGTTGATGCACCCCCACTCATATGACATGCCTCTCCTTCGAGCAATCCAAGGTAAAAGTTGATTGGCATGGCATACATCCTTACTAAGGACATGTTTAGTGCATCTAGACATCTTTCACATTTAATAGGCACATTCATGAGAATCAAATGAATTTGATGATTATATGGTACCACTATTGCTTCTATGCTTATTTTGATCTAGTGGTAGCATATGACATGTTTGTGGGCTTGTAAACCTAGTGTTTGATCTAAAAAAATGAGCTCTAAGTGTTTAACTCAACATGGTATAAGATAATCCTTATTTGGAGGTGTGAAGAAGCTTGTCCTTAGATCAAACCGAGTTAAATATCTTTAGTAAATGATCTAGATTGGACCAAATTTAGGAAAATAATCCTCACCCCATTGATTGACATTGATAATCTCAACCTATCTAGAATTTAAGCCTTTGTGGTTATTGATGACAAAGGGGGAGAAATAGTGCACAAAGATAGTGAAAAAACAACACAAAAGGGAAGAGAAATAAAGATACAAGTGATAGGGGGAGAACTTGACATAAGGGGAGAAATATGACAAAGGAAAGATCAATTAAAATGTTGAGCACACAAGTAGGGGGAGCAAGCTCATGAACTTATATGGTGCATTTGAATGTGCATTTCATATGTTTGCTTGTATGACATAAGTTTTAAATTTCAATATTTATGCCTGTGTGGTGTATGCTAGTTATTGGTTTGAATGATGAAATAAAAATCTAGCATGCATAGGTTATCTAGTGATTTCATTTTCAAGCGTTTCCAAGTGGTATCAAGCAAACCATGGTGCTAAGGATGGTATAATGGTGCACTCCGATTGGTATCACGCTTCAAAGGTCCATCTCTTATACCTTAGCATCATTTGGTAGACAATGTCTCCTATATTTCCTATCTAAGCATATGTGCAAGCTTCAATCCAAACTCTTAGCACATATGTAGGGGGAGCAATTGCTACCATTTGAGGTTCATGAAACTTGTCTATATCCTTTTACATATGGTAAATATGTTTGGGCAAGTAACATGGATTCAATTGAATTTCAATTCATATCTTTGTGAAAGGGTTGTCATCAATTACCAAAAAGGGGGAGATTGAAAGCTCTAGTTTGGCTTTGGTGAATTGATAAAACCCTAAGTGCTAACCTAGTTTATCAACTGATTATGAGATAGGTAGCACATTCCAAGTGGTGAAGGAAATGAAGATCATGACATGATGATGGTGATGCCATGGTGATGATCAAGTGCTTGGACTAGAAAAGAAGAAAGAGAAAAACAAAAGGCTCAAGGCAAAGGTATAAATAGTAGGAGCCATTTTATTTTGGTGATCAAGACACTTAGTGAGTGTGATCACATTTAGGATCGATAGTCGTACTATTAAGAGGGGTAAAACTCGTATCGAAATACGGTTATCAAAGTGCCACTAGATGCTCTAACTCATTGCATATGCATTTAGGATCTAGTGGAGTGCTAACACCTTTGAATTTTTTTGTGAAAACATGCTAACATATGTGCACAAGGTGATACACTTGGTGGTTGGTACATTTGAGCAAGGGTAAGGAACTTCACCGATAGAGTGTCCGTCCGTAGAGTGCGGATACTCCGATGGTGCCACTGGCGCCCTAAACAGAAGAGATGGAGGTTACTGTAAGTGACCGGACGCTGATCTCGGTTGGACCGGTGTGTCTGGTCAGTAGCAGCAGAGGGCGCGCAGCGTCGGTCTCTGACCAGATGCTGGGTCACTCAGTGATCGAACGCTGACAGGGTGCGTCCGGTCCTACTAACATGGCATTGGACAGAGGAGTCGTCGAGTGACCGAACGCTGGGTGTGTCTGGTCGAGCATGACCGGACGCATCCGGTCGTGAAAAGTTGTCTCTGGATGTTTACTAGAAATGACCAGACGTTGGGGTTCAGCGTCCGGTCACTTTTAGCTATAGCGGCCGGTCATCATATGACCGTTGAGATCAGGCGTTCAGTAATTAAAGAGAGGGACACGTGGCATGCATCACGTGACCGGACGCTGAGGTCCAGCGTCCGATCAATATGACCGGAGCATCCAGTCACCCCGTGTTGTGCCCAGTGAAAGGGTACAATGACTCTATTTCATGGGGGCTTCCATTTAAGCCCTATGGCCGGCTCAAACTCACTCTCTTGGCTATTTGCATTGACATAGCAACCTTGTGAGCTTAGCCAAAGCCCTCCCACTCATCTCTATCATTGATTCATCATCTTTGTGAGATTGGGAGAGAATCCAAGTGCATTGCTTTAGTGTTTGCATCTAAAGGCACTTGGTGTGCGTGTTTCGCTGTGGGATTTGCTTGTTACTCTTGGTGGTTGCAGCCACCTAGATGACTTGGAGCAGCGAGGATCATCGAGCGAAGGGTGGTGATTGTCTCTGGCTCCGATCGTGGTGATTGTGATGGGTTCTTGACCTTTCCCCGGTGAAGAGCCAAAAGATACTCTAGTGTATTGCTCGTGCCTTGTGTGATCCTCATCTTGTGTTGGTTGTGTGGCACCCTATTGAGGGTTTGGCATGTGATGCCAATTAGCATGTGAACCTCTAAGTTAGTGAATCGCCACAACGAGAAGTAGTTTGCCGGTAAGCAAGTGAACCTTGGTAAAAATCATTGTGTTCATCATTTGATTCCGAGGTGATTGGTCTTCATTGTTATTCATTCTTGTGATTGATTGGCTCCCTCCTTGACACGGCGGTATAACTTTCTTGCTCACTCTCGTTACATTACCGCAAACTACTTGTCAAGCTCTTTAGTGTAGCTAGTTGTGAGAGCTTGTTAGTTTTGGTCAGTGTGGATCTTTAGTTAGCTTTTGAGAGCACACTAACTTAGTGTAGTGTCATAGCCTTTGTGTGGATAGAAACTATAGAAACTAGAATTATGATAGGCGGCTTGCATTTTTAGTAGGTTAGCACAACACTTAGCTTCACCTCGTAATTGTCTAACCGGTTTGTTAAGTGTTGTTGTAGAATTTTTTAATAGGCTATTCACCCCCCTCTATCCATTAGGATCTTTTAGGCGGGGGACGGAGCGGCGGCCGAGGCCCCCAGCCGCGTCGCAGCGGGCACAAGGCGGAGGCCGCCGCAGTCCATGCGGCACCCCAGCCACTGCGTGCACGAGTCTGGGGGGCGGGCGCGGAGTGAGGGGTAGCTGCGCCGCCACCGGTACTCCCCAAACCTAACTCATGAGCCATGCCGCCGGAGTGTAGCGGAGGGCGGAGAAGACGCGTCGGGGGGAGCGAGAAGGAGGGAGGAGGAGATGCGCTGCTGAAAGCTCTAGTTTGGTTTTGGTTAATTGATGAAACCCTAAGTGCTAACCTAGTTTATCAAGATAATTATGAGATAGGTAGCACTACTCCAAGTGATGAAGCAATGACGAAGATCATGACAATGGTGATAGCATGGTGATGATCAAATGCTTGAACTTGGAAAAGAAGAAAGAGAAAAACAAAAGGCTCAAGGCAAAGGTATAAAATATAGGAGCCATTTTGTTTTAGTGATCAAGACACTTAGTGAGTGTGATCACATTTAGGATAGATAGCCGTACTATTAAGAGGAGTGAAACTCATATTGGAATGCGGTTATCAAAGTGCCACTAGATGCTCTAACTCATTGCATATGCATTTATGATCTAGTGGAGTGCTAACACCCTTGATAATATTTGTGAAAATATGCTAACACATGTGCACAAGGTGTTTGCAGGGTTGAGATGGGTTTGGGTCCCTCTCGGTGGGATTCGGCGCTTTCGGGAAAATGAAATGTCTATTTTCTATTGCGCCGGATGCAAAATTCTTGGTGATTGGCATATTTGAGCAAGGGTGAAGAAGTTAGAGTTGAAATGGAGTTGGTTGAAATGATGCTGGCGTCGGTCTACTGACCGGACGCTGGGTCACTCAGCGATCGGACGCTGAAAGGCTGCGTCCGGTCGAGCTGTCAGACGGCACAGTGAGTAGGGTTGAGCACCGGACGCTGGTCTGTGTCCGGTCAAGGTGGACCGGACGAGTCCGGTCGAAAAAACATGCCTCGGGGAGCTTACTGGAAATGACCGGACGCTGGGGCTTCAATGTTCGGTCAGTTTTACCGGAGCGTCCGGTCAGCTTCGTAGCCGTTGAAATCTGACGAACAGCGTTTGAAGCTGGTGACGCGTGGCGTCCATCGGGCGACCGGACGCTGAGGGCCAGCGTCCGGTCGGTTTGACCGGAGCGTCCGGTCAGAGCGTGTTTTGCCCAATGAAGGGGTACAACGGCTCTATTTGATGGGGGCTCTATTTATAGCCCCATGGCCGGCTCATGGGGTAACTCTTGCACATTTTCATTGACATAACAACCTTGTGAGCTTAGCCAAAGCCCTCACACTCATCTCCATCATTGATCCATCATCATTGTGAGATTGGGAGAGAATCCAAGTGCTTTGCTTGAGTGATTGCATCTAGTGGCACTTGGTATTCGTGTTGCGCTGCGGATTTCGCTTGTTTCTCTTGGTGGTTACCACCACCTAGACGGTTGGAGCAGCGGTGGAGGATCGGCACGAGTTGGTGATTGTTCGTGGCCATCTCCGGTGATTGTAAGGGGAGTTGTACCTTCCCCGGCGGAGTGCCAAAAGGTAACTCTAGTAAATTGCTCGTGTCATTGAGTTACCTCACTTGTGGGTCGGTTTTTGCGGTGTCCTATCGTGTGGACGAGGTTTGTGAAACACCTCTTAGCCGCCGAACCACCAAGTGTTGGTCGACACAACGGGGACTAGCGTGTTGGCAAGCACGTGAACCTTGGGAGAAAAATCGGTTGTCTCTTGTCATTTACATTCTCCCGGTGATTGACTTGATCTTCATCTTGTGATTGGTTCATCCCCTACACGGTGGTATAATCACCCTACTTACTTGTTTACATTCTTGCAAACTAGTTGATACAAGCTCTTTAGTGTAATTAGAATTGAGAGCTTGCTTTATTATTTACATTCATCTAGTTGAGCTCTTTGGAGTAGCAAGTTTGTGTGCCTAAGTAATCATTGCAACTAGAATTGTTGGATAGGTGGCTTGCAACCCTTGTAGAGCTAGAGCAAGTTTGCATTACGCTATTTGTCATACTAATCAAATTGCTCTAGTTAATTTGTAGATTTTTAAATAGGCTATTCACCCCCCCTCTAGCCATATTAGGACCTTTCAGCTGCCGCCGATAGCCGCGCCACTGCCTGGCTGCGAAACTTCCTACGAGACGCGACTCCTGGTCGAGAACGATTCGAGCGAATGGGTGAGAAAGAAGAAAGTGACAGAGGAGTATCATTGTCTTTTTATGTAGGTGTTTGTTTTTGTTTTTTTTTACCTTTTAATCCAAGCATTTCAGACGGTGTTACAAAGCAGGGGTAGACAAGAGCTTTATTTGAAAAAAGCAGGGTAAAATCACCATTGGACTATGGAATAAGGGTAGAAACACCAAATTCCCTAATATATATTACCTCCATCTAAAAAAGATGTAATTCTGAAATTTTAATGATTGAGTCAAACTTTATCAGGTTTAACTAAGTCTATAATAATAAAAATAATTAACCTTTATGTCTACTATAAAAATATACTTAATGATGGATCTAATTATAATTATTTGGTACTATTAATAATATTGTTTTTATATATACGTGTATTTGGTTAAATTAAAAGATAGATTAATTTAGTAAAAGACTATAATTACATTTTTTTCAGACGGATGAGAGTGGTAATGATGTATTATTAGAGTGATTTGATTGCTCCGTGCGCCGTGTGACATCCACAGACGGAACAAGAGCCGCGAGCGCACAGCTAGCTAGGCAGTAGTGTTCGCTGGTCCGAAAAAATCAGACCAGCCGGCTGGTTGCCCACTCATTTCACTGTTCATCAAAATCAGTCAAACAGTATTTTCTCTTATAAAACCAGCTAGTTTCAGCCCAGTTTCAGACCAGCGAACGTACATAAGCGAAGAAGAAGAAGCCACTGCCATGCATTCTTCGTCAATCGTCACATGCATGTATTGTCTGCGTGACTTCGCCGGTACCGGCCGGCCGGGGACCGGGACCGGGACAAGGACCCGAATGGACGTATTCACTTCATCCCAAACTATAAGACGTTTGCACGGAGGAAACTACTATTTAACACGCTTGCATAACAGTGATCAGGCGACAGTAAAATCAAATGTAATTCTGAGGTATCTTAGTTTTGATTAAATTACATCCTTATCTGAAACGGATCGAGTACTTACGTACAACAAGCATGCAATGCTGTCATGGTCTCGAGCGTGCAGGACACTGAAATATGAAGTCTGGGACTAGGAGACTGTCACCGATTAACCTGCAAGAATTTGGGACAGGTACATACGAAATTGGGAGGAATAAAAAAGAGCACGGTAAAGTTTGGATAAGAAGCAGCAAGGGAGAACAAGTTCAACAAGGCAACAGAAAGGACCCAAAAAAAAAAGGTTTACCTCCCGCGGCACCGCCTCTCTCTCACCGGGCACCGGCCAGTCCGTGGACATCAACTTGTCGTTCCCTAACCCCGGCCCCGTGCCGCCGCCGCTGACCGACCCGTGGCCATCGAGCGCCCGGGACTGCGGGAAGCGGCCATCCTCTGGCGCGTGGTACGGCTCCACGAGATCATGGCGACGCGCAAGAAGGGTCTACTTCGTGCTGGACCTCGCCGGCGACGGTGAGCTGTTCTAGCTCGTGGACCGTGGACGCGTTCAGCCGCATGACGGATGACCTGGCGCGGCACTACTTCCGGTGGCTAGTCTCCGTCGTGCGCTACTGCCGCGACGCGCGCGGTGTGTACCACCCGGGCACCCGGCGGAGAACCGAGAACGCCCGCGGCAGCAGCTGCCAACAAATCAGTGCGTATATACTAGATTGCTAGCTATAAAACCCATGGACCTTGAATCCGGGGCAAGGCCGTGGTGGGCCGCTCGCGCTTAGACACGAACCCACCACTGCGCTCGCGGAAGAGGGGACCGTGGGCTGTCTCCTCGTCACCGCGGGTTAGGCCGGCCCGTCTAACGGTGCCGAGGGCCCAAGGCTTTGTCGGCAATTAAAGATTTAGTATTAGTAATAATCCCAGATTTGGGAACTAACACTAAGGGCCCCTTTGGTTTGAAGGATTGCCGTAGGAATTTTGGAGGATTGAGTTTCCTAAGGATTCTTTCATATAGAGCTCTTTGGTTCACAGGAAGAGTAAAGGAACAATTCCCTTAGGACTGTATTCCTATGGCCAATTTTACAGGAAAAGAAGCATGAGCTCTGAGTTCTTGGAAAATTTCCTGGCGCGAAAACAGACGACTCGCGCGCCTCGCTCGCTTGTTTTCCCGCTGGCTCGTATCGCTTCACGCTTGTGTTTTTAGATAAGGACAAGACCACCGCTCAGTCCAACCAAAACAAAACCCTTCCCCATTGCGGGCCAAGGGACGGCAGCGGCCGCAGCGTCACCGTCTTACACGACGGAGACCCGTCGTCGGCGCAGCCGATGGCCGCCCCATCACCGGTTCACACGATGGCGACCCTATCACCGCTGCACGAGACGGCGGGAGGCCCTCCCCATCGCCGACCAACGAGTCGGCCTGCCCCAACGTCGGCGACCGAGGGTGCAGCACTCGCAGCTACAACGCCGTACGGATCCATGCATTCGCGTGTTCCTCCGTCGTCCAGGTATTTTCTTTTCCCCCATCTGCCTGCAAGTACGTTACTTTTCCCATCTGAACATGAGTCGGAGGCGGAGCTCCCCATGCGACCGCACGGCATCTCGAGGGCCGAGGCCCCAGCGGCAGCTGCTGCCAGCGCGCATTCCGATATGGTTCTTGCCGATCCAGTGGAAGTATCATTGGTATGCACTGTATGCGAGTCCCATCAATACAGCCAACACAATCCTGCAACAATAAAAAAATTGCATTGTTTATATAGTATATTGTCTTTAAGTAGTTTGTTTGACCTTCTGAAATTTAAAAAATAAAATTGTGCATTTGTTCATACCTGAAAGAAGGGGTGGAATTTTGGTCTTCGTAAAATCTGGTGCGGGTGTAGGGAAGGTGGGCGTATGTAGACACAAGTAAGTTGTGTAATTGCATCAAGCACTGCTCCAAAATGGCGACTTATTGTTTCTCCACTGTGCTAAAACTCATATTGCAAGATCTCATTACTTGCATTTCTCGCTAGTGCATATAAGAATATAGCAACCTTCTCTTCTACGGAGATAGCTCTTGAATCAGCAAGTAGTTGCTTCTCACGCAACTTATTGACCAAAGCTTGGAAAACACTAATTTCCATTCGGAAGTTCCTTTTACTTAGGCTCTCGTGGCCTGTTAAGATTTCATGAACACGCTCAGCTCCTGACAGTTTTGATGTATGTATGAGATTCTTACTAGATGATGGCTGTGACGAATCTTGTATTGTAGTGAGAACAAACAACCTGAACTCATCTTTATTTTGTGATCGCCGTCGATAGTTGGGATCCATGACTACACAATGGAAAACCAACTAGGGATACTCAATTATGTTGCAGGTTCACTGTACAGGTTTACCACTAATATATAGTAGAGACCAAACAAGGAACTAAGTTGTCCAACCGTACATAAATAAAAGTTCATATATATTTGCAGAAATTGAAGCTCAGTTATGAGACTTGTGACTTACCAACTAAAGTGTCTGTGCCAGTCAGATCTCTTGCCCTGCTTTATCACTGACCAGATTTGGAGAGGAGCTAGCTGTATGTGAAGAAGGCTTTCTTGTGGTGTTTTGTGACTGAGCAGATGTGGAGATGAGCTACTTGGTCTCTTCAAGATGCAAATGAGAAGGCTGCATTTGTATGCAGATCTGCAGATCTCTTGATGTGCTTGGAGCTGACCTGATGGTGTTGGGGCTACTAACGAATGCAGACCAGCAAAGAACTGAATGCTTGGAGAGGACCTGATGGTGTTGTGGGCTTGGGCCTTCTACGAATTGCAGATCAGCAAAGAACATGTGTGTGTATATGTAGATGCAATTTAGTAACGGCTAGCACATGTGTGTAACGGCTAGCTTTACTTTCAATGCCGTGCAGTTCATATTTTAAAAACTGGGTGCAGCTAACATTTTCTGGGCCCGTTCGCTTCGCTGAAAAAATAAGATGAAATATTGTTCCGGCTGATTTGTTGTGAGAGAAAAATTCTATTCCGACTGAAAAAACAAACTGAAAAAGACGGATTACAAGAGAAACAAACAGGGCTCCTGTGTTTCACCCGAGCTCTTGCCAAAGTGCATCTCATGTAACTTTCCTTTGTTTTCAATTCCATAGGATTGAGAAGTAATGTGATCTCAATTCCTGAGTTTTTTCTTTTCGTATCCTTTACCTATCATGCAATCCAAAGGGGGCCTAAAGGTTTCGTGGTGTAGTTGGTTATCACGTCAGTCTAACACACTGAAGGTCTCCGGTTCGAACCCGGGCGAAGCCAATTTTTTTTTTTTTTTTTGCTTCTTGCTGTTGCTGTTAACCACAAGAAGCAAAAAAAATTAGACTTCATTTATCGATTTTTTTTTGCTTCTTACTGTTGCTGTTAACCATCTATATTATTATATAGTTTCGTGGTAAAAAGCAAATCAAATAGTTTTGTTGTGTCATGCAAAGAACGGTATCTCTCAGATAAGTCCTAAAATAAAGGAGATAAAGATGCAGACAACTTTGGGCATGAACTCCATCCAAAATCTAGTCTAGTCTAGCTATAAAACACGGCATCAATCCCAGAGTATTGTTCTGCTCATGGATGGCGACCCAAGTGACGAACCCTAATAAACTCAATGCAGACATCAACATCGAAGCCTCCTCCCAGAAGCTTACCATGTGCTCATCGCTTCCCTTTTCCCTTTGTTAATAAGCCAGGGAGGAAAAGGCGTCAATTATTATTACTACACACAGAATACCACGCTACATGTTCCCATGAAACAACTGCCAAAAAAAACAGTAGCAACACGAAAAATCACTGTCCAGATCCAGAAACAGCCATAGCTCTGATTGTAATATAGCCCAACATTCCAACGAGGCAACGACAAAGCGCCAAGCCATATATATATGCATCTGAAGAATAACCATGAGTCGAAAGCAACAGGGGAGCAAGGAGAAGTACAGTACAGGGGAGGGATCCAAACCCAATCCAAATGTGGTAGACAGAAGACCTCAAGAGATATGAGCATCTGATCCTATCATCACCGGTTGCAGTGAGCATGTGCTGATAGGGCCTTGAGTGTAACATGCACTTGAATGCTGTAACATCATAGAAAAAGTCTGGAGAGGGAACCCCCTCCGCTCTGAACTCTGAAGATGAGAGCCTGGCATCTTGCAACAAGCCAAGTAGCCAACAAGTCTAGGGCTCCACACAGATTCTCGCGGCTGCTGTGAGCCACAAGTTCGCCAGGAGGATGCTGAACCGTTGCCGTTGGAGCATGCCCACAGTCCACGTCGTGTGCAGATGCATGGACTGACTGGCGAGCTCATATCCTGCAGACCAAACCTTTCCACAAGCAGAAAATGGTGTTAGTTAGGCTACAGATAAGATCAATGTTGTGGGTGTTTGACTGTTGGTTCCCCAGAAATAGCAGGCAGAAAGACAAGATTGATTGATATATGATATACATATGCACTTTGGATTCATAGGCTTGTTATCCAAACTCTGTCTGTAGCTAGGACCTGTTGGTTGGATTTTGGTCAGTTGACAACAAACATTTCAACACTCCTTTTTTATTTTATTTAAAAAGTATTCGAAGGAAAATTGTTTCCACAGTACCTTATGACATCCTAGGAATTGATTGCAGATTGAATACTGTTGTTAAGATCAGTACATTTGTACATACAGTAGGAGCCAGAGTTGGCATCTCAGGGGAGAAAAGTTGCTATCTACATGCAACTCTGCATTTACATGTAAATTGTAGCATTCATGTCCCAGACAAGTATATTGCCATATTGATGTAGATATACTACAGTGCAGCTATAGAGATGCCACCTGTTCCTCATCATGTCAGTATTTTCAGTGATTGCCAGAAAGAAGATCCTTTCTTGATCCTGTAAGTGTCAAGAAAAGGATGGTTAAACCGACTGGTCTTGACGTTATCTACCTCTTTCCTAATATGTACAAAACTGTCAATTCAATCTCAAGGAAGGGATCCACCCGTTAAAACTCACAGGTTGTGCTTCATATAATACTCATCCATTCCATTCTCTCTTGAAAAGTATACTGCACAGCAGTATGCAGCTCAAGTTCTTCCACAGATAGAATATGGTGGTAGACAGGCAGTTGTCTTGCTACCTATACTAGACTCCTAATAATAACTCTGAAACTAAGCTTAGATGTCAAAGAATATACTGCTGACACTTCTGTACAGATATACAACTCGAGGTACCTATGCTATCATTGTCAGTCTATCAGTGCAACACCTTACAAGATTTTGGTCATTCTAAACTCCATCAAAAGTAGGTGGTTGCCCTGCCCTAGAAGTTGGCACAACAGTACTAGCAGCCACTTCCAGTATACTATTGGGTTCTTCGGCTTGTGCTATTTGATGTCCATAAACATGGGGTCCTGGTACCTGCAGAACAATTGACGGTTTATTTAGTTAATGAGCTAGGTGATGAGCAGACAAAAGGTTGAAATTGTCCCTGAAATCCACGACATCTGGGTCATCATACTATGATCTCACCTGAGGTACTACCGCTGTTCGCCCATCTAGGTGAAGGAAGTGATTACTTGCCTCCCTGAGGTGACCGTTTTGCATCTGGTTCGCAGAGTTCAGTGGATTCATTGGATTCATAGCTGGAGATGAGTTCAGAGGGATATGATTTGGCAGGGGGTGGCTCATGTATGGTAATCTTGGCATCTGACTTAGGCCTTGTGCTGCAGGGATGCAACCTGAATTCATGCCTAGAGCCATTGGTGGCATGAATTGGTGAGCACCAGGAAACATCATTGGCGCCATCCCAGAAGTCATCCACATGATCTAAAAAACATGTTTATTTCTTAGTTTCATTCGGTACCAGCAAATGATCTTGTATGGGATCATGTAAGTTTAGGTAGGAGTAGCCACTAACCTGAACTTGCATTTGGAGGGACTTGAGATACTCAAGCGTCTCGTCTAATATTGACGCTTTGTCAGTCTGAAAACAATTGGAGTTGATAAATAAAGTAAGACAAAATGAGATGGCCAAAAAACAAACTAAACATACTGACAATGATCAAGGACATATGTTACCACTCACCAACAGAGTTTCATTATTCAAGGGACTTGCACACCTGACAAGAAAAGATGCATAATACTGTATCAATATACCTTGTTGCAGTGCGGGATCAGCTGTTGCAACGCACGCATCTTTTCATTGATCCGGTCCCTTCTTCTCTACATCAGCATTCAGCAGCAGTCAAGAACGCTGTAAGAACAATTTACCAACAAGCTGCCTGCCTTTCTGAAAATAGGCTTTTCTTTGCTAGCACAATCTGATTCTGATCTCACCCTCTCTGAGAGATTATGGACTTCAGCTGCACGAGTCCGTCGTTTCGGCCCATGCCGCCGCGACGGTTTGGTCTCCTCAGTTGCCTCCTCACACTCGGCATCCTGCAATTTCCTCATCAATTCTATTCCACTCAAGCATCCCTATTTCCTAGTAGTTCGTTCAGAATACAGATTATTACAACCAACCAAACAAGATGAACAAAGTAGACACCTCACTCGGACTATCTGAGTCGTCTCTACACCTCTCCTTCCTCTTGTGGACATGGACGCTGTCACTGGGCAGCCCGGATCCCCCATAGTTGCTTCCAGACCCACCGGACGACGATGTGCCATCGTGCGCGCCGGCGCCGCTCGGCCCCTCCGACTGCAATGCCGCGTCCTTCCCGCTGGTCCCTGCCGGCGTCCTGGGCACCTGGTTGCTGCCGCAGAAGGTGGAGCAGATGTCGCCGGCCCAGCTCGAGTCGACGCCGCTGCTCCCAACCGGCGGCAGCGGCGGCGAAGGCTGCGAGGTAGGGCCCAGGAGCGTGCCCTCGTGTTGCGGGGCGGCGTCGGCGATGGTGCTGTACCAGAGCTGCGTGTACAGGTCCTTCTCGAGCGCGTCGTCGAGGGTGTCCGGGAACCACGCGGCGGTCTCCTCGCCGGTGAGGCCGATGGTGCCCGGGCGGTCGCGGTCGGAGGGCGGCGCCGGCCTGTGGTGCGCCTGGGGCTGCGCGACGACGCTCCCGTTGTGCCACAGCAGCTCGATGAGGTCGTCGTCCGCGCTGCGGGCACCATTGGAGGGAGCACGCGCAAATCAGCGTCCGTCCAGGCACCATCAATCAATCAATGGACACGAAAGGAGAGGGGAGCGAATGGCGAAAACAGAATCCTTACACGATGGGCTTCTTCTGATTCGCCGCTGACCTCACATTGCCGTCCATCACGTCAGGATTTCTAGGTCGCAGAGAAGAACGCCTCGTCTCCTGCAGAAGGAGAGAAGGCCCGTGGCAAGAACAGCCGGCGTCAGCGAACTAATCAAAATCAGAAACTTCTCCGTCGAAGCAGAACCCAAAGAGATGGTGAAGGAGAAGGAGAAAGAAAAAAAGATAGACAAGAAAGGGGAGGAGAAGAGAAGCTAAAAGCTAGCTATCCTTCTCGTTTGCGGAAGAGAGAAGCCTAGTGGTGCTGCTGATGAATACTGACGACGGAGGCAGTGAGCTGACGTCTACCTCTATCCATAGATGGCCAACGGGCAGCGCCGGGCCTATGATTTTGAGGCCCCCGGCGAACTCATCGCGACGGGCCTTCAGACCATAAAATTTTAGAATATATAGGATAATTTTATTTTATAGAAAAAATAAATTTAATAATATATTTTTAATTTAATATGTCTAATAATTATCGAGAGCGAGAAACAACGTAGACTAAAAGAGCAATATATTTATAATTCTAGAATTAATATGATTACCTTAAAGAAGAATAGAACTCCATCATATCCGCTGCTTCTTATAAAAAGATACTTCTTCGGACATTTTTTTGATGCAAAATCATCAAGGACGGTATCGAGATCAATAGTGTCTAAGGTATCCTTCTCGATGATGCACATAGCCAAAGCCATTTAACCTTTCTTGTGACATAGTTGATCTCAAATAGTTCTTCAACAACTTCAATTTTAAGAAACTTCTTTCGGCCGAAGCTACAGTCACAGGTACAGTTAAAAGAATTCGATAGGCAACTGAAATATTTGGATAGCAATCTGCATCCATAACAAACTTCAGAATCTTTGGCGCCAACATCAAAGAATCTGGCAAAGTCACTTGCAACACCTTTAATTCTGAAAAAAAATCATTGTTCTCAACATCGGATGAGTTATCATGAGAAAATGTTTCCACAAAAATCTTGCAGCGCAACCAAAGATCAGCTTCATCCAAGGATTTTAAATTTTCTGAGTTGAACAAGAACCCAAAAACATTATCAAATGATGTCATCTGCTCAAATCTACTAGTCAATGAAGCAATTGCAGAATCAATCATAACTAGGAAATACTCTCTTCTAAAGGAGTCCACAGCAGACTGTTGTATTTTCTCGTCTTGGTCATCTTGTTCATCAAAATGTTTCTTTCTCTTTCGTTGACGTTTTGTAGGAAATATTGTCTCTATATCCAATTTAGACGCAATGTTTTTTGTTGTATCCATACTAGAAGTGAAACATTCATCTCTATACTTCTTAAAATATGATATGACACCTTCAATGTGTTTGAGAGTAGCATCTATACTCACAATTTTAGATTGCAACTTCTTGCTAACCTTATTTATAGAGAATAAAATATCATGCCAGATAACCAAACCAACTATAAATTCAAAATTCTCAAGTGCACTCACCAAAGAGTGACATTCACTAACTGCCATTGGGTCATCAGTTGAAGCATTCTCTAGTGCTATTAAAGTTGATCTTATTTGAGGAGTTTGGAATCTGATAGCTTGAACACTTTTTATTCGGCTTTCCCAGCGAATATTAGACCATGACTTAACTGTTAATCCTAGGACATTATCAACCAAAATCTTCCACCTTTTGGTAGATTTTGCAAACAGGGTGTATATACGTTGGATAGTGCCAAAAAAATAGATTGCCCGTAAGATTTCAAATATCACAAATAGTAAGATCCCAAATAATGGCATATTATATGAAAACAATATATAACATATAAAAGAAATAATAGTTTACCTGCAAGATTTTTCCATATCACAAAGAATAAGATTTAGACTATGACATGCATACGGCATATATAGTGCTCTTGGATTAATTTCAAGAAAGCGCGTCTGAACACCTTGGTGTTTCCCCTTCATATTTAAACCATTATCATACCCTTAACCCCTCACATCATCAATGTTCAAACCAAGAGAGGCCAATGCACTCTTTAATTCATTAAAAAGACCCAATCTTGATGTGTCATCAACCTTCAAAAACTCTAGGAAGAACTCCTCTACCCTTGGAACATTCCTCGATATATTCACACGCCTAATAATTAGAGTCATTTGTTCTTCATGGCTCACATCTGGAGTACAATCTAAAATCACAGAAAAATACTTGGCATCCTTAATGATCTTTAATATATTTTGTTTTACACAATTTGCAAGAAGAGAAATCATCTCATTCTGAATTTTATGCCCAAGGTAATGATGATGAATCTCACTATTTTGAATCCACCTAATATGGTCTTGCATCACTGGATCAAATTCACCCATCATTTCAACTGTGCCCAGAAAGTTACCATTGTTAGCTTGATAAAGTTTCTCATTTTGCCCTCGGAAAGCCAAATTATGTTTAGCAAGAAACTTAACAGCAAAAACGATTCTTACTAAAACTTGTCTCCAACGCTCTCTCCTTTGCAATTTCTCGTCGCAAATCATCATCAATTGTTTTATTTTTGCTCAACCTCAGCCTAAGTTCATTCCAAGTATTTATGTTTCTTATATGCTCAACACTATTCTCATGTTCCTTGAGTCTTAAACTAAGATGTTTCCAGTCCCTCAATCCATCGTGTGCTACCAAACTTTTATTCTGATCTGATTTGAATAATTTGCAGCAAAAAACAAAAAACTCTGTCCACATGTTTAGAGTAAACCAACCATTTTCTATCAACCATCTCACCATTGCTTAACTTTCTGGAGTAGTAAGCATATGAAAAATGTCTATTGTGAGCATCTACAGGGAACTCAAGATTCAATTCTCTCACCGGTCCTTTTTCAATCAAAATATCTCTACCCTTATTATCAAGATTCTCCCAAGTTCTGGGATCAAAGACATCATGAATAGAAGGTTGCACATTATCAATTGAAATTTCAGGTTGAGAGGAATGCTGTAAATTTCCATTCTCTATAGCATCAACTTGTTCACTTAAATTATCATTAACTTGTTGTTGCTCTTCTTCTTCATTATCAAGTGCATCTATAGGGTTGTCATCACGCACAACACTACTTGAAACTAAAAAAACTTATCTAAAGCACCTTGTTGTGACTGAACAAATTGTTCTTCTTGTCTTTTCCGTTTTATTTTCGCAGCCCCTGACAAATGTTTCTTAGGTAACATTCTAAAATTCTTACACCTGACCTAAATTATAAGAAAAACATGACTATATGAGTACAAAGTACTAGACAAAATTTGAACAAGGAAAAAAACCCTAGTGCATAGACAATTTAGACATGAACTGATTCAGAACCAAGATTTACAAATCACAAAAAGGGCAAAAAGAAATAACCAAGATAAATCTTCAGATGTCGTCGACTCGTCGAGCCCTGCCTCGGGGGCCCTCAGCTGCCTTGTCGATCACGATCGGCACTTCGTCTCATTGGTTCCTGGAGTCTGAGCGGATCAGCCTTGTCGTATGTGGTATGCGGATTCATCTGAGCGGATTGCCGGATCGGCACTTGGTCTCGCCTGTTCCTAGAGTCTAAGCGGATCGACACTTCGTCTCGCCTGTTCCTCGGCTGCCTTGTCATATACTCGTATGCGGATTGTCATGCGGATCAGCAGAAGTCTGAGCGGCTGCAGCTTGATCGGCGGAAGGTTGTGGCTTGATCGGGCTCCTGGCCTGCCATTTATTATTGGACTGGCTATAGGTAGTATACTAGTATTGGACTGGAATTCTGGAACTGGAAACCCCGGCCCACAAGGCTTAAGTAGTTGTCCAGCGTCACAAGCAGCAGCAGACTTATATATTTGGACACTTGGAGTACAGAGTCTTATATATTTGGGCTTGGGCCCCCATCCCGCCTGGGCCCCCGGCCATCGCACCTCCTGCCCCCCCTTAGGGCCGGCACTACCAACGGGCCGGCCCGGGCCGGCAGGGGCCTGTGCCAACACGGCCCGGTAGCCAACGGGCCAGCATGGCACGTCGTGCCTCCCGGGCCGTGCCTCACAGGGCCACGCCCCTAGTCTTCGGCCCAGGCATGGCCCTATGAGCCGATTTCCATGTCGGGCCGCCCCGAGAAGCACGGCCATTTCCACATGCCGTGCCAGCCCGAGGCCCACTGAGTGGCCGCGTGGGGAGGCGAGGAGGAGGTGGCCACCGGGGCTGGGAGCGATGGAGCTTCAGATCTCGGGGCAAGAGTTGCGCAGGGCGGCGCCCTCCCTCAAGCGATGGAGAGGAGGAGATGAGGAGAGGGTGAGCGAGATGGAGAGAAGAGAAAACAAAGGAGGGAGGGAGTCGCCGGATCTGCCCCGCCTGCACGCTCCTAGCCACGCGTCACCGAGGGAGAGTGAGGGAGGGAGGCAGGGACGGGGAGGAGGCGTCGCGCCAGCGTCGAGGCAAGGGTGGGGAGCGGGATCCGTGGTGGAGAAGACCCAGCGTGGCCAAATCCACGGCGGAGATCGAGCGCCGCCGCGGAGGCGAGGGATGGTGAGGAGGACGACGGGCGTCGCAAATCTAGTGGAGGCGGGATCGAGGAAAGAGGCAGCGCGAGGCCAAAGATGGTAGTGGCCGCCGCCCGCCGGCGAGCTTGTCTTGGCACCAGATCTGCGTCGGGGTGGAGCTCGGGGCCGGCGTGCTCGCTCCCATAGTGGCGTCGCTCGAGGAGAGGGAGGGGCAGGGGGCATCGGCGTCCGCGCTCGGCCGTCGACGCTGCGAGGAGAGGAGAGGTTGCGCGAGGGAAGGGAAGGGGGCGTCCGCAGCGCCGGCACTAGGGTTCAGGGTGAGGCGTGAGGGAGAGACGGAGAGTCGTCGCGGGCGTGCTCGGTGCCCGCTTATATATGAGGGGGGAGGCAGGGCGGGGACTATGGGGAGCGCATGGGCCGCGCTGGGCCATGGCCCATTAGAGAGCGGAGGAGGAGTGAGGAGGGGGAGGGGGCAGGCCGGGCCGCTAGCGGGCCTCCTGTTCTGTAGCAGGCCGTGCCGTGTATGTCCATGCGCCAGGGATAAGGCCCAGACATGGCCCGCTCCTCCTGGGCAAGCCAGCCCGGGCCTGCTAGCCACCGGGCAGGGCCGTGCTTGGACCAGGCCAAAAAGCGGGCCTTGGGCCGGGCCGACAGGCTCGGACTGCATGGCCAACTATACCTCTATCAAGTCTAGTACCTGAATCTGAATGGAGTACGGCCTCGCTCGAGCAGAGATGCCTTGCGAAGTCGTCTTCTACCCCGCCTCCGAGCAAGCTGCAAACAGAAGCAAGTGCAGGGAGCTTTTATGAGGCAGGTCCATAGCAGCACGGCCACCGCAGCACGGCATGAGCACACACAAGTCAGAGTGCTCGTACACCGGGTGGCTGCGCCGCTGTTCCGTTTTAAGGCCCCGTTCGGCTTGTTGAATTTTGATTGAAACTGGCTAGAAAATACTGATCTGGCTGAATTATTATGAGAGAAAAACTCCGGCTGAAAAAAGAAGCCGAATAAGCCTGCTTCTGGTAAGCCGAGTGTTTTCTCACTGTACTTCGCTCTCTCGAGAAAGAAGAGATGCCGCCGTGTGGTGGCGGGTTGGGGGAATTTTCGCGTGGATTTTTCCCGAGAAATAATGGGGAGTGGGATGGGATGAGAAGGACGCGATTTTTGCAGCTGCGATTTCGATGGCGGGCGGAGGCGGACAAGCGTTGGCATCGTTGTCGGATCCCCTTGGCGTGGGATAAATGTCGGCCCTCGGAATTGGCAGCTTGGAGCAAGGAATGGATGCATCTTAGGATGCAGGCGGGGCGGGTTTTTAACGTTGCCCACCAACCCACCCCGCAAAAATCAACGTTCGTGGACAATGCGGTACAGCTGCAAGTTCCTCGTGGCCTAACATCGTTTGGTCCGCCAAGCCCACTGGACAACACAATAAGCTCGCTAAGAACCCGCAAGAACCACAGCCGCTGTCGTCGAAGCTGACGGTGTCGTACTCCTCCGCTCTTCGTCTCCTTCGCCCACTCTACCTCGAAACCCCGCAGATGGAAAGTATGCTTGCCGCCATGCCAAGCGCCGGCGACATGGCCGCGGTGGAGGAGGAGGCAGGAGAGGATGGGGCCGACATGGCTGCCACGCAGATGCAGGCGTTCGCTTCTGGGGGATGCTGATGCCTAACAGTGCACGCCAAACTTCACATGTACTAAACTCAACAATCACCGTGGACTTTGCATTACGCATCACTGTGATTCAGAACGCTCCTTTGTGTTCATCAATTCACATCACTATGATTCAGAACGCTCCTTTGTGTATCGTGTTCATCAATTCGTAGTAAAACTAAAACTTAAGCCTTGGAAAATGCACTCTACGTAGGGTTTTCAATTTCGGTATCGCAAAAATTTCGACCACCACCGAAAATACCGAATTTTGTAAAATTCATCCAAAATTTCACCCCAATTTTTTTGGACTAGCACATGAAGTATATTTCAGTCAATACAGAGTTGCAGAGTGACATCCATATGTTACGTCTTTGTTTAGTAATAATAACTTTTGTTACAGGGTATATGTCTTTGTTTTTGTACCTGCATTTCTTGATGTTGTTATATTTGAGAACGTACAATATATATAGCCGGGATATGAAAATTAAAATGATCGGTGCAAAGCTGTATCATCCTTGCTCGTCGATTAACTGGATATGAAAATTTAGCTTGCAGGTTCCAAGTTCTTATAGGATATGTGTAGCTACTGTATGCGCAGAGAGATAGTGTACACGTAGCCTCCATTGCAGTGTAGCGGGTCTCGCGGGTTTTACAGCGTGGTCTCTTATGTCCGCGGAAAATTTATCTGCAAAGTTTATAGCTTAGCGGCTGGCCGCAAGCCCACTGATAAATTTTGCGGCGTGGGCCACGATCGAGCCGGCCTGCAAGCAGAGATGCATCGTTTGCCATTGCTCTGCTGCTGCTATGGCTGCAAGCTGCTTCGGATTGCGTAAATAAACTACTGTAACAATGAGAGTTGGTTTCTCCACTGCAACTGAAGGCCCTGTGATTTCCTCTCCATCTTCTTGTTTTGAAGGAACAAGATTCCCGTTATCTGTTAAAAAAAAAGAGTAACCTTTTGGATGGCTCATGAGTGTGGTACGCATGAGCGATCCTGCAAAGCTCCAATAAGAATTCCAAAGGGATTGGATTTGGATCAATCGTCGAAATCTTAGAAGAGTCAAAGCAGATTTTTTTTTCTTTTTGAAAAGAACCTGCTTGGTTTAGTTCTAAAATTTGCCATACCAAAGATTGACAAGCCAAATTAGGAAAAAAATTATCATAGATTTGGTAAACCAACATAAGAGTTTAGCAAGTTTTGATAGTAAATCAAATACTAGCTAAATTTTTAGCATGACAAATTTTGGAAACGAATTTATCAGACCGTGGTATCCATCTTTTTTAAGTACTCCCTCCGTCTCAAAAAAATACAATCCTAACTTTAAACCTGGACACGAGCTTCAAACCTAGACAAAGCTAGGATTGTATTTTTTTTTTGTGACGGAGGGAGTAGGCTGCAAGAACATTCGGGCATTTGGTGCCTGATGGGTACCATGGTGAAGGGGAATTCATTCATGACCAGAGCTGATTCTTGCCGTCTGCAACTCATGATGGATTATCGCTCCAGGGCTATCTTCAACAATAACACCTAAAATACAAGATTCATTTGTTCTTTGGGTAGCGCTATAGATAAAAGATTCAATACCTATTCGGCATTTTCTCCAACAACAAGACCCAAAAGATAATTCTTTCTGTAAATAGGTTTCCAAGAGAGAGAATACCCATATTTAGATTGTGCCTCTCAGGCAATCTAAACTAGGTCTCCCGTATAAATACTCTGTTGGAGACTGACTTTGAGTCTCTTACTATCTATTTTGAGTTTGATGACCATATGAACGCGTTGTTGGAGACCGTCTAAATAAACTCAATCATAAACAGTGACGGTCTGACTGATTGATAGGTGCATTGATCAATGAACAACAAGTCAAACACGTGTAACATCACACAGTACCCATTTTTCGTACTCCAATTTAGTAATTAGGAGTCAGCAGCTGAAAGAAAACGAGGATATATAGCCTCGGAGAATATAAGGATAGCGTCTTCATCGACGGATCCGATCTCGATCTGCTTCTTTTTATTTCTTTTTCAGACGTCAGCTCAAAAACGATTTGGATTACAGATGGGTACAGGACGGGCCCGGCCATTCTCATCCTCAACCTCAAACAAGATTGTTGTGATCAGCATGCGCTAAACACCAAGAGCCTGCCGACAGCAACGCCGCTGCTAGCCTGTGCTATAGTCTACAGCTCCTTAGGCTGTGTCGCGACTCTCTTGCTGCCTTGTGCATTGCAAACACGTCTCCCAAGCCCCAAACGACGATCCATGTACGGAGTATGTATGTTAGTAGGTAGCAGTATCGTTGACGCTTAATTTGGTTACACATTTGATAGGAAGCTAGATCGTTCGATGTAAGGTCTAGCTGATTTTTAGATCGGTAGGTGCCCAGAGGATGTTCACACCTGGACCTTATGTCCCCCAGTGATAAAAATAGGAAGAATCAGCTTAGCCGACTAGAGGACTCAGCTAAACCGACATGGCCCTGGAAAATTCGGGTGAAAAGCTTTCAAAATTCATAATTAATTCATTCAGACTCCAAACGAGACGAACCATATATGTTTTTCGATCAGCTCGGCGAGAGGAACGTAATGGTTAAGTCCATTCTTGCATTTGAGAAAGTTGGTCAAGTCAGCTTAGCCAACATAGGGAGTCGGCTAAGCCGACTATGGCTGGATCGAGCCCCGAAAAAGCTGTTTTCTTCGCCCGGGCTCCAAATGCAATGATCCAAGTATCCTTTCTGGTCATCATGACGATAGAAACATGATGGAGAAGTCCATTATGCACTTTGGACACTTTTGGGTGTCAACATATGCTCCCCTGTTTTTAGTAAAGCTTGCATACTAAAAACACATTCGTCGGGCTTAAATTCAATTTCTGTTTTGAGGTGACAAATTCTGTTTTCTGCCTTCACTAATATCTTCTATTTACTATCTTAAACTTATCTAGAGTAATGTCCCTAGCTTTCCTCAAATCATCATGCAAACATAAAGCAACTAGATTGCCACCAACCATAGTTTTGCTTGATCTTAATCCTGAAATTGAGTTTGGTATAGCCAACATCTAGCCTCTGTGTTCCTCCAAAACAGAATATAATTAATGAATTCGGTCCCCAACAAGTTTGAATCACCATGTTGCTTAAATAGACTAAATGGTCGAACTCCCAAACACCATAACTTGACAATTGGATGCGTTAAAGTGGCAAGCTTCAAGTTGGCACCAACATCCTGAATTCATGCATCTCAAAGGCAAGCATTTGGCAGAAAGTCAATTAAATCATCATTGACCATAATACTGTTGCATGCCAATTGCTGAAAACTTTTATCAACTTTAGCACTTGGATTACTTAAATAATCCAAAATGGGAGTTCTCCGAGCATCCAAATTGGCTCTAATATCGCTAGAGTTCCAAATGAGCCGATTTGGGCCTCACTGGGCAAACCGGCCTAACTGGCCCTGGTAGTCGGCTTAGCCGACCCTACAACTCGGCTAGGCCGACTCTAGGAGTTGGCTAAGCCGGTTCTACTGCCCCTGCATACAAAATAAATGAATTTCTTGCTTCGACCTTTCTTTGATGTGAAGTTTACGTCCACTGATGCCAAAGTCAGATGCTTGTTGAACTAACATGTTGACCTTCAAATACTCATGCCTTAGAATATACTGAATTCAAAATTCAGCAAATGTATTAATAATTTCAAGGCACATATCAAATGACGACCCCTTTTAATCATTGAAACTCACTAGCCACTTGTTATACCACTAGTAAGGAATCACCATGTAACACCCCGGTGTTATGCCTGCAATTAGGCACTGCAAATCATGCATATCATGCATCATCAAGCATTCAAATCACACATGCCTAATCATGTAAATAACAATTGAAACACTGCTTTGAAACAATTGAAACATGTTGTGAAACCTAAATGTTGCATACCTTTGTTAGAATTGTTTTGCCCTGATTTTGCTTGCTAGGTTAGTAGAACTTGTTTGGCTATCATGGTAAATCATCTAGAAATGTTTAGTTCAATTTTTGGAGCAAGGTTTGTATTCAAATTAATTCAAAATTTTGCTTCCAAAGTAATTTCCCAAAAATTAGGATTTTGAGTTAAACATGGACTTTGATTTTACAATTCAAAATCTAGAAAGAATTTGGTTTTGGTCATAAAAGCAAAGTTGTAGAGAATTAAATTCTAATCAACTTTCATTTTTGGTACATTTTCAAAAGATGTCATTTTCTTGCTCAAAATAATATTTGAAAGTTGGCATTTAAAAATTTCTTGAAAATATAAATGAAAAAGGGTTTTTCTCCTTCGCGGGCCGCCGCCTCGCTTCCGGCCCACGACCGAAGCCGGCCCAGCCAGTCTCCCGCCGCGCCACGCGCCTCGCCTTGGCCCAGCCCAGCCCAGCGTCGTGCTTGGCCTGCCTCTGCGCTCGCCTGCCCGCTGACGCGCCGCGCCGCGCCCGACCGCGGCAGAGCTCGCCCGCCGCGTGGCGGCCATGCGCCGTCGACGCCGCCGCGCGTCGCAGCTGGCCTGCGCCCGCGCCCACGCGCCCGCCTACTTCTGCTAGAGCTGGTGCGCTCGCTTGCTCACTCCCGCGCTACCTCTCCTATCCGCAAGCACCGCACGCCCTCACTCTTCCCCTCGCTGCGCCACCGCACCCGTCGGCAAAATCCACCGCGGCTCCTCCACCTCCGTCTCGCTCTTCGTCAAGTCGTGCTTGCGCCTGTGCCGCCTGCTGAGCCCAGGTAGTGCCGCCTCGAGCCCCGCCACCATCGGCCATGGCGCCGCCGTGCTCGGCCGCCGTGGAAGGCGCCCTTCCTCCTCTTCTCCACCCTGCCTAGCTACCTTCCCACCTTCGCCCGCTTCTCGCGAATCTCATGCTCCTGCTAGCTCGCCCTGTCACGGCCGGCAATGGCCGCCGACCTCGTGGCCGAGCCGCGCCGCCGCGACGTCGCAGCGCCGGCGTGGCATCCGCCTCAGCCGAGCCAGGTCGAAAGGCCATGGACCGACGCCCTACCGGGCCGCCTCCCCCTTTCCCCTCCGCTTGGGCCGTGCAGGCCAAAAGTGACCGTGGGCCAGCTGATTCCAGCGGGCTGGCCCAGTAGCAGTAGGATGAATTGTTTTCAATTTATTCTTTATTATTTGAAAATAGAAATGGTTTGAAAAATGTTTGGATACTCAAAGTTGCTCCAAATCTATTGAAATAAATTTATCTAGGTTCCTTATCATCAGATCTACTTAGAAAAATTATTGCATGTTATTTTTGAGATACTTTGCTATAGAATTTTATTTAATCATGTATATTGCTGATAACTTGAAAAATATATAGAAAAATCTATAGGCTTCAGAAAAATATGATTTCTAAGTTTGTTAATCTTCTTATGTAATGTACTTCCTAGGAAAAATATGTTTTATGCATGTGCTGTGGGAAAATTTTGAGGTGTAGTTCAAGTACCTTTAATGGCTGATTTTTGTTATTTTAGTTAGAGAGCAAACTTTGTATAAAACATGCATGTGATAATTTTTGTACAGTCATTGTATGCTATGAAGAACCTAGGAAAAATACTAACTCTGTTGTTTGACACTTTTCACAGTTCAAAGTATTTTTATGTTCATAATCCTGCCATAGCTTGTTATTTTTGTGTAGGCTAATCCACTCATTCAAATACCATGAAAATATTATAGTAGACTACTTAGGGTAGTACTACGCTGTAGTAATTTTCTAAGATTTTTCTAAGCAAGAAAAATAGAGGTTGCTATTCAAACCTATGATTAATTAGGGTTTAATCAAGTGTCGCTTTTTTGTGGGATTAAGAAATTAGTAAAGCTTTGGTGTATCTTTGAAGCATTTAATAAGATATGTTGACTTAACATATTAGTAGTAGAAGAGAATGCAGTAGATGACATGTGCTTGTAGTATATTTTCTTGGATGATGTTGACTACCTTGTATTTAAACATATCCATTGTATTCATCTCATCCGATGCACCGATTGCATAAGCACTTATGCACATTGCATCATACAGGATCGCAAACCGAGAATACAGTCGTCATACCTAAGGCTGGATAACGAGCCGGCTCGGCTCGTTTAGGCTCGGCTCGTTCTGGCTCGTTAAGATAACGAGCTAGCTCGGCTCGGCTCGTTATCCTAACAAGCCAGAAAGCCAGGTCGGCTCGGCTCGTTAAAAGCTCGAGCTGGCTCGTTAAGCTCGCGAGCCAGGTATAAAAAATACACAAAATATAATATTTGCATTTATCTAAAGTTTGAGAATAATAATAATACAAAAGAAATGAATCTAACAACCTTAAATCGAATAAAAAAATTAATATGCGCTAATATATATACAAGTATAATAAAATACTATAGTATTCATGCATCTAACTACTTTAAATGATATTTTTTTCTGGAAGCTTGGCTCGTTTATCTCGCGAGCGGCTCGCGAGCTGGCTCGAGTTGGCTCGTTATAGCTAACGAGCTAAAATCTTGGCTCGGCTCGGCTCGTTATCTTAACGAGCCGAGCCGAGCCGAGTCGAGCTAGCCACGAGCCGAGCGAGCTAACGAGCTTCGAGTTTTTCGTCCAGCCTTAGTCATACTCATACCCGAGGAGTCCGAGGAGCAGCTCGAGGTGCAGCCGCAGGAAATGCCCGAAGCCGACGAGGAGGACGTTGAGGAACTTCCAGAGTGCCCCGATCACCGTCCGAGCTCCTTCGAGAGAGGCAAGCCCCGGAGCATTTTCTCCCGGTTTGCAATAATTAATTCAATGCTTTACTTTAATTGATGCATTACATTCAGGAGTTGTTTGCAACCATTGCTGCATTATACCTTGTTTACCTTTGTTATACTATATCCTTGTTACCCTGGTATCCGCAGTCGAGTCAATGCTTAGCTGGCTTAGACCGGTAGAAGTCGGGTGATTTCCTGTCACCTGCGAGCTATAGGTGGTTTCCTGGATCTACTTGGATGACTATGAAGTCATGGTATAACTAAGTGTTAAATGAAGTTGAGACCGGACGGAGACTTGCAGAGTTTTGGACTGTAGTGCTTTCCGTCTGTGTCGATTAAGGACCGACCGTTGTTGGGCCTCGAGTCATGTTGAACGCATGCCTTACATTTAGCTGGCCGGATAAAGTACCTTCTGACCGCGAAGCTGGGAGATTATTTGGGCCGAGTAGATTGCCCGCAGCGCACTATGCCGGAGCAGGTGTGGTAGGACATGGGGGCGAGATGATAAGACCAAAGTGCAGTCGGTCGGCCCCCGGGTACATGTGGTTCCTGGCAAACTCGAGATTCCTGGATAGTTGACTCAGTGATCAATATCTCACTTTAATGGGTGAGTGAGGTTTGTGTAAGGAATAAATCACCAGCTGGTTAGGAATCGATTCGAATCGCCATCGCTCTTGGATAGTGAGCACTTGACTTGAGTGACTTCATCGTAGTAAATGTTTATGGAACACTTGGACAGTTGTAATGAATATGACAGTATGGAAGTTGTTTAATGATCATTGGTTATCATTATCTGCTTAATCATGTGTTTGCTCTAGTATAGGTGCAAATCTAGTCGACAGGTTAATAACAATTAACTTGACAATAATGCTTTTAAAAAGGGTCTTGAAATGCTAAAAAATGCTTCTTTTTGCAAATGAGTCAGCTACCCTACTATAAAGCCCTTCATAATCCTTGGTGTCACTTATTTTCGGTTATGTCGGGTAAGTCTAGCTGAGTACCTTCTTGTACTCAGGGTTTTATTCCCACTTGTTGCAGATGGGTAGATGTATTATGGCTACTATATCAACTGCCTTTATCCTGCGATGGGTGATGCTTAGGACCATGGGCATGGTCATTCCTTACGTCTTGTCTGATGCTTTTGTTGGAGATGATCATTCACTAGCACTATATTTGAACTCCGCGTGAGTGTGTGTGTGGTTTGAACAAATGGCTTTCGCTACTTTTATTCAAACTGGTTTTGTAATAACTATGTTTTAACTCTGATGTATCTGAGATGCAAACTTTTATGTAATATGTGATGGTGACCGCTAAACTTATTATGATCTTGGCTGAAATGGAAGTTGGTTTAAAATCCTTCGTGATTTCACAGACTACCGGGTTATACGGGCTTAAGTTTGCTAAAACGTCTGCTCTGGCTGATGATTTTCTTACTTAATTTCGTATAATTGGTCGGTTCTGTTACAGCTGGCATTAGAGCATGGTTTAGCGTGTTACTGTTCACAAGTGTATTTAAAACAAAAAGGCATTTGGAAAACGTGATTTTCAAAATATAAAGTGTGCCAGTGATCATATCCTTTATGCCCAATTAAGGACTTTAGGTGGCTTAATTAAGTATGGACTTGGGGTTCTTGCATCATATTTCTCTTTCGTTGCTCATACGACGTGCTATTGTATGAGTGCCACTTGTTTGAGTGGTAATGAATGGATCATTTGCCTCTACGCCTCGGTATGTGTGAGTTGTGAGAGCATGATCGGATACACCGCCGATCTAGGGTGAATGCTTATATGATGTTGGAGTAATTACATGTTCTACGCATATTTTACAAAGGTATCTCATGTATGGGTCTTCTGTCTGTTGAGGCGATGCCATCAATAGGACGATGGTTCGGGTAGTTACTACGTTGTACATGTATCTGGAGATTCGTGTAGAGCGTGTAGATAAAACTTTACTGCTTTTATGCATTCATTGGGAATTGGGCTGAAATGAATCTTCTGCAGGTACATAACAATGCTATCGTGTAGAACGTATTAGCTACGTATTTGAGAGATCGTTTGTATGCCACCGAATTCGTCGTTAGAAATTATTTATTTCATAAGTTTGTGAGAACGTACGGCACGTACATACATCATATTACTTGTGCATTTCATACATGTCATGCATTCCTCCCCTTATAAACTAATTATCTCCTTTTGAAAAGTTGTATCACCTAAAATATGTTTCCCCGGGGTAATAAAAGAACTTTTACTACAGATGGCCCGCACGAAGCAGACCGCCCGTAAGTCCACCGGAGGAAGAGCACCTCGACGTCCGTTGGCCCTGAGGGAGCACCGCACCATGGACACCTTCTTGATCAAGTTTGGCATGCTAACTTTGCTTTGGAGAGTGCTCCATGATGTGGGGTACCTAGAGGGTCAAGAGCCGGTGTACTTTTGGAATGAGAGCCAGTTAGCAGAGGATGGACTCACAGTGGTGGAGATCACGGTTCCTGCTCTCGGTGATGCTCCAGATTGGGATGGTTGGCATTTGGAGTTTGAGGGTCGCACTCCAGCTGAGGGTGCAGAGGGAGCAGCCTTCCATGTCATTAGGGATATTATGAGCAGATTTCCCAGTGAGCTTGCAGCAGCTCTAGCTGGCACTTTTCCTAGGGATGATCCTCATGATGCCATTTGGGTTCAGCCTCAGGGAAGTGCGTTGGTCAGAGGTCCAGCTAAGGGACAGGCTAGCGACAACCAGGCAATGAGTGCTATGTTCGCCGCCATCAGAGCGTATGAGGGTCTCGAGAGTACCTACTAGACTTTGACTGGCTTGTGTGGTCAGGATAAGCTCAAGGGGAGAAAGCAGAAGAAGAGACAGGCACGTGTTATAGCTAGCTTGCAGGAGCAGTTGGCTGATATGAACTTACAGCGAGATCAGGCGGTTGAGAGAGGTGATAAAGCTATGCAGCGGGTGCATACGTTGACTCAAGCCAACAACAATGCAGACCGCATGATAGGACAGTTGGTTTAGGAAAGGAATGAAGCCTGGGACGAGAGGGACCTTCTGCTGCAAAGGGTCGATGAGCTAGAGGAATACAACGGCAACCTGCATGAGGAGTTTCACGCGCTCTACAATGGGGTTGGCCCATATGCTCCACCAGACGCCGCTGGCATGGACATCGACGACGACAACGAGGACGAGCCTGTAGTTTCACCTGGGGGCGATGGTGACGTCTTTGATCCTGACGATGGCCCTGAGGAGTAGGCTAGTTGCCTTGCGCTAGTATCTAGGTCCTGTCGCAATGACCCTTCTTTTGTTGGCATGTAACCTATTGTATGTTGCTTCGAACGTATGAGACTTGGCATGTGGTTGGAACTGATTTTCGAATGCGATATCTGCATGCATAAAAGTCCAGTGTATGTATGCTGGCAAATTGGTTGTATGGACGTGATATTTGCCATTGAAGTAATTTGATTAAGTGCTGTTGTTTTAATTGGGATGCGATTGTTGTGCCTCTGTTTTATTGTATGAATTTATTCTCTCTAGTAAATTCAGTACGGCATAATTTTTCCTTCACTCGCAATTATTATAGCTTCACTCAATCATTACTTGTTGCTGAAATATGCAGATGACAAACACTCGCCGAACCACGTATGAGGCCGCTGAGACCGATGCTAACGGTGCGGGGACCGGTGGTGGTGGTGGTGGTGGTGGAAACCACGGCAACAACAATGAACCTCCTCATGAACCGCATTTGCCACCTCCTCCCCCATTTACCCCCGAGATGTTCCTCGCACAGCTGCTCGGGAGTCAGCGCAACACGGAACAATCCTAGAAGAACATGGAGGATTTTCTGCGTACCATCGCCAACAACGTTCAACGCGGTAACAATCAGGGCGGTGGCATGGGTGTGAACTAATATAGCAGCTTTAAAGATTTTATGGACACTAGGCCGCCAGTATTCAAGGAAGCAATAGAGCCACTCGATGCTGAGGAATGGATCAACACGATGGAAGATAAATTCTATGTGTTGAGGATGACTGAGGTATTGAAAACGGAGTATGCTGCACTTTAGTTGCAAGGACCAGCAGGAATGTGGTGGAAGCACCATCGCACCACTTTCCCTCCAAATGCTCAGATTTCGTGGAGAGAGTTTGCTGAGGCCTTCCATAGAGTCTATATTCCACCCGGGCTGACCGAGATGAAGTTGGGAGAGTTTCTGGCGTTGAACCAGGGCACCAAGACCGTGACGCAATATTTGCATGCCTTTAACAACTTGTGTCGCTATGCTCCCGACATGGTTGACACAGATGCTAAAAGGATAGCCAGTTTCAAGAGGGGACTCAATCCAAAAATGATGAAGCATGTTGGTACCAACAACCGCGTCAGATTCAATGACTTCATCAGCGACTGTCTGAAGCAAGAGAAGAATAACAACGCCAGCACTGTAGCCAAGACATGCAAGAGAGCCCTTGAAGGTGGTCCTTCCCAAGCTAGAGCACCTATGGGAGGTCGTCCTCCATATCGCCCATCGGCACCAGGCGCTAGGTTCAGGCCACCTCAGCAAAGAAGTCAGAATTTCTGTGGACCTCAGAAGCCTTACAAGATGGCAGTATAGCCCAACAAAGCAGCCACAACTGCGTTACAAGGCAGTTCTAAGGGAGCTGTGGGATCTGCCGGGACAGTGAGGGGACCCTGCTATAACTGTGATCAGCCCGGCCATTTCTCGAGGTTTTGTCCGTATCCGCCCAAGAAGAAGCAGCAAACTTATAATGCTAGGGTGCATAGTACAACTGTGGATGAAATTCCTGAGGGAGAGCCCATCACTGCTGGTAAGTTTCCTGTAAACAAAAACACTGCAGTTGTTCTATTTGATTCTGGATCATCGCATTCTTTTATGAGTCAAGCATTTGCACAGAAACATGAACAACTATACACAGAATTGGGTTATGGTTACTGTATAAGTTCAGCATGGGCTGATGTTTTGACCAACCAGATGGTTTGAGGGGCAACCCTTGAATTAGGTAGCAGGAAGTTTCGAGTGAACTTGATAGTTATGCCTGGATTAGTTTTGGATGTCATTATATGGATGAATTGGATGAAGGATTGGGGAGCAGTCATAGATACTAGAAGTCAAGTACTTACCCTTAAGGATCCCCTAGGTGAGGGTACTTTCCAAGTACCATTGCCTCGAAGAACAGACCTTATAAGTGTTACATGTGCTACGGCAGTCATTCCTATTCATCAGATTCTGGTAGTGTGTGAATTTCCGGATGTATTCCTGGATGAGCTACCTGGTCTTCCGCCGGATAGGGAGATTGAGTTTGGAATTGAGTTAGTCCCCGGAACAGCTCCGATTTCAAGGAGACCCTATCGGATGCCTCCAGATGAACTAGCTAAGCTAAAGAAGCAGTTAGAAGATTTATCAAAAAGGAGGTTTATACGGCCAAGCAAGTCTGAATGGGGATGTCCTGCCTTGTTTGTGAAGAAAAAGAAAGAGGGCACGTTGAGAATGTGCGTAGATTACAGGCCACTCAACGCTATAACCATAAATAATAAGTATCCCTTGCCTCATATTGATGTTCTGTTCGACCAGTTAGCCAAGGCCAAGGTGTTCTTAAAAATAGATTTGAGATCCGGTTATGATCAGATCAAGATTAGGCCACAGGATATACCGAAAACCGTATTTTCCACCAGATACGGGTTGTATGAGTATCTTGTCATGTCCTTTGGCTTGACAAATGCTCCTGCATACTTTATGTTTTTGATGAATACAGTTTTCTTGCCAGAATTGGATAAGTTTGTGGTAGTGTTCATCGATGACATTCTGGTGTACTCCGAGAACGAGAAAGATCATGAAGAGCATCTAAGAACTATCTTGACCAGACTTAGGGATCATCAACTGTATGCTAAGTTTAGCAAATACAAATTCTGGTTGAGGAAAGTTCCTTTTCTTGGTCACATTCTATCAGAAAATGGAGTTTCAGTCGATCCAAGTAAGGTGCAAGAAGTGATGAATTGGAAAGCACCGACCATAGTTCCTGAGATTAGAAATTTCCTAGGACTAGCCGGTTATTACCGTTGCTTTATACCAGATTTCTCGAAAATTGCCAAACCGATGACAAGTCTCCTACAGAAGGATCACAAGTTTGTGTGGGCAGAGGAGTGTGAAGCAGCTTTCCACACTTTGCGGAAACTGTTGACCACTGCTCCTGTTCTAGCACAACCAGATATCGAGAAACCATTTGATGTGTTTTGCGACGCATCGAAAACTGGATTAGGCTGTGTTCTTATGCAAGAAAGGAGAGTCATTGCCTATTCCTCACGTCAATTGAGGAAGCACGAGGTCAACTATCCAACACATGATCTTGAACTTGCTGCAGTTGTGCACGCCCTAAAAATTTGGAGACATTACCTACTTGGTAATGTGTGCAACATTTTCACAAATCACAAGAGTCTTAAGTACATCTTTACCCAACCAGAGCTAAATATGAGACAGCGCAGATGGTTGGAATTGATCAAGGATTACAACTTGAATGTGCAATATCATCCTGGAAAGGCCAATGTAGTGGCAGATGCTTTGAGCAGAAAGTCACATTACTTGAATGTGCAGCCATTACTTGAAGATGGGTTCGATCTAATACATCCTGCTATGTTACATAGTATTCAGATTAGTTGCGCTTTGGAGAGTAAGATAATAGAAGGCCAGAAAACCAACAAGGGAATATTCCACATCAAAGAGAAAATCAAAGAAAAGTTGTCTCAGCACTTTAAAGTGGATGAACAGGGCGTGTTGTGGTTTGACGACCGTCTTGTGGTTCCTAAGGATCGAGAGCTTAGGAATAAACTCATGGATGAAGCTCACCTTTCTAAGCTATCTATCCATCCTGGAAGTAGTAAGATGTATCAAGAACTAAGATCTCGTTATTGGTGGACCAAAATGAAGAAAAAAATTATAGCATATGTTGCCAGATGTGACACATGTTGTCGAGTGAAAGCCATTCATATGAAACCTGCCGGTATGTTGCAACCCTTATTAGTCCCTAGTTGGAAGTGGGACGATATCAGTATGGATTTTATCACGGGTTTGCCCACTACTCAAAAAGGACATGATTCGATTTGGGTAATTGTGGACCGTCTTACCAAGACCGCTCATTTCCTACCTGTCAAGACAACTTATCGACCACCTTAATATGCCGAGAAGTATATCATAGAAATTGTGAGGTTACATGGTATACCGAAGACCATAGTATCTGATAGAGGCTCACAGTTCACGGCTCACTTTTGAGAACATTTACACAAAGGCTTAGGAACTAGTTTGATTCGCAGTACCACTTATCATCCTCAGACAGATGGTCAGACTGAACGAGTGAATGCTATTTTGGAGGATATGTTAAGAGCCTGTGTATTGTCTTCTAAGGGATCATGGGAGTCATGGTTACCGTTAGCTGAGTTTTCTTATAATAATAGTTATTAAGAAAGCATCAAGATGGCCCCATTCAAAGCTTTATATGGCAGAAAATGTAGAACACCATTGAATTGGGTCGAGCCTGGTGATAGAAGGTATTATGGCATTGACTTTTGTAGAAGAAGCCGAGAAGAAAGTTCATATTATTCAGCAGAATATGAAAGCTGCCCAATCACATCAGAAAAGTTATGCAGACAGAAGAAGGAGACCCCTTATGTTTGAAGTTGGTGACTATGTTTATCTGAAAGTCACGCCAATAAAGAAGAAAAGGTTTGGAGTTCGAAGAAAGCTTGCCGCGAGATTCGTAGGACCATACAAGATTCTAGAACGAAGAGGTTTGGTAGCCTACAAGTTAGAGTTACCTGAGACAATGAGTACCGTTTTCCCAATTTTCCATGTATCACATCTCAAGAAATGTTTGCGTGTTCCGGAGGAAAGAATAGAACCTCAAGGTATCCAACTCAAATCAGATTTGGTGTATCGTGAGCAACCAGTCTGGATGTTAGACACTAAGGAACGTGCTACTTGGAATAGTGTGGTGAAAACATACAAGATACAGTGGGATCATCATGATGAGGGAGATGCAACTTGGGAAACAGGAGAGTATCTACAAAAAGCTTATGAAGATTTTTATAACAAATGGTTCGTAACCCGAATCTCAGGACAAGATTTTTATAAGGGGGGAAGGCTGTAACACCCCGGTGTTATGCCTGCAATTAGGCACTGCAAATCATGCATATCATGCATCATCAAGCATTCAAATCACACATGCCTAATCATGTAAATAACAATTGAAACACTGCTTTGAAATAATTGAAACATGTTGTGAAACCTGAATGTTGCGTACCTTTGTTAGAATTGTTTTGCCCTAATTTTGCTTGCTAGGTTAGTAGAACTTGTTTGGCTATCATGGTAAATCATCTAGAAATGTTTAGTTCAATTTTTGGAGCAATGTTTGTATTCAAATTAATTCAAAATTTTGCTTCCAAAGTAATTTCCCAAAAATTAGGATTTTGAGTTAAACATGGACTTTGATTTTACAATTCAAAATCTAGAAAGAATTTGGCTTTGGTCATAAAAGCAAAGTTGTAGAGAATTAAATTCTAATCAACTTTCATTTTTGGTACATTTTCAAAAGATGTCATTTTCTTGCTCAAAATAATATTTGAAAGTTGGCATTTAAAAATTTCTTGAAAATATAAATGAAAAAGGGTTTTTCTCCTTCGTGAGCTGCCGCCTCGCTTCCGGCCCACGATCGAAGCCAGCCCAGCTAGTCTCCCGCCGCGCCACGCGCCTCACCTTGGCCCAGCCCAGCCCAGCGTCGTGCCTGGCCTGCCTCCGCGCTCGCCAACCCGCTGACGCGCCGCGCCGCGCCCAACTGCGGCAGAGCTCGCCCGCCGCGTGGCGGCCATGCGCCGTCGACGCCGCCGCACGTCGCAGCCGGCCTGCGCCCGCGCCCATGCGCCCGCCTACTTCTGCTAGAGCCGGTGCGCTCGCTTGCTCACTTCCGCGCTGCCTCTCCTCTCCGCAAGCACCGCGCGCCCTCACTCTTCCCCTCGCCGCGCCACCGCACCCGCCGGCAAAATCCGCCGCGGCTCCTCCACCTCCGTCTCGCTCTCCATCAAGTCATGCTCGCGCATGTGCTGCCTGCTGAGCCCAGGTAGCGCCGCCTCAAGCCCTGCCACCGTCGGCCATGGCACCGCCGTGCTCGGCCGCCGTGGAAGGCGCCCTTCCTCCTCTTCTCCACCCTACCTAGCTACCTTCCCACCTTCTCCTACTTCTCGCGAATCTCATGCTCCCGCTAGCTTGCCCTGTCATGGCCGGCAATGGCCACCGGCCTCGTGGCCAAGCCATGCCGCCGCGACGTCGCAGCGCCGGCGTGGCATCCGCCTCGGCCGAGCCAGGCCGAAAGGCCATGGGCCGACGCCCTACCGGGCCACCTCCCCCTTTCCCCTCCGCTCAGGCCGCGCAGGCCAAAAGTGACCGTGGGCCAGCTGATTCCAGTGGGCTGGCCCAGTAGCAGTAGGATGAATTGTTTTCAATTTATTCTTTATTATTTCAAAATAGAAATGGTTTGAAAAATGTTTGGATACTCAAAGTTGCTCCAAATCTATTGAAATAAATTTGTCTAGGTTCCTTATCATCAGATCTACTTGGGAAAATTATTGCATGTCATTTTTGAGATACTTTGCTGTAGAATTTTATTTAATCATGTATATTGCTGATAACTTGAAAAATATGTAGAAAAATCTATAGGCTTCAGAAAAATATGATTTCTAAGTTTGTTAATCTTCTTATGTAATGTACTTCCTAGAAAAAATATGTTTCATGCATGTGCAGTGGGAAAATTTTGAGGTGTAGTTCAAGTACCTTTAATGGCTGATTTTTGTTATTTTAGTTAGAGAGCAAACTTTGTATAAAACATGCATGTGATAATTTTTGTACAGTCATTGTATGCTATGAAGAACCTAGGAAAAATACTAACTCTGTTGTTTGACACTTTTCACAGTTCAAAGTATTTTTATGTTCATAATCCTGCCATAGCTTGTTATTTTTGTGTAGGCTAATCCACTCATTCAAATACCATGAAAATATTATAGTAGACTACTTAGAGTAGTACTACGCTGTAGTAATTTTCTAAGATTTTTCTAAGCAAGAAAAATAGAGGTTGCTATTCAAACCTATGATTAATTAGGGTTTAATCAAGTGTCGCTTTTTTGTGGGATTAAGAAATTAGTAAAGCTTTGGTGTATCTTTGAAGCATTTAATAAGATATGTTGACTTAACATATTAGTAGTAGAAGAGAATGCAGTAGATGACATGTGCTTGTAGTATATTTTCTTGGATGATGTTGACTACCTTGTATTTAAACATATCCATTGTATTCATCTCATCCGATGCACCGATTGCATAAGCACTTACGCACATTGCATCATATAGGATCGCAAACAGAGAACCTAGTCGTCATACCCGAGGAGTCTGAGGAGCAGCTCGAGGTGCAGCCGCAGGAAGTGCCCGAAGCCGACGAGGAGGACGTTGAGGAACTTCCGGAGTGCCCCGATCACCGTCTGAGCTCCTTCGAGAGAGGCAAGCCCCGGAGCATTTTCTCCCAGTTTGCAATTATTAATTCAATGCTTTACTTTAATTGATGCATTACGTTCAGGAGTTGTTTGCAACCATTGCTGCATTATACCTTGTTTACCTTTGTTATACTATATCCTTGTTACCCTGGTATCCGCAGTCGAGTCAATGCTTAGCTGGCTTAGACCGGTAGAAGTCGGGTGATTTCCTGTCACCTGCGAGCTATAGGTGGTTACCTGAATCTGCTTGGATGACTATGAAGTCATGGTATAACTAAGTGTTAAATGAAGTTGAGACCGGACGGAGACTTGCAGAGTTTTGGACTGTAGTGCTTTCCGTCTGTGTCGATTAAGGACCGACCATTGTTGGGCCTCGAGTCATGTTGAACGCATGCCTTACATTTAGCTGGCCGGATAAAGTACCTTCCGACTACGAAGCTGAGAGATTATTCAGGCCGAGTAGATTGCCCGCAGCGCACTGTGCCGGAGCAGGTGTGGTAGGACACAGGGGCGAGATGATAAGACCAAAGTGCAGTCGGTCGACCCCCGAGTACATGTGGTTCCTGGCAAACTCGAGATTCCTAGATAGTTGACTCGGTGATCAATATCTCACTTTAGCGGGTGAGTGAGGTTTGTGTAAGGAATAAATCACCAGCTGGTTAGGAATCGATTCGAATCGCCATCGCTCCTAGACAGTGAGCACTTGACTTGAGTGACTTCATCGTAGTAAATGTTTATGGAACACTTGGACAGTTGTAATGAATATGACAGTATGGAAGTTGTTTAATGATCATTGGTTATCATTATCTGCTTAATCATGTGTTTGCTCTAGTATAGGTGCAAATCTAGTCGACAGGTTAATAACAATTAACTTGACAATAATGCTTTTAAAAAGGGTCTTGAAATGCTAAAAAAATGCTTCTTTTTGCAAATGAGTCAGCTACCCTACTATAAAGCCCTTCATAATCCTTGGTGTCACTTATTTTCGGTTATGTCGGGTAAGTCTAGCTGAGTACCTTTTCGTACTCAGGGTTTTATTCCCACTTGTTGCAGATGGGCAGATGTATTACGGCTACTGTATCAACTGCCTTTATCCTACGATGGGTGATGCTTAGGACCATGGGCATGGTCATTCCTTACGTCTCGTCTGATGCTTTTGTTGGTGATGATCATTCACTGGCACTATATTTGAACTCCATGTGAGTGTGTGTGTGGTTTGAACAAATGGCTTTCGCTACTTTTATTCGAACTGGTTTTGTAATAACTATGTTTTAACTCTGATGTATCTGAGATGCAAACTTTTATGTAATATGTGATGGTGACCGCTAAACTTATTACGATCTTGGCTGGAATGGAAGTTGGTTTGAAATCCTTCATGATTTCACGGACTACCAGGTTATACGGACTTAAGTTTGCTAAAACGTCTGCTCTGGTGGATGGTTTTCTTACTTAATTTCGTATAATTGGTCAGTTCTGTTACACACCAAAGGCCTTAACATGTTTCACCTCCATGGAATGCAATATTTCCAAGCCGAATAAAAGAACTTCACATTCGGCTTGAATATTGGTGCAAATGTGTTTTTAATCGGCTTGATGTCTTAAACATCACCATTGTGAGAAATAATGACTATGCCAACACCTTGGCCCCTTTTGCGAGCCGATTAATCGAAATAAAGCCTCCATGGGGTAGAAAACAGGTAACTGATCTCATCTCCTAAATCAATTCTATGCTCAATAATCAAATTGACGAGGATTTGACCTTTCAAAATACTCAATGGCCCAACAGCCAAATCACAAACAATTAATGCGTATGCCCATTCGACAATCCTTCTACTAAGGATTGGTCGATGTAACATGTGCTTAATAACATCGGCCTGGCAAGCCATCACGCGTGTACTAGATCAATTAATGTTTCAATTCAGCACATGCATAGAACAGCGCTAAGCATATTTTAAAGCATGAGCATACCTTGTATTAAGATCAAGAAGACATCAACCAACATGGATGATAACACATCCTTTTATTTTGTCTTCTTGAATTAACACAACACTGATACATCCTCTTTGGCAATAATATATAATGTGAATGGATCTTCACTCCTAGATGCATAAAGAACCGGTGGTGTTGATAGAGAGTTCTTGAGAAGCATGATTAACTTAATTTATAATCGGCTTCTATGTTTTGTTCTACACACGTCGATCGTAGTCTAGTGCCAATCCCAACACGTCGACATGATCCCCTATCCAAATAGAATTTACACTACATGATGATATGGAGCCGATCATCAACCGGCTCTAGAGAAACAGGAACAAAGCCTCCTCTAGTGACTTAAAACCTAAAAGGTCCTAATGGCTAGAGGGGGGTACATAGCCTATAAAAATTTCTACAACAACACTTAGCAAACCGGTTAGATAAATATGAGGTGAAGCGAGTGTTGCGCTAGCCTACTAAAAATGGAAGCCACCTACCACAATTCTAGTTTATATAGTCTCTATCCACACAATGGCTATGTCACTACACTAAGTTAGTGTGCTCTTAAAGGCTAACTAAAGAGCCACACTAACCAAACTAACAAGCTCTCACGACTAGCTACACTAAAGAGCTTGATAACTAGTTTGCGGTAATATAAAGAGAAAGAGCAAGATGGTTATATCGCTGAGTTGAGGAATGAACCAATCAATCGCAAGAATGAATACCAATGAAGACCAATCACCTAGGAATCAAATGATGACACAATGATTTTTACCGAGGTTTACTTGTGTAACACCCTCGGTGTTACATTGTACAGTTTTTGCTAAAACACTGCATGGGCATCATACTTGTGTGTAAATGTGTGTAATATAGGGTATAAATCAATATACGACACTTGAAATGTTCATCTGCAACAAGAAACAAATGTTACATTTAATGTCGCTTTATATCGTTTAGGGTTCTAAGTGAATTTTTATTGGACGGAAATGCTATGGAACGCATATGCGGAACGTTAGTAAAGTTTGTAGTACGAACTTCGTAGGCGACGGTGAAATACTTGCGGTCGAGACCGGGATTCGCTAGCTAGTATATCAAGTAGCTTGGAAATAGAATTCGACGCGAAACCGTTTGAAGCTTAGTCAATTCTCGTAAGTCTAAAAATGGGTCGACGAAGCCATGTTCGAAAATTTTTGTAGAACGATCGGGTTAAGTAGTGGCATGAGGTTTTGGCTTAGTTTGGTAGCCCTATGTACCCCCTTGAGTGTAGAATAACTAGTTTGGCTTTTGGATCATCGGGTTTGAGTTTTTGGGATCCTTTAAAAAGCGTGCATGTCACTATCTCGGCCGAGTGCAGTGTCTGGGCGCGATCATCAGGCCGACGCTCGGTGCCACCGATCCTGCTACCCGCCGCAGCTGCCGTTGCCGTACCCTGGCCAAACGCCCACGTGCCTGCCACCGCACTAGCCATCCCTATCACTGGCCCTACCCTCCTGGCCGTGCCATCGTGCTACCCTAGGACACCATGCACCCGCACGCACGCGTCGCACGCACCGCTACCAGGCCTGCCTCTAGCCCCCGTCGCCCGCACTATTGTGGCCGGCCATGCCTGTAACACCCTCGGTGTTACACTATACGATTTTTGCTAAAACACTACATGAGCATCAAACTTAAGTGTAAATGTGTGTAATACAGGGTATACATTGATATTCGGAACTTCAAACGTTCAATTGAAACAAGAAATAAATGTTACATTTCATGTTGATTTATATCGTTTAGGGTTCTAAGCGAATTTTTATCGAATAAAAATGTTATAGGATATTTATGCGGACTTTGATAAAGTTTGTAGTACGAACTTTGTAGGCAATGATGACATACGTGCGGTCAAGGACAAGGTTCGATAGCTAGTGTATCAAATAGCTCGGAAATGGAATTCGACGCGAAACCGTTCGAGGTTTAGTCATTTCGCGTAAGTCTGTAAATGGGCCGACGAAGCCATGATTCAGCAATTTTTGTAGAGCGATCGGGTTAAGAAGTGGCATGATGTTTTGGCCTAGTTCGACAGCCCTAGGTACCCTCTTGAGTGTTGAATAGTTGGTTTGACTCTTGAAGCATTGGGTTTGAGTTTTTAAACACCTTTAAAAAGCGTGCAAGCCACGGGTTCAGCCATGCCCACGCCTGGGGCGCGGTCACCGCATGGCTCCCGGCACTGCCACGTCTGCCACCATCATGCCTGCACGCACACACCCATGCGTGGCGCTGTGCTACCGACCATGGTCTTCTGCTATCGTGCTCTGGCAGACGGCGCACGTGCGCGCTGGGCCTGGCCATGCCTGGCTACTCTGCCCCGCCTCCATCGCGTCCACCTAAGGTTACTACTCGCCATCACTACTACCGTGCCCTGGTGCATGCATGCACACACACTGTGCCAGTGGGCATGGTTGCTTCAGTCGTCGTCGTGTCCGCTCGTGCCTTCTGCTCATTGTCTCCACGCCAAACTGGTGTCGCTGCTCGCCAAGCGCGCTCACATGCATCGTCTGCATGGCCACTATTGTCGTTGATGCCTTGTGGCTACACATGCATGGGATGGCTGCCTAACCTCGCCATCACATCCGTGTTCACTGCCACGCTACGCCGTCATTTTCCCGGACCTGCCCTCCTCTGCGACGCTTAGTGCCGAGCCACCAACAGCTAGCGTGCTGGGCAATGTGACCAACGTCTTGTGCATGCCCCACTGTTCCCCATGCCGTGCATGCCTATGCTTTCCGTTGACATCCACGACAGTGCCGAGCCAAGCCGCACCTAAGTTCCCTGTTTCACAGTTGCCATGTCGTCGGGACCGCACCTCCAATTTTGCCGTAGTGAAGCCATCATAGTGCAATTTACTCTGCCCTTAGCTCTGCTGTGTATCCAGCCACCCAAACGACCCCACCTTGCAGCGAATCTTGCCTTGCCGTGCTCCAATTTGGAGCTACCGCTCCGCCGAGTCCTTAAGACCGGACGGGCATGCACCATCAGCAAGACATGTATCCAAAGCATCATGTGGTGATTATTTGCACTGCTAGCCTCGTCTCCACCTGCTAAGCACCCTGCGCACCTCATCCAAAGTGCTACCATAGCCTAGCCTTCCCTGACGCGGTCGTGCCATTGCCATGCGCCGCCGCACCTCCCGTGCGCACACGGCTAGCTAGGCTCAAGCCGTCTCCGATCGAATCACCACCTCGAGGGGTGCTATGGTGGGTCACTTAAGCTCACTAGTTATCACTTTTACCTCGGCGTTGTTGTCATTCACCGGAACACTGTCGCCGTGGCTGCAGCGTCTATGCCATCGTGGTCTGACCTCGCTGCAGCGTCCTAGCTCATGCTTCCTTCGCCTGGCATGTCATGTTCACTATTAGGTAAGGGTCGGCTTGGTAGTTAGGGCTGGGAAGGCCTACTGTGGCTGGCGTAGCCGCCGAAGCCAGCGCCGCCGCGCTGGAGCGCACCCACGGGTGTTGGGGGTGTATCTATTGTGAAGGTAGGATTTTTCACGGACGCAGCTATAAGAGTTAGACTGGCGGAACAATGCGCTTAGCGTTCGGGTGATTACGGAGTAGTTTGAGGGTGTTTCTGCATATTGACCGACACGCGGGTCCTTCCTGCTGGGCCACGCCCCCATGTGGGACGCGCCGTGCGCGCACGCGTGGCGCCAAGTTGGCCAAGCCACTCGTGTTGGGCCACGAGATAGGAATCAGTTTTGATTTTTCTAGTAAATTCGTGAAGGTTTATTCAATATTAGTTTGAGCTGAACTTTGATAAATTATAGTAAATTGTGTAGTTATTCAAAAATAGTAAAACCAATTTTGTTAGGTTCACAAAAATGTCATCTATTTGTTAGTATAGTTAGATTACAGTTAGCTGTGATGGTGATGGGGTCATAAATTCAAACTAGATAGCTTAGCATTATGTAGCTTAATATTGTAGGAATTTTTGTAGTAAATTGGTGTTAGCTATAGCTATGAAAATTTTACAGTAGGCTCACTAGATTATTATGTACTTATTGTAAATTTTGTAGCTCTAGAGTAGGTTGCTAAATAGAGTAGCTATTATCCTTGCTTTATCATATATAGCGTAAATCAGTATTAGGAGTAGGAGTGCCTGTAGTTGCTATAATAATCTATACCATGCCTCATACGTGTTAGTGGTAACAGTAGGTAGCTTAACACTTTAGTCGGTAGCACTAGCGTAGTAGTTAGACAGATGTACTTTTATTTTTAAGAGTTGTTGTTGCTATATTGCTAAGTATTACATCATCATTTCATGCATGTAGATCACGAGTTGGTAGAGTTCGTGCCCGTCGATGAACAGAAGTACGACGAAGTCATTGAGGAGTACGAGGAGGAGATCCTTGTGCAGGAGGGATTCCTGGAGTCTTTTGGTGCTGACCTTACTGACCCGTCGCCTACCCAAGGCAAGCCCTGGTGCATAACCCCTATTTTATGATAATTGAATATATATATATATATATATATATATATATATATATATATATATATATATATATATATATATATATATATATATGATGTGCATTTAAGTTACAGGCATTTTATGGAAACTACATGCATAAATATAGCTACCCATGAGTCCTACTAGTATAGGTCGAGTAGTTGCTGTGCTCAGGAATTTGGTAGCGTGAGTAACCTGCCGTTACTCGCAAATAGGTGACAAATATGATCACTCATGATAAAATGGTGGAAAGAAAAATGATGACCAGACAGGGATATGGTTTTGGTACTGGTGGGTGTAAGGGGCTGTGTCCTATGGCTAGCAGGGCATAGCTCGGTTACACTTTTTCTTTGTCTGTGTCAATTAAGGACCGGTGGTTGCATAAGGCATCATGGGCAAGTCACAGATTTATTATCCTAAGCACACACTTGAGTATGGGTGCAGGGAAGGCCCGTTGCTCTCTTGTCATGGATCTGGCTCTTTCTGCACCGACTGATTGTAGGCAGGGATGGTGGAGGTCCTTGCACCGCACTGAGTTTGGGACTCAGGAGTGGGGGCTTCGAGTCCAAGTTTAGACAGGGACCTAGACACCTAGGACAGGAGGGTGATGGGTTAGTCATGCTTGTGCCTAGGGTGCAAGCGGGGTGTGTATTTTCGGGGTACCCAGCTGGGGGCATTGATTCATGAATCGTCGGACAATCCGGTATGGCTTGTTTTGTGTCTAGCATCGTAGTAAAAAAACTGAAAGATGAAAGGTGATGAAATGGATCTGATTGCTCAACTCTTGCTTGAAACTAGAACATGTGCTTATATAGACTGGATAGATAATAACTTAATACGGTCAGTAATAATAACATAAATAAGGACTTACTATTAGTATTGCTTTCTGCTAAAAGAAACCAGCAAACCATAAAGCTTCTCATATTCCTTGGAGTCGGGAAATTATTCTCACTAGTCGGATAAATCTTGCGAGTACATTGTGTACTCACGGTTCATTTACCCCTGTTGCAGGTGATGCTTGAGAAGTACCGTTGTATGGAGGATTCTTCTGGTGGGCTTAGACAGATCCTCGTTCTTATTGCTAGATGTTTATTTTAAATTCCACTATTTTTCATTCCGCACTCTGACATTTGGTATTGTAATAATATAATTTTAAGAAACTCTAATGTATGAAATGAACAAGTATTGTAACTCATTCTCATTATTAGATCCTTAGGAAAAATGTGGATCTTTTGGGTTCTCCCTTGGGGTGTGCCCAACGGATACCGCCGCTATAGCTTGCTTTCGGGGTGCTTAGTGTCTGGTGGAAGGCGAGCACCTCCGTAAGCGTGTTATTTTGGGCGGTTCTGCCACAGTTGGTATCAGAGCTAGGTTGGTTATGAGTTTCATCATCTTTTTCAAAACTTAAAAATTTGACCAACAAAAGTTTTGCAAAAAGTAGGATGCGATTAAGTTAGTTAAATAAGTATAAGCCCTAGTAATATGGTCTATCTAGGATAGCGACACTGGTTTTATCTAATCAGTTTTCTATAGGTACACTGACTTACGTTGCGTAAGAAATTGTCTAGCATACGGAAAGTGAGTGTGCGATGTGCCAAATTTTTTTGTGAATGCTGCTATATTCCCGCTTGAGTGAACATATAGGACGGTACATGCATCATGATAATAGCATTTTGCTTACACTAAAATCCCCCTCTACATGTATAATTAGATTAGTAAAGTGATAGGCTTAATTAAAAGAATGCTTTAATTAAATGTGATGTCATTTCTCTAATCCCTCGCTTCTGATCGAGAAGGTTGTTCTAAATGGATGGTTCATATCTCTTACAGATGAGTCTAAGGTCCAGACATGGGAGCACCAGTGCTGGGGCGGCTCACGGTCTTGGCGAGGGCCAAGGTGAGACTGGCCAGGCCCATGAGCACAATGGGGAGAGCCATGGGGCTCCTCCTCCTCCACCACAACTAGCCCTGGATAACGAGCCAGCTCGGCTCGTTTGGGCTCGGCTCGTTCTGGCTCGTTAAGATAACGAGCTAGCTCGGCTCGGCTCGTTATCCTAACGAGCCAGAAAGCCAGCTCGGCTCGGCTCGTTAAAAGCTCGAGCTGGCTCGTTAAGCTCGCGAGCCAGGTATAAAAAATACACAAAATATAATATTTGCATTTATCTAAAGTTTGAGAATAATAATAATACAAAAGAAATGCATCTAGACCAGTTACCAGTCAATTTATAGGGTATAGACCAGTTACCAGTCAATTGTAAAGTGCAAGACATGAAGTAATACAAAAACTAATACAAGTTTTGATACTTTTTTTCCTGGAAGCTTGGCTCGTTTAGCTCGCGAGCGGCTCGCGAGCTGGCTCGAGTTGGCTCGTTATAGCTAACGAGCTAAAATCTTGGCTCGGCTCGGCTCGTTATCATAACGAGCCGAGCCGAGCCGAGTCGAGCCAGCCACGAGCCGAGCGAGCTAACGAGCTTCGAGTTTTTCGTCCAGCCTTAACCACAACCGCCTCCGATGACTCACATAGAAATGATGGTGGAGCTATTGGCTGCTCACCGAGAGTCGGCCCGTGCCATGGAGATAATGGCACAAGTTATCGCAGGCTTCACCCGCGGAGGCCACGGGGGAAATGGTGGGGACAGGGGTGGTGCCCGCTGTCCTGAGGGACCCTCCTCTTACCAGGACTTCCTCAAGACCCACCCACCCACTTTCACACCAATAGATAAGCCCCTAGATGCGGAGCACTGGCTTCGCATTCTGTAGCAAAAGTTTTTGTTGCTCAACATCGCCGGCGAGCAGAAAGTGCACTTTGCAGCGTAGCAGCTATTGGGGTCTGCAAGTGCATGGTGGGATACCTTCCATGCCATGCAGCAGCCAGATCATCCGGGAACCTAGCAGGAGTTCACCACAGCATTCAGAGAGTTCTATATTCTTGTTGGTGTCATCAACCGAAAGCTGACTGAGTTCCTAGAGCTACGCTAGAGGAGTATGACAGTGATGGATTATGTTAATAAGTTTAATCATTTATCCTAGTATGCTGGCATTCATGTGGACACTGACAAGAAGAAGGACCGCTTCTTTCGTGGCCTCTCTTAAATCCTTTAGGAGAAGCTGTACACGGCGAACTATCAGACCTTTACGGCACTAATGAACGCTACCATCGCCATGGAGGGCTTGCAGCAGGACTCCCAGATAGAGTGGAAGAGGAAGATGGTGGATGTGGAGTCTTCTAGCCACCCTCATACTCAGAAAGGTACAGATTGTCCAGCGGGGGCCCTATCAATCATCAGGCGGGCCTTCATTTTGGTAGCCTCAGCAGACTTCTCAGACTTCTTCCACATAGTATCGTGCACCCAATCAGTAGGTGCAGCCCTAGTAGCCTCAGGGACAGCAGGTCCCACCTCACCAGGGATTTGGGAACAAGCCTCGTGCTTGCTTCAAATGTGGCAAAGATGGCCACTATGCCCGAGCGTGTCCCCATAATTAGCCCACTCAGTCAGCTCAACCATCAACGAACTCCAGGCTTGTCAGGAGGACCGTAATTAAGAAGAAAGTGCCCAGCAGATCAGGACAGGTGCATTTCATAGATGCTGAGCAGATATTGCAGCAAGAACCGATGATGGCTGGTATGTTTACCATCGATTCTCATCCAGTCTATGTGTTGTTCAATTCTAGTGCATCACATTCCTTTATGAGCATGGGATTTGTAGACCGGCATAACTTACCACTTATGGCTATACTATATGCCTATAGAATCTGTACTGTGGGTTTGCAAATGTTCATCAATACCCGAATGGACATAGTAAGCTTGGTATTAGCCACCCACACTTACCGTCTATAGTTCATGGTATTGCCTGGGCAAGGCATTGATGCTATTCTTAGAATGAACTGGTTGTGGGTGTATGGGGTAGTCTTGGATTTGAAGAGAAGTGCCGTGTTACAACTTCCTTCTTCTGAGGATAGGATGTCTCTACTGGTACCCTCAGATCTAGTCTTACCTATTGCTGCCCATGCTAAAGCCTCCCCTGACCTTACCACCATCCATGTGGTATGTGAGTTCCTAGATGTTTTTCCTGAAGATCTTCCTAGGTTGCCACTGAACAGAGAGGTGGAATTCTCTATTGAGCTAGAGCCTGGTACTGCTCCTATCTCCAGACGCCTGTACCACATGGCTCCAAGGGAATTGGTTGAGATAAAGAAGCGGCTGGAAGAGTTGATGGAAAAAGGTTTCATCCATCCAAGTTTTTCACCATGGGGTTGTCCAACCATTTTTGTGAAGAAGAAAGATGGTACTCTGTGGATGTGTGTGGATTACCGCCCTCTTAATGCGGTAATAGTTAAGAACAAGTATCCCTTGCCCTACATAGATACTTTGTTCGATCAACTAGCTAGTGCCAAGGTGTTCTCGAAGATTGACCTCCGATTAGGCTATCATCAGATCAAGATCAGACCACATGATATACCAAAGATAATTTTTTTCTACTAGGTATGGGTTGTATGAGTACCTAGTGATGTCTTTTGGTCTCACCAATGCTCCTGCCTTCTTGATGTACCTGATGAATTCAGTCTTTATGCCGGAGCTGGACAAATTTGTGGTAGTATTCATTGATGATATCCTAATATATTCTAAGAATGATGAAGAGCATGCCCAACACCTTCGGGTAGTACTGGCTCGACTTAGGGAGCACAAGTTGTATGCTAAATTCAGCAAGTGTGAATTTTGGTTAGATTGAGTGCAGTTTTGGGGGCAAGTGTTGACTCCTAAAGGCATTTTAGTAGATCCCAGCAAGGTGCAAGATGTTTTGGATTGGAAGTGTCCCAAGTCTGTGCACCAGATTTGTCAAGTCCTTGGTCTCACTGGATATTATCGATGTTTCATCCTAGATTTTTCCAAGATAGCTCAGCCAATGACTAAGCTACTCCAAAAAGAAGCTAAGTTTGATTGGAGCCCAACATGTGAAGAAGCCTTCCAAGCTCTGAAGACATTTCTGACCACTGCTCCTGTGTTGGCCCAATCAGACATTGACAGACCCTTTGATGTATATTGTGATGCCTCGAAGATAGGTTTGGGGTGTGTGCTTATGCAAGATGGGCGTGTGATAGCTTATGCTTGACGCCAACTAAAAAAGCACGAGATGAATTACCCCACTCATGACTTAGAGCTGGCTGCTATGGTCCACGCTCTGAAGATTTGGAAGCACTATCTGTTGGGCAACAAAGTGCATATCTTTATAGATCACAAGAGCCTCAAGTATATTTTCACTCAGTCGGAGCTGAATATGAGGCAAAGGAGGTGGTTAGAATTGATAAAGGATTATAACTTGGAAGTTCACTATCACCTAGGAAAGGCCAATGCAGTGGCTGATGCTTTGAGCCAAAAGTCACATCAGAGTGAAGAAACACCTTTGTCTCTCAACCATGTAGAGGTGTTGGCTCACACTGCCTTGACCTTAGAGTTGCTTGAGCAGATTATTCGGGAACAAAGGGAAGACCCTAAAGAAATTCCCCACATCAGAAAATTAATTGCCGAAGGACGTGGCCCTCACTTTAGTGTTGATGAGCAAGGTGTAGTGAGATACAAGGATAGGCTGGTGGTTCCATTTAGTGAGGAGTTGAGAAGGAAGATTCTGAGTGAAGCCCATCATTCAAAGCTGTCTATTTACCCCGACAACAACAAGATGTATCATGATCTATGCCACTTGTACTGGTGGCCCAACATGAAGTAGGACATCACCTGGCATGTCATAGAGTGTGACACTTGTGGTAGAGTTAAGGTAGATCATATGCGTACTCTAGGATATTTGTAGCCTTTGCCCATTCCTATGTGGAAATGCGAAGATATTTTCATATATTTCATTGTGGGTTTACCCTGCATGACTAAGGGCTATAACTCTATCTAGGTCATTGTGGATCGTCTCACTAAGTCTGCTCATTTTATCCCAATGTAGGTTTCATATACAGCCAGGAAGTATGCTAAGATATACTTTAATCGGATTGTGACCCTACACAGAGTTCCCCCTACTATCATCTCTGATAGAGGATCAGTTTTTGTCAGTGTTTTCCTAAACGCTAAACGGTAAACAGTCGGTCACCTACCGTTTAGCTATTATTCGGGCTAAACGGTCAATTAAACGGGCTAAATGGTCAATTAAACGGGGTAAACGGACGATTAAACGGAAACGGACGGAAACGGCGCACCACCGTGTAGCGTGTACATGGTGTGTACACGGGCTACACGGCCGTGTAGGCGAACAGTGTTTTTGTCTCTCGCTTCTGGGAGCAACTCCAGGAGTGTCTTGGGACAAGTCTACTTCATAGTTCAGCTTATCACCCCCAGACTGATGGCCAAACAAAAAGAGTGAACCAGGTGCTTGAGGACATATTGAGAGCTTGTGCCATTTCTTTTCCTAAGAAGTGGGATGAATGTCTAAAGTTAGCTGAATTTTCTTACAATAATAGCTATCAAGAAAGCATCCACATGGCACCATTTGAAGCTCTATATGGAAGAAAGTGTAGGACACCACTCAACTAGGTTGAAGTAGGAGACCATGGGTACTTTATGCCTGAATTCATCAAAGAGGCTTGAGAGCAAGTAGGCATTATTCGAAGTTACTTGAAGGCAGCTCAAAGCCAACAGAAGGCATATGCCGACAAGCAAAGAAGGCCTTTGGAGTTTGAAGTTGGGGATTATGTGTACCTCAAGGTGTCTCCTATGAAAGGGGTACATCAGTTTGGTATCCATGGCAAGCTAGCCCCTCGATATGTGGGTCCTTATCAGGTGTTGGAGCAGTGTGGCCCAGTTGCTTATCATCTCTAGCTTCTCGGTATTTTATCTGCGATACACAATGTGTTCCATGTATCGCAATTGAAGAGATGTTTATGGGTTCCAGATGAAGCTATGGAAATTGAAGGGCTTCCCCTCCAGCCAGATTTGACTTATGTTGAGCACCCTATAAAAATCCTGGATGTGAAAGAAAGAGTGATGAGGAACAGTGTGGTAAAGTTCTACAAAGTGCAATGGCAAAACCATTCAGAGGATGGGGCCATGTGAGAACAAAAGAGTTACCTATTGAAGCATTACCCCCACCTCCTCTCTGGTTCTGATAGTTAGTTACTGCATCAAAATGTATTTCCTATCTCCTTCTGACATTAGGCACATGAAATCTCGGGTTGAGATTTTATTTTAGGGGGGTAGATTTGTAACACCCTCGGTGTTACACTGTACGGTTTTTGCTAAAACACTACATAAGCATCAAACTTGAGTGTAAATGTGTGTAATACAGGGTATACATTGATATTCGGAACTTGAAATGCTCAATTGAAACAAGAAACAAATGTTACATTTCATTTCGATTTATATCGTTTAGGGTTCTAAGCGAATTTTTATCGAATAAAAATGCTATAGGATGTTTATGCGGACGTTGATAAAGTTTTTAGTATGAACTTCGTAAGCAATGATGACATACGTGTGGTCAAGGAGAAGGTTCGCTATCTAGTATATCAGATAACTCAGAAATGGAATTCGACGCAAAACCGTTCGAGGTTTAGTCATTTCGCGTAAGTCTATAAATGGGTCGACGAAGCCCTGATTCAGCAATTTTTGTAGAGCAATTGGGTTAAGAAGTGGCATGATGTTTTGGCCTAGGTCGACGGCCCTAGGTACCCTCTTGAGTGTTGAATAGCTGGTTTGACTCTTGAAGCATTGGGTTTGAGCTTTTGAATGACTTTAAAAAGCGTGCAAGCCACGGGTTGAGCCATGCCAGCGCCTAGGGCGCGGTCACCGCATGGCTCCTGGCACTGCCACGCCAGCCACCATCATGCCTGCGCACGCTCAACTATGCATGGCTCTACGCTGCCGACCAAGGTCTTCCGCTGCCTTGCTCTGGCACACGTAAAAGCTCTAGTTTGGTTTTGGTGAATTGATGAAACCCTAAGTGCTAACCTAGTTTATCAAGTGATCATGAGATAGGTAGCACATTTCAAGTGGTGATGCAAATGAAGATCATAACATGATGATGATACCATGATGATGATCAAGTGCTTGGACTTGGAAAGAAGAAAGAGAAAAACAAAAAGCTTAAGGCAAATGTATAAACCATAGGAGCTATTTTGTTTTGGTGATCAAGACACTTAGAGAGTGTGATCATATTTAGGTTTGATAGCCGTACTATTAAGAGGGGTGAAACTCGTATCAGAATACGGTTATCAAAGTGCCACTAGATGCTCTAACTCATTGCATATGCATTTAGGATCTAGTGGAGTGCTAACACCCTTGAAAATGTTTGTGAAAATATGCTAACACATGTGCACAAGGTGATACACTTGGTGGTTGGCACATTTGAGCAAGGGTGAAGAAGTTGGAGGTGAAAACGAGTTAGTCACGCTGGTTATAGAGTGATCGGACGTGTCCGGTATGGTGATCGGACATGTCCGGTATTTGGCGACGTACTCAGCGACCGGACATGTCCAGTCGCCACACCAGACGTGTCCGGTGTGAATCAGAAGACACGGTGTTTGGCAGTACAGTCGATCGGACGCTGGCTGTGTTCGGTCCGGTGTGACCGAACGTGTCCGATCGTCGGAGGATGCTTACTGTACTCGACCGGACGCTGAGGCTCAGCGTCCGGTCGGTTTCTAACTGTCGCGTCCGGTCGGCCTTGGAGGCTTACTGGACTCGACCGGACGCAGCGGGTGAGCGTCCGGTCGTTTTGGACTATGCGTCCGATCATCGTGTCAGAGAGCCGTTAGAGGCAATGGTTGGACACGTGGTGGTCTGACAGCTACCGGACACGTCCGGTATAGCGACCGGACATGTTCGGTATTCGTGTCCGGTGTGTCCGGTGCAGCGTCTGGTGCTACGTTTGGTCAGCCCGTGTTATCCCCAGTGAAGGGGTATAACGGCTCTATTTCATGAGGACTTCTATTTAAGCCCTATGGCCGGCTGTAGCTCATAACCTTTGGCCATTTTCATTGACATAGCAACCTTGTGAGCTTAGCCAAAGCCCTCCCACTCATCTCCATCATTGATTCATCATCTTTGTGAGATTGGGAGTGAATCCAAGTGCATTGCTTGAGTGATTGCATCTAGAGGCACATGGTGTTCGTGTTTCACTATGGGATTTACTTGTTACTCTTGGTGATTGCCGCCACCTAGATGGCTTGGAGTAGCGAGGATCGTTGAGCAAAGGGTGGTGATTGTCTCTGGATCCAATCATGGTGATTGTGAGGGGTTCTTGACCTTTCCCCGGTGGAGCGCCAAATGGTACTCTAGTGGATTACTCATGGCTTGTGTGATCCTCATCTTATGTTGGTTGTGCGGCACCCTATTAAGGGTTTGGCGTGTGAAGCCAATTAGCGCGTGAACCTCCAAGTGAGTGAATCGCCACAACGAGGACTAGCTTGCCGGCAAGCAAGTGAACCTTGGTAAAAAATCATTGTGTTCATCATTGATTCCGAGGTGATTGGTCTTCATTGTTATTCTTCCTTGTGATTGATTGGTTCCTCTATCTACATGGAGGTATAACCTTCTTGATCACTCTCTTTACTTTACTTTACCGCAAACTAGTTGACAAGCTCTTTAGTGTAGCTAGTTGTGAGAGCTTGCTTGCTTGGTTGGTGTGGCTCTTTAGTTAGCTTTTGAGAGCACACTAACATAGGGTAGTGTCATAGCTATTGTGTGAATAGACACTATCTAAACTAGAATTGTGGTAGGTGGCTTGCATTTTGAGTAGGCTAGCGCAACACTTGCTTCGCCTCATAATTGTCTAACCATTTTGTTAAGTGTTGTTGTAGAAATTTTTATTAGGCTATTCACCCCCCTCTAGCCATTAGGACCTTTCAAGTGGTATTGGAGCCGAGGTCACCGTTATTTGAGGCTTAACAACCTTCGGTGTTAAAATGGCTCAAATCAACAACACCAAGAAGCCACCCCAATTTGATGGCTCAAATTATTCTTATTGGAAGTAAAAAATGACCACGCATATCAAGTCAATCAATAGAAAGGTGTGGAAGGTGGTAGAAACCAAAATTGAGATTGAGGATCTGGAAAATCCCACCGTGGCCGAAGAAGTGCTTCTCCAAAATAATGACATTGCTCTATGTGTCATTCATGATGCAATTGATGTGAGAACATTTGAGCAAATAAAGAATATTGAGATGGCTCATGAAGCTTGGAAGAAATTGGAAGAATCACTTGAGGGCACTCAAGCCATGAAGGGTGCAAAGGCATATATTCTCAAAGAGAAATTTGCAAGCTTTAAGATGAAGGAAGATGAGAGTGTGTCGGACATGTTCCATCAGATGGAAGTGATTTTCAATGATCTCAAAGCACTTGGTGAGAAGATAGAGGATAAGGACTTCTCTAATAAGTTCTTGAGATGTTTGCCTACAAGATTTGGTATGTTGGTCACCTTACTAGTGAGGACCGGTTTGAACACAATAACACCAAACCAAATCTTGGGAGATATCATGACCGATGATGCATATAGAGATGATGATGAGAAGGAAGAAAAGAAGGAGAAGAAAGATGATAAGAAGGATGACAAGAAGAAGAGCATGGCATTCAAAGCCACATCATCAAAGGGCAAAGCTAAGCAAGAGACATCAAGTGAAGAAGATGAATCTTGGGATGATGATGATGATGATGAGAAGATGGCTCTCTTTGTCAAAAGATTTGGTAAGTTCATGGTGAAGAAGGGCTACCGTGCGAGAAGAAAGAAATCTTCATTCAAGAACAAAGAAGAGTCAAGAAGGTGCTTCAAGTGTGGAAGCAAAGATCATCTTGTTGCTCAATGTCCATACAATAGCGACAATGATGATGACAACAAGAAGAACAAGAAGAAGGACAAGAAGAAAAAGAAAGAGAAGAAGAACAAGATGGCATTCAAGAAGAAGAAGAGAGGTTCATATGTAGTCACTTGGGATAGTGATGCTTCCTCAAGTGATGATGATGATGATAGTGATGATAACAAGACCACCAAGAAGAAGGTTTTTGCAAGCATTGCTATTAATGAGAAGCCTTCTCTCTTCAAATCTTCATCATGCTTGATGGCTAAGGCCACTTAGGTACAATCTTGTGATGATGAAAGTGATGAAGAACATGTTGATGATAATGAACATGAAAATAAAAATGATAGTGATAGTGATGATGATGAACCTACTAAGGATGAATTATTTGACATGCTAGAAGATGCTAAAGAACACTTTGACATTAAGAGAAGGGAATGCAAGAGCTTGAATAAGGAGGTAAAAGCCCTTAAGCAAGCCCTTGATGAGCTCAAAGCAACTCATGAGAAGCTAGAGGAAGCCCATGAGAAGCTTGGCAAAGCTCACAAAAAGCTTGAAAAAGCTCATTCTTCTTCGCTTAAAGAGCAAAATAAAAAGAAGCATGTTGAAACTTGCAATGTCGGTTTAACTTGTGATATAATTGATGAATAACTATCTATGCCTATCATTGTTGCTCCTACTAACCCTTCTTGTAGCACTTCCACTTCCACTTCATCTAGTAGTGATGGTTTCACTTGTGATGCCTCACTAGTGGTTGAGAATGAGAACCTCAAGAAGGAGGTCACTAAGCTCACTCACACCTTAGCTAAGGCTTATGGTGGTGAGGACCGCTTGCTTATGTGCTTGGGTAGCCAAAGAGCTTCTCTCTACAAAGAGGGATTGGGCTATACCCCCAAAAAAGGCAAAGCAGCCTTTGCCCCTCACAAGACTAGTTTTGTGAAAAATAATGGTCGGTTTTGCACTAGTTGCAAGCAAATGGGTCACAAAGAGCAAGAATGCAAAAACAAGAGCAAAAATGCTAATGTATCCTCCATTAAGCTTGATTCATGCTATATGCTTACTAGGGGTACAAATGGTGTAAAGGCTAAGTTTATTGGTAAACCATGGATGGGCTCAAAGAAGAAAACCATTTGGGTACCAAAGAGCCTAGTGACTAACCTTCAAGGACCCAAGCAAGTTTGGGTACCTAAAAAGAATTGATCTTCTTTTGTAGGTCAATTACAAAGCTAGAGGAAGGCATTGGGTTCTTGATAGTGGGTGCACTCAACACATGACCGGTGATGCAAGAATGTTCAACTCAATCAACACTAATGGGAATGATGGTTATGATAGTATCACATTTGGTGACAATGGTAAAGGCAAGGTCAAAGGGCTTGGTAAGATTGCAATATCTAATGACATGAGCATATCCAATGTGTTGCTAGTAGAGAGCTTGAACTTCAACTTGCTATCCGTGGCTCAATTGTGTGATCTTGGATTTAAATGCATATTTGGGGTAGATGATGTAGAGATCATAAGTGTAGATGGCTCTAACTTGATCTTCAAAGGCTTTAGATATGAGAATCTATACTTGGTTGATTTCAATGCTATTGAAGCTAGATTATCTATATGCTTGTTCACTAAGTCTAGCATGGGTTGGTTATGGCATAGAAGGCTTGGTCATGTTGGAATGAAACAATTGAATAGATTGGTTAAGCATGACTTAGTTAAAGTCTTGAAAGATGTTGTGTTTGAAAAGAATAAGCTTTGTAGCTCTTGTCAAGCCAGCAAACAAGTTGGAAACACCCATCCTAAGAAGAGCATGATGAGCACTAGTAAAGCATTTGAGTTATTGCATATGGATTTGTTTGGGCCAACACAATACACTAGCATCGGTGGCAACAAATATGGTTTTGTGATAGTGGATGACTATACTAGATACACATGGGTATTCTTTCTAGTGGACAAAAGTGATGTTTTTGCAACATTCAAATCATTTGTAAAAGGCATTCACAATGAGTTTGAAACAACCATCAAGAGAGTTAGAAGTGGCAATGGTAGTGAGTTCAAGAACACTAGAATTGATGAGTTATGTGATGAATTTAGAATTAGACATCAATTCTCGGCCAAGTACACTCCATAATCAAATGGCCTTATTGAGAGGAAGACTAGAACACTTATTGATATGGCAAGGTCTATGCTTAGTGAGTATAATGTGAGTCAATCTTTTTGGGCCGAAGCTATCAATATGGCTTGCTATTGTAGCAACCGCCTCTATTGTCACCCATTGAAAGAGAAGACACCATATGAGCTCTTGAATGGTAGAAAGCCCAACATTGCATATTTTTGGGTCTTTGGTTGCAAATGCTATATCTTGAAGAAAGGCACTAGATTGGGCAAGTTTGACAAGAAATATGATGAAGGATTCCTACTTGGTTATTCCACTACAAGCAAAGCATATAGAGTTTGGAATTTGGATAGTGGTACTCTTGAGGAAGTTCATGATGTTGAATTTCATGAAACTATGGGTTCACAAGTAGATAATGAGAACTTGGAAGATGTTAGAGGCATTCAACTTTCAAATGCCATGAAGAACATGGATATTGGTGAATTGAGGCCTAGGCAAGTGAATGATGATGAAGATGATCAAGTGCAAGTGCTCTCTAACTCAAATGTGCAAGATAATACAAATCAAGTTAGTGCAAGTGGATCTCATGACAATGAACAAGATCAAGTGGCTAGTACATCATCTCAACCCAATGATCAAGCAAGTGCAAGCAATCAAGTCCCAATCCTCCAACCAACCAATGTTGCAAGGGATCATCCATTGGACACTATCATTGGTGATATTTCTAGAGGTGTACAAACAAGATCAAGATTGGCATCATTTTGTGAACACTTCTCATTTGTGTCATCCATTGAACCAAAGAAGATAGATGAAGCATTGAAGGTTGTTGATTAGGTGAATGCTATGCATGAAGAATTGAATAACTTCACAAGAAATCAAGTATGGAAATTAGTAGAGAGACCAAAGGGACACAATATGATTGGAACCAAATGGGTCTTTAGAAACAAGCAAGATCAAGATGGGATAGTAGTAAGGAACAAAGCAAGATTGGTAGCACAAGGCTATACACAAGTTGAAGGTCTTGACTTTGGAGAAACATATGCCCTGGTTGCTAGATTGGAAGCAATTAGAATCTTACTAGCCTATGCTTGTGCCCACAACATCAAGCTCTATCAAATGGATGTCAAGAGTGCATTTCTCAATGGTTATATCAGTGAAGAAGTATATATTGAGCAACCTCCCGGTTTTGAAGATGACAAGAAGCCCAACCATGTGTACAAGTTGAAGAAGGCTTTGTATGGCTTGAAGCAAGCACCTAGAGCATGGTATGAGAGATTGATGGATTTTCTACTCTCTAAAGGGTTCACCATGGGCAAGGTTGACACCACTCTTTTCATCAAGAAGATTGGAAAAGATCTATTTGTATTGCAAATCTATGTAGATGATATCATATTTGGATCAACCAATCAAGACTTTTGTGATGAGTTTGGAAAGATGATGGCTAATGGGTTTGAAATGTCCATGATTGGAGAGTTAAGCTACTTCCTTGGTCTTCAAATCAAGCAATTGAAGAATGGTACATTTGTGAGTCAAGGCAAGTATATCAAGGACATGATCAAGAAGTTTGGCATGATTGATAGCAAAGTCATTAGCACACCAATGGGAACCGATGGCAACTTGGATAGTGATGCAAGTGGAAATATGGTGGATCAAAAATTGTATCGGTCTATAATTGGAAGCCTACTCTATGTGACGGCATCAAGGCCAGATGTCATGTTTAGTGTATGCATGTGTGCAAGATTTCAAGCCTCACCAAGAGAAAGTCATTTGAAGGCTACAAAGAGAATATTGAGGTACTTGAAGCATACACCAAATATTAGTTTGTGGTATCCCAAAGGAGCAAAGTTTGAGCTAGTTGGTTACTCTGACTCGGATTATGCGGGATGCAAGGTTCAAAGGAAGAGCACCTCGGGCACATGTCAATTGTTGGGAAGATCACTTGTTTCATGGTCATCAAAGAAGCAAAATAGTGTCGCATTATCAACCGCCGAAGCCGAATACATATCCGTCGATAGTTGTTGTGCACAAGTACTTTGGATAAAGGCCACTTTGAGTGACTTTGGAATTAAGTTCAAGAAAGTGCCATTGCTATGTGACAATGAGAGTGCAATCAAGTTGACACAATCCAGTTCAACATGCAAGAACAAAGCACATTGATGTCCGTCACCATTTCATAAGAGATCACCAACAAAAAGGGGACATTTGCATTGAGAGTGTAGGCACTGAAGATCAACTTGCCAATATATTCACCAAGCCATTGGATGAGAAAAGGTTTTGCAAGCTAAGGAATGAGTTGAACATATTGGATTTCTCAAATATGTGTTGATGCACTCCCCACTCATATGACATGCCTCTCCTTCGAGCAATCCAAGGTAAAAGTTGATTGGCATGACATACATCTTTGCTAAGGACATAATTAGTGCATCTAGTCACGTTTTCAATTTTATTAGGACCTTTCAAGTGGTTCTATTTTATTAGGCTCATTCATGAAAATCAAATGATTTTGATGTTTATATGATATCACTATTGCTTCTATGCTTGATTTGATCTAGCGATAGCATATGACATGTTTATGGGCTTGTAAACCTAGTGTTTAATCTAGAAAATGAGCTCTAAGTATTTAACTCAACATGGTACAAGATAACCCTTATTTGGAGGTGTGAAGAAGATTGTCCTTGGATCAAACCGAGTTAAATATCTTTGATAAATGATCTAGACTAGACCAAATTTGGGAACATGATCCTCACCCCCATTGATTAACATTGATAATCTCGACCCTAAAAGTAATACTATCTATATTTAGAACCTTTGTGGTCATTGATGACAAAGGGAGAGAGAAACAAAGATAGTAGTAAAAATAGTGAAAAAGGGGAGAACTATCATAAAGGGAGAGAAATATAAAGATATACTTGATATATGACATAGGGGGAGAGAAGTGAAAAAGGAAAGGGATCAATTAAAATTTTGAGCACACAAGTAGGGGGAGCAAGCTCATGAACTTGGATGTTGCATTTGAATGCGCATTTCATATGTTTGCTTGCATGGCACAAGTATTAAATTTAAACAAGTATTAAATTTAAACATCCATGCTCAGCGTCCGGTCGGTTTCTAACTGTCCCGTCCGGTTGGCCCTGTAGGCTTACTGGACTCGACCGGATGCAGCAGGTGAGCGTCCGGTCGTTTTGGACTGTGCGTCCGGTCGTCATGTCAGAGAGCCGTTAGAGGCAATGGTTGGACACATGGCGGTCCGACAGCTACCGGACACGTCCGGTATAGCGACCAGACATGTCTGATATTCGCGTCCGGTGCGTCCGGTGCTACGTCTGGTTAGCCCACGTTATGCCCAGTGAAGGGGTATAACGGCTCTATTTCATGGGGACTTCTATTTAAGCCCCATGGCCAGCTATAGCTTATAACCTTTGGCCATTTTCATTGACATAGCAACCTTGTGAGCTTAGTCAAAGCCCTCCCACTCATCTCCATCATTGATTCATCATCTTTATGAGATTGGGAGTGAATCCAAGTGCATTGCTTGAGTGATTGCATCTAGAGGCACTTGGTGTTCGTGTTTCGCAGTGGGATTTGCTTGTTACTCTTGGTGGTTGCTGCCACCTAGATGGCTTGGAGCAGCGAGGATCGTTGAGCGGAGGGTGGTGATTGTCTCCGGCTCCGATCATGGTGATTGTGAGGGGTTCTTGACCTTTCCCTGATGGAGCACCAAAAGGTACTCTAGTGGATTGCTCGTGGCTTGTGTGATCCTCATCTTGTGTTGGTTGTGCGGCACCCTATTGAGGGTTTGGCGTGTGAAGCCAATTAGCGCATGAACCTCCAAGTGAGTGAACCGCCACAACGAGGACTAGCTTGCCGGCAAGCAAGTGAACCTCGGTAAAAAATCATTATGTTTATCATTGATTCTGAGGTGATTGGTCTTCATTGTTATTCATCCTTGTGATTGATTGGTTCCTCCATCTACACGGTGGTATAACCTTCTTGATCACTCTCTTTACTTTACCGCAAACTTGTTGACAAGCTCTTTAGTGTAGCTAGTTGTGAGAGCTTGCTTGCTTGGTTGGTGTGGCTCTTTAGTTAGCTTTTGAGAGCACACTAACATAGGGTAGTGTCATAGCTATTGTGTGAATAGACACTATCTAAACTAGAATTGTGGTAGGTGGCTTGCATTTTGAGTAGGCTAGCGCAACACTTGCTTCGCCTCATAATTGTCTAACCATTTTGTTAAGTGTTGTTGTAGAAATTTTTATTAGGCTATTCACCCCCTCTAGCCATTAGGACCTTTCAACATGGCGCGCACACGCTGGGCCTGACCATACCTGGCTGTTCTGCCCCCCTCCATCATGTCTGCCCAAGGTTACTGCTCGCTGTCACGTCACTCACACTACGCGCCGTCCGACGCTACCACACTGCTACTATGCCCTGGCGCACACACGCACGCGCACGGTGTCGGTGGGCATGGTTGCTTCGGCCACCATCGTGTCCGCCCATGCCTTCTGCTCACTGTCACCACGCCGAACCGGTGTCGCTGCTCGCCAAGCGCGCTCACACACATCGTCTGCATGGCCACTATTGCTGTTGATGCCTCGTGGCTACACACGTGTGGGACAGCTGCCTAACCTCGCCATCACATCCGTGTTCGCTGCCATACTACGCCGTCGTTTCCCCAGACCTACCCTCCTCTACGGCGCTCAGTGCCAAGCCGCTAGCGGCTAGCGTGCTGGGCAATGTGACCAACGTCTTGTGCACGCCCCGCTGTTCCCCATCACCGTGCACGCCTATGCTTTGCGTTGATGTCCACGACAGCGCCGAGCCAGGCTGCACCTAAGTTCCTTGTTTCATAGTCGCCAAGTCATTGGGACCGTGCCTCTGATCTCGCCTTAGTGAAGCCATTGCATTGCAATTAACTCCGCCCTTGGCTCCACTATGTATCCAGCCACCCAATTGACCCCACCTTGCCACGAATCTTGCCTTGCCATGCTCTAATTTGGAGCTGCTGCTCCACCGGGTCCTTAAGACCAGACGGGCACGTGCCGTCGGCAAGCCATGTATCCAAAGCATCACGTGGCGATTCTTGGTGCTGATAGCCTCGTCTCCACCTGCTAAGCACCCTGCGCACCTTGTCCAAAGCACTACCACAGCCCAGCCTTCCCTGACGTGGCCATGCCATTGCCATGGGCTGCCGCACCTCCCATGCGCACATGGCTAGCTTGGCTCGAGCCATCTCTAATCAAATCACTGCCTCGAGGGGTGCCGTGGTGGGTCACTCACTTGTTATCTCTTTTACCCCGGTGTTGCTATCATTCACTGAAATGTTGTTGCTATGGCTACAGGGTCTCTACTACCGTGGTCCGACCTCGCTGCAGCGTCCTAGCTCATGCTTCCTTCGCCCAGCGCGTCATGTTCACTCCTAGGTAAGGGTCCGCTCGGTAGTTAGGGTAGGGAAGGCCTGCTGTGGTTGGCGCCGCCGACGGAGCGCACGTGCGGGTGTACCTATTGTGAAGGTAGGATTTTCTAGGGACGCAGCTGTAAGAGTTAGACTGGCGAAACAGTGCACTTAGCATTTGGGTGATTACAGAGTAGTCCGAGGGTGTTTCTGCATATTGATCGGCGCATGGGTCCTTCCCACCATGGGCCGTCGGTGTCCGGCTGGGCCATGCCCCTATGTGGGCCGCATCGTGCGCGCACGCGTGGCTCCAAGTTGGGTTGAGCCGCTCGTGTTGGGCCGTGAGATGGGAATCAGTTTTGAGTTTTCCAGTAAATTCGTGAAAGTTTATTCAATATTAGTTTGAGCTGAACTTTGATAAATTGTAGTAAATTGCGTAGTTGTCTAAAAATAGTGAAACCAATTTTGTTAGGTTCATGAAAATGCCATCCATCTGTTAGTATAGTTAGATTATAGTTAGCTATGATGGTGATGGGTCATAAATTCAAACTAGATAGCTTAGCGTTATGTAGCTTAATATTGTAGGAATTTTTGTGGTAAATTGGTGTTAGCTATAGCTATGAAAATTTTACAGTAGGCTCACTAGATTATTATATACTTGCTGTAAATTTTGTAGCCCTAGAGTAGGTTGCTAAATAGAGTAGCTATTATCCTTGCTTTATCATATATAGCGTAAATCAACATTAGGAGTAGGAGTGCATGTAGTTGCTATAATAATCTATACCATGCCTCATACGTGTTAGTGGTAATAGTAGGTAGCTTAATACTTTAGTCGGTAGCACTAGCTTAGTAGTTAGACAGATGTACTTTTATTTTTAAGAGTTACTATTGCTATATTGCTAAGTATTGCATCATCATTTCATACATGTAGATCATGAGTTGGTAGAGTTCGTGCCCGTCGATGAATTGGAGTATGACGAAGTCATTGAGGAGTACGAGGAGGAGATCCTTGTGTAGGAGGGAGCCCTAGAGCCTTTTGGTGCAGACCTTACTGACCTGTCGCCTGACCAAGGCAAGCCCCGGTACATAACCCCTATTTTATGATCACTGAATATATTTATATATATGATGTGCATTTAAGTTATAGGCATTTTATGGAAACTACATGCATAAATATATCTACCCATGAGTCCTACTATTATAGGTCGAGTAGTTGCTATGCTCAGGAATTCGGTAGCGTGAGTAACTTGCCGTTACTCGCAAATAGGTGATAAATATGATCACCCATGATAAAATGGTGGAAAGGAAAATGGTGACCGAACAGAGATATCGTTTGGGTACTGGTGGGTGTAAGGGGTTGTGTCCTATGGCCAACAGGGCATAGCTCGGTTACACTTTTTCCCTATCTGTGTTAATTAAGGGCCGATCGTTGCATAAGGCATCATGGGCAAGTCACAGATTTATAATCCCGAGCTCATACTTGGGTATGGGTGCAGGGAAGGCCCGTTGCTCTCTTGTTGTGGATCTGGCTCTTTCTGGGCCGACTGATTGGAGGCAGGGATGGTGGAGGTCCTTGCACTACACTGAGTCCGAGACTCAAGAGTGGGGGCTTAGAGTCCAAGTTTGGATGAGGACCTGGACACCCAAGACAGGAGGGTGATGGGTTAGTCCTGCTTGTGCCTGGGGTGCAAGCGGGGCATGTGTTTTCGGGGTTCCCAGCTAGGGGCATTGATTCATGAATCATTAGGCGATCTGGTATGGCTTGTTTCGTGTCTAGCACTATAGTAAAAAACTAAAAGATGAAAGGTGATGAAATGGATCTGATTGCTCAACTCTTGCTTGAAAGTAGAATAGGTGCTTATATAGATTGGATAGACAATAACTTAATACGACCGATAATAATAACATAAATAAGGACTCACTATTAGTATTGTTTTCTGCTAAAAGAAAACCAGCAAACCTTAAAGCTTCTCATTTTCCTTGGAGTCAGGAAACTATTCCCAGTAGTCGGATTAGTCTTGCGAGTATATTGTGCACTCAGGGTTTATTTACCCCTGTTGCAGGTGATGCTTGAGAAGTACCGTTGTGTGGAGGATTCTTCTAGTGGGCTCAGACGAATCCTCATTCTTATCGCTAGATGTTTATTTTACATTCCGCTGTTTTTCATTCCGCACTCTGACATTTGGTATTATAATAATGTAATTTTAAGAAACTCTGATGTATGAAATGGACAAGTATTGTAACTCGTTCTCATTATTGGATCCTTGAGAAAAATGTGGATCTTTGGGGTTCTCCCTTGGGGTGTGCCCGACGGATACCGCCATTGTAGCTTGCTTTCAGGGTGCTTAGTGTCTGGTGGAAGATGAGCACCTCTGTAAGTGTGTTATTTTAGGCGGTTCTACCATAATGCCGTAGGTCCCGCGCTGTAGGCCACACCGTGTTGCTGCCCTGGCATGCCATGCATAGACGCGCAGACCCGCACCGTCATACCGCGCGCTGGTCGCTCTGCCACCCTGCGCTCGCCCAACGGTGCCGTCTCACTATCGCATGGCCACGCTTGGCTCTATCACCCGTTGGCTTGCTACGCATGGGAAGGTCACCTGCTCTACCATCACTTCGGCGTCAATGCTGTGCTGTTGCATCCCCGGGCCGACGCTGTCCACTACGGCGTAGTGCTGTGCCGCCGTTGGCTTGCGGGTTGTGATAGGTGCGGCCATGTGTCTTGTGCACGCCTCGTTGTTCCCCATCGCCCGTGTGAGCTTCTACAGGGAGTTGACAGCCGATTCCACCATGACAACACTATGCTGAACTCCGCCTACTTTCCCTGTTCCTTTGCCACCAGGCCACGCCGAGGCATGCACACAGCGTCGGCCAAATCAGTGTAATTACGTGTGCCCATGGTCGGAGTGGATACCTAGCTACGCGTTGAACCCTTCTACTTCTACTGCCAACCATTGCTGAGCCTCAATTTGATGGTTTTGTCGCCATCGGTCACTTTAAGACTCCATGGCAGTGCCCGCCTAATTCCCCTAGCCCAGTCCACCTCCATCCTAAGCTCCACTCTCTACCGTGCGCACACCAATTCGCCTTGCTACTACCTGCTCATCGCTACCACCGTAGTCGCGCCATCGTTGTCGTCACGAGGCTTGCCGGGCGCGCATGGCCAGGCTCGCTCGGCCAGTCTCTAGTCAAGCCATCATGACCGGTAGGTTCGGGGTGAGTCTCTGTTGCCCGTACTTGAGCTTGTTCACGATGTCGGTACCTTGGCTCATGGGAACGCGCCCGCCATCGCAGGGAGAAGTCTGCCTCCATGGAGGGAGCTCAAGATAGTGTCCCCATTCACCGTATCACCTCCCACCGCTTTGCGTTGACATCGAGGTGAGCATCGGCTCTAAAAGCATCTAGGCCCTTAGTTGGGTTTCGGTGACTAATGACAATACGTGATTACTATGACTAACGTGTGTTTTGCAGAGACAATTAAGTTAGGCTATGGTAATGGAGATCGATTGGGGCAATCATGGTGGTCATGCTCCTATGATGGAAATCGTTTCAGTTTTTAAAGGACGGACGACAAGATTAAGGATGGACTAGTTCTAAGTGTTGTTTGGAGTTGAAGAGACACTTAGAGTAGTTTAGGACTTTGTTTTTCCTTTGGCCGTACTATTAAGGCAGGTATGGACGGGTAGCTTGACCTAGGTGAGTCTAGTGAGTTAGGTGTGGTGCACACTTGCTAAATCTAGCACTAGGTAGCTCCAAAATAGCCCTTAGATCCAATGGAGCAAACTTCATTCATGTATGATCGAGAGTTGGAAGTGAATGGAGGGTTAAATACTGACTGGACGCTGGCTTCGGTGTGATCGGACGCTGGCTCTGGGTCTAGTCAGTTCATTTGACCGAGGTATTTTTGTCTGGTGCGACCGGACATTGAGAGGTCAAGTGATCGGACGTTGAGACCCAGCGTCTGGTCGACTCCAGTAAGGTTCCAGAGAGGAAAAATCATGACCGAATGCGTCTAGTCAGTGCTGACCAGACGTTGGCCAGCGTCTGGTCACACTATAAACACTAGAGTTCAGGATGAACTGACCGGCGCATTCGGTCAACTTGACCGGAGCATCCGGTCACCCTATAGAGGCACATAACGGTTCATTTTTCAGCCCATGTTATAAATACTTCCGCCATTCGTATGTGGGGGTACTTTTTCTTATTCCAATAGCTGAGAAACACCTTTGAGAGTGACAAGAAGAGCAAGGTCCTAGTGAGGCGATTGAGATTTGAGAATCCCAAAGAGAGCCCGCATTAGTGAGATCAAGAGTAGCAAAGTGTGCATCCACCCTTCTCATTAGGCTTGTCGTGGTCAAGTGAGAGTTTGTGCTTGTTACTTTTGGTGATCGCCATCACCTAGATGGCTTGGTGGTGATTAGAGAGCTTGGTGATCATCCGACGGAGCTTGTGGATGACCCAACTTAAGTTGTGAGCGGTTGTGGGTGATTCACCGTGATGGAGTGTCGAAGAATCAACCCATAGAGAGCACTTGATCCTTAAGTAGATCAAGGGGGAGCTACACCCTTGCGCGAGTGCTCCAACGAGGACTAATCAGGAGTGGCGACTCTCTGATATCACCACGTTCCTCCTTCTCTCTTTACTTTGAGCATTTACTTTGAGCAATTCAATTCTTGTCATGTACATTCCTAGAATTGCCATGCTAGAGTAGGTTTGGAACTTAGGATGCTAAACTTTTGTGTGTTAGATCAATAGAAACACTTTCTAGGCACAAGGGGTTAATTGGGCTAACCGTAGAGTTTAATTATTGCAAAGAAATTTAGAATTAGCCCAATTCACCCCCCCCCCTCTTGGGCATCTTGATCCTTTCAATTGGTATCAAAGCCTCGTGCTCACGTATTTAAGCTTAACCTCCTAGAGAAAGATGTCTCATGGGGATAGACCTCCTCCTATCTTTGAGGGGGATAATTTTCCATATTGGAAAATTCGCATGGATGCATACTTAGGAGCTCTAGATGTTGGAATACTTAGAGCCACCTCACAAGGCTTCCCAAAACCTTGGGATGCTACTAACCTACAAGGCGATGAGTTGAATTATGAAAAATAGAATGCAAAGGCTAGAAACACCATATTTAGAGGCCTTTGTAAAGATGTGTTCAACCGGATGAGGAACCACAAAGACGCCCATGCACTATGGTCGGACGTTTGTGCGCTCCATGAGGGAACAAAGAGTGAGCGTGAGGAACGCTATCATCTTATCATGAAAAGGCTTAACTCTTTTGAAATGCTTCCTAAAGAATGTGCTAATGAAATGTATTCACGTTTGAATATTCTTGTAGAGGAAGTCAATGGGCTTAGACTAACTCAAATGCAACCATCCGATGTTGTAAGAAAGATCTTGAGTGCCCTCCCCATTGACAAATATGGGCAAATTGTGATCGTGCTTCATCAAGGTGATCTTTCCATCGCTACACCGACACAAATCTTGGGAAAGATCAATGCTCATGAGATGTACATGCACATCACACCTCAAGATAGCTCATCCTCTAACAAGAAGAAAGAAAAGGACTTAGCATTCAAAGCTAGTCAAGAGAAGGGCAAAGCAAGGCTTGAGTATGAGAGCTCAAGTGATGATGAAGTTGATGAAGCAAGCCTTGCTCTCATGATGAGAAAAACCTCCAAGATGCTAAAGAAGCTCAACAAAACAACACTTGGGTGGCTATGTCATAGAAGACTTGCTCATGTTGGGATGAGCTCACTCAAGAAGCTAATAAAGAATGATTTGGTGAGAGGGTTGAAGGATGTGAAGTTTGAGAAGGACAAGCTTTGTAGTACATGTCAAGACAGCAAGCAAGTTGCAAATACTCATCCAACCAAAGCTTTCATGTCAACCACAAGAGTGCTAGAACTCCTTCACATGGACTTATTTGGGCCAACAACATACAAGAGTTTGGGAGGAAATATTTATTGTCTTGTGATTATTGATGACTATTCAAGATATACATGGGTATTCTTCCTTCATGACAAATCCAAAGTTGTATCTTGCTTTAAGAAGTTTGTCAAGAGAGCACAAAACGAGTTTGAAGTGAAGCTCAAGAAGATAAGAAGTGACAATGGGAAGGAATTTGACAACACAAACATAGAAGCATATTGTGATGAAGTTGGGATCAAGCATGAGGTCTCCGCAACATAGTGTGGTTGAGAGGAAGAACCGGACATTGATCGCTCTTGCAAGAACAATGCTAGATGAGTACAACACCCCCGAAGCTCTATGGGTGGAAGCTATCAGCACCGCATGCTATGCATCTAACCGCCTATTCCTTCAAAAATTTCTTGACAAGACACCTTATGAGTTGCTCAATGGGAAGAAGCCGGACATCTCCTTCTTGACAAGACACCTTATGAGTTTGGATGCAAATGCTACATCTACAAGAAGCGGCAACACCTAGGGAAGTTTCAAAGATGTTGTGATATTAGTTTTCTTGTTGGTTACTCATCAAAGTCCAAAGCATATAGAGTATTTAATCATGCCACCGGCTTGGTTAAAGAAATATATGATGTGGAATTTGATGAATCTAATGGCTCCCAAGGAGCACATGAGAATCTTGATGATGTAGGTGATGAACCATTGAGGGGGGCTATGAAGAACATTCCGGTTGGAGACATCAAGCCTAAAGATGATGAAGATGATGTACAAGTGATTGATCCACCTTCTTCATCAAGTGTGCCACAAGATGATGATAAAGATGGAAGAGTAGAAAATGAAGACACTCATGTCTCCCATGATCAAATGGTGGCACAAGAACAAGATGTTGACGCTCCACAACCTCCTCAAGTGGCCAATAGAAGAAATACACCTCTACTACAAGATCATCCACAAGATCTCATCATAGGGAGTCCATCAAAGGGTGTAATGACTCACTCACAAAAACTTGCTTCATTTATTGCTCATCACTCTTTTGTCTCTTGCTATAAGCCTACCAAGGTAGAAGAAGCTCTTCAAGCTCCGGATTGGATAAATGCTATGCATGAAGAGTTGAACAACTTCACCTGCAGTGAAGTTTGAACTCTTGAAGAGTGGCCAAAAGGAGCGAGAGTCATTGGAACAAAGTGGGTGTTCCGCAACAAGCAAGATGATCAAGGCGTAGTTGTGAGGAACAAGGCAAGACTAGTTGCAAAGGGGTTCTCTCAAGTTGAAGGATTGGATTTTGGAGAGACCTTTGCACCGGTTGCAAGACTAGAAGCCATTCGTATCCTCCTTGCATATGCATCACATCATAAAATAAAACTATATCAAATGGATGTGAAAAGTGCATTTTTAAATGGCTTTATTAATGAACTAGTCTATGTTGATCAACCTCCTGGGTTTGAAGACCCTAGATATCCTAATCATGTTTATAGGTTGTCCAAGGCATTATATGGGCTTAAGCAAGCCCCAAGAGCTTGGTATGAGCGCCTTTGGGACTTCCTCATTGAGAAGGGCTTCACCATCGGGAAGGTCGACACCACACTATTCACCAAGAAGCTTGATGGGCACATCTTCATTTGTCAAGTGTATGTTGATGACATCATCTTTGGATCATCAAATGAAGATTCTTGCAAAGAGTTTGGTGAATTGATGTCAAAGGAGTTCGAGATGTCAATGATTGAAGAGCTTACATTCTTTCTTGGTTTTCAAGTCAAACAAATGAGAGAAGGGATTTTCATCTCTTAGGAGAAATATACAAATGATCTTCTCAAGAGATTCAAGATGGATGAATGTAAGCCAATCAAAACACCAATGCCAACTAATGGGCATCTCGACCTAGATGAGGGAGGTAACACGGCTGATCAAACTCTCTACCGCTCTATAATTAGTAGCTTGCTATATTTAACCGCATCTAGGCCCGACATTATGTTTAGTGTGTGTATGTGTGCAAGATTTCAAGCTAATCCTAAGGAAACTCATTTAATTGCCGTAAAAATAATCCTTAGGTGTCTTAAGCACACACCAAGCATTGGCCTTTGGTATCCCAAAGGAGCTATATTTGAGTTAGTTAGCTATTTCGATTGGGATTATGCCGGTTGCAAAGTTGATAGAAAAAGCACATCTAGAGGGTGTCATTTGCTTGGTAGATCACTCGTGTCTTGGTCATCCAAGAAGCAAAATAGTATGGCTTTGTCAACCGCCGAAGCGGAATACATTGCCGTAGGTGCTTGTTGTGCACAAATACTTTACATGAAACAAACTTTGCTAGACTATGGTGTAGTTTTAGATAAAGTACCTCTTTTTTGTGATAATAAAAGTGCGGTAAAACTTGCAAATAATCCAGTTCAACACTCTCGCACCAAGCACGTAGATATCCGTCATCACTTTCTTAGAGATCATGTTGCTAAAAATGATATATCATTAGAAGGTGTAAGGACCAAGGATCAATTGGCAGATATCTTCACTAAACTGCTAGATGAGGCAACGTTTTGTAGATTGCGGAATGAGCTCAATGTTCTTGATTTTAGCAACTTTACTAAAAGATGAGCTTGTGTTGTTCCTTGCATTGCATTGTAATATACAACATGTTTAATTTTTGGTAATGCATATAGGGCTTGTCTAACATGGCTAAGATAACCGCTATAAAGCGTGTGAAGAAGCTTAACCTTGGATCAAACTTGACAAGCAACCAGATTTATCTTCCAACTATTGCATTGCATATGCATGAATGTTGTTTTATCGTTCATCTTCAATTGCCCTCTTATTGCCTATTTTCTTAAAAGAATAATAGCCTAAGGCAAAATATTTTTGAAAAACATGAGGGTTTGAGAGAGGTCCTCACATCAGTCCCAATTGGTGTTTATTTGGATCTTATTGGAGTTGGGACTTGATTGGGAATAGGCAGCACGAAGGACTTTGAAGATTCGCTGGAAAAGGAGTGACCGGACGCTGCACCGGACTCTGAAGTCTAGCGTCTAGTCAGTTCACAGGAGGTGAACTTGCTGCGAAGGAGTGACCAGACGCTAGAATAGTGTTCTCCCAGCATCCGATCAGATGGTGGCTCTATGTCCTGTCAATCGAAGACAAAGGAGACTACTTGCACCGGACTCTGGTCGTGTTCGGTCGGTGTCCACCGGACATGTTCGGTCACGATTCCAGGGGTTTTGGACCTTACTGGAATTGACTGGACATTGGGTGGTAGCGTTTGGTCGCTGCCACCAGAGTGTCCGATCAGTTGAAACCGTGCATGATTCAATCTCTTTTCTCTGTTTCCTTTCCCGTCACGCTGGGGGCCACCATAAATTGTCGCGCCGGTGTTTTTGACCTAGCCACATATGCTGACATCACCACGACCTCCAGAGCTCAAGTACCATCGCACGTCCCATGCACTGGATTTCATCTGTGCCACCATGCTCGCCTCCGCCGCTGTTGTCCCATGCAGTCGCGCCTCCATGCACCACCGCCCACGCCTCCGCACACCGCCGCCCGCGCCGCTCGCGCCTGAGCCACCGCCGCGCGCTGCTACCGCCGTGCCCTACTCTCCACACCAGCATCACCATCTCATAGCCATGCCCTGTTCCCTGTGCCAGCACCGCCATCTCACTGTCATGCCCTGCTCCCGTGCCACTATCGCCCGCGCGCCCATAGTTCTCCAGCACCGCCGAGCAAGCCCATGGCCTACCATCGCCAAGTCCCTACCCTAATGTCATTGGTGTCCTAGCCACTACTCGTCGTGCCTATTCATCATAGTGCATCACTGATCCACGCCACTGCAAACCCTAGCCGACCCGGTGGTTCCCCATGTGTTGCTTCTTTTCTCTTCGGGTCGCCGGTTCGTCAGGTAGCAAGCCCTCAGTTTCTATTTCGCACCTAATTGCTTGCTTTCTTAGGGTTTTGTATCTCTAGATGAATAATTAAGATTATCTGTATATCCTCTATTCTATCGTGCAGCAAGTTAGTGCCGTTGAGGTCATACTTGCAGTTGTCAGTCAACTCGGGGCCTAGCTCGCGAGTACGGATCGAGGCCAAGCCTCGGAAGTGACAGTTGGTAGTTGTTTCTTGTTAGTGGTAGTTATTCTTTTTAGATCCAACCGATGGTTCACGTCAAGAATGTTGGAGGTGGTCCCGGAGATGAGGATCCGAGGCATCCACCTCGCTTGCCTATAGATCCAAAAGGTAAGGCGGCAAAGAAGCTGGCAACAAAGAAGCGCAAGTATCTAGATGGAGATACAGATATAGCTAGAGCAGCCGTAGTTGTAGAGGTCACAGAGCGTGCCGAGAGAGGAGGTGCTCACAGTGGTGTAGTTATTGTAGATCAGCAGCTTCCACCAGCGACAATAAAAGCACTTGAGCAGGTTGAGTGCCATCATGGTGGTCCAGCTGGAACTATCATGGTAGCAGGATGATGAGTTGTCTTGGATGAGAGTTAGCCTCCGTGGGAGTCACAGTAGGAGCCATAGGCAGCAGAGCAGTCTCAGGAGGGACAGCAGGCCCAGGAGACAGAGCAGGCACCTTAGCCATAGCTTCGCCGCTCTAGTTGTACTCATGCTCTAGTCACACCAAGGGCAGATACAAAGCGAAGGGGTTCTCGTCCACCGCCCAGACCACAGGGTCCGCCTCCAGTGACTCATCTAGATCTGAGGGCCACCACAGCCAAGCAGGTGCAGCGGCTCAGATTCGTGGAGTTTGAGCAGGGGTTTCCACCAAGGCGAGATGAGCGTGCATTAGAGGGCTTCTATATACCACTGCAGGAGGATTTCTACAATGCATATCTTAACAGTGGAGCTGTTTTTAGATCTCAGAGGGTATGCAACATAGAGTCTATTATTGCAGCAGCTAGAGAGCACATTTGCCCCTACCTTTCTTACCTACCAGGGTTGACAGACTTACTTGGACGGACAGGATTGTATGTTCCATCTTGGGTCTGTCAGTTCTATGCTTCTCTCTAGATTGACCCACAATACAGATTCATACACTTTGCATTCAGTGGCAGAGATTATAGGCTAACGAGCACTAGGGTCAGAGAGATACTCAGGCTTTAGGAGCAGCCCGTCTAGCTACATGAGGTTTGCCATGGACAGACAGCACCCCTAGACGTTCTCATGGCGGGATGGTGCCCCCTACAGATCTAGTCCGCCACTGCTTCATAGAGCCATTTGTCTAGGAGTTGAGTAGGACACCCTGTGATCTTACTTCCACTACTAGAGTGCTAGATGCCATTATGAGGAGGACACTGCTTTCAAGGATGGGGTATCGCGAGGGCTTGACTCGCATACAGTTGTGGCTACTGAACTGTCTGATGCAGCAGATAGTGTTTGATATTTGGGATCTCCTTCTATCAGAGATGGAGGACACTATTGTTGAGAGGTTCAAAGGTCACCAACAGCTGCCCTATGCCCACTAGATCACGTTTCTTATTCACAGGGCAGTTACAGTGAGGCCACCTGAGATGCTAGCTGAGTATAGTGATGCTACGATAGAGTTCCCTACATATAACCTGACTCAGATGATCCGCCATAGTACACCAACTGCACTGAGCCAGCCACGTCGTCATCTAGAGGTGCCAGAGACTACAGCCCAATAGGATGATACTATTAGGGGCATAGCAGTTATAGAGGAGGAGCAGTTAGATGCTCAGTAGTAGGGGATGGTCGAGAGCGACCCAGTGATAGCTCAGATGAGGACTATCGTGATATCCCTTAGATGCCTCCTAGATGACATGATCATGAGGCCGGTAGCTCTAGTTCAGCTCCATCTGCACCGTAGACTGACCCCGCTCTACTTGCCATACTTGAGCGGATGAGGCAGGATCAGGCTCACTAGGCTCAGGAGACCGTCGCTACCTTTGCACAATTCTAGGCTCGGTAGGATGAGTTTCAGCGGTAGTAGCAGGCCATACAGTAGCAGCAGCAGACCATGCATCAGTAGCTCCTTGGATTTATGCAGCATGTAGTGACAGCTATTGGGGTTCCACCACCACAGCCTTCACCCTAGCTTGGTCAGCCTGCTATCACTTCTATGACTCCAGCGTTACAGCCAAGTGGGCTTTAGAGTCAGGGACAGCCACCAACATAGTTTGCTTCACCTACAGAGCAGGTGTTCTAGTGGTTTGCTTCGCTCGTGATAGCCCCACAGTTCACACCTCTCTAGATGGGCTTTACACCAGCTTAGACTACTTCGCTGCTAGTGCTAGAGACTACAGTGTCTATGAGCCTTGGTGCATCTTTTAGTGAGTTGACAGGGTAGCCTACTCTGCCATATTTGCATGTCCCAGGTCCTTCTATCATTGCACCTATTATCGGGACTGCAGAGATGCTTCCTTCATTAGTGGCATCATTAGAGCCAGCTACTCTAGTCATACCTGCATAGTCTACAACAGTTCCAGTTGTTGATCTGACCTAGACCGCTTCAGCGTCACTTCTAGCTATAGAGGGTCAAATAGCTCAGAGCTCTGGTTCAGATAATGATGGCCTCAGTTCCAGCTTGCTCCTCGTACCTCAGTGCCCAACTCGTCCGTTGCAGCCCTGCCGACCGATCCTTAGGTTTTGGTGTTTGACGCCAAAAGGGGAGAGGGATCAAGTATGCTAGACTTAGGGGGAGCTTAGTTTACTTAGTCTATCTATTATATTTGGTTTTCATGTGTGATACACTATTATGCATTCATCGTGTGTTGACTTGTATGCATTAAACTATTTTTGTGACAGTGATATCTACGTGATCGTGATATATGACATGTGTGCTCTCTATTTTGAATTAGTTATATGTCATATCACTTGTGCCATGCTCATTTGCTTTGCTTCCATGTTTCACTCTGATGCAAATGAGTTTCATTACTTGTACTCATGCTTATTTCATATCTTTTGAGTACATCATGTTGGCTTGGGTCATATAAGCTTGCCTAACACTTTTGTTCTTATTGCCAAAAGCTTACATGAACCAAGCATGTTAAAAACCTTATCTCTTTCACATACTCGAGGTGGTATTGTCATCAATCACCAAAAAGGGGGAGATTGAAAGCATCTAGGCCCCTAGTTGGGTTTCGGTGATTAATGACAATATGTGATTACTGTGACTAACGTGTGTTTTGCAGAGGCAATTAAGTTAGGTCACGGTAATGGAGATTGATTGGGCACTCATGGTGGTCATGCCCCTACGATGGAAATCATTTCGGTTTTCAAAGGATGGACGATAAGGTTAAGGATTGACTAGTTCTAAGTGTCGTTTAGAGTTGAAGAGACACTTAGAGTAGTTTAGGATTTTGTTTTTCCTTTAGCCATACTATTAAGGGGGGTATGGAAGGGTAGCTTGACCTAGGTGAGTCTAGTGAGTTAGGTGTGGTGCACACTTGCTAAATCTAGCACTTGGTAGCTCCAAAATAGCCCTTAGATCCAATGGAGCAAACTTCATTCACGTATGATCGAGAGTTGGAAGTGAATGGAGGGTCAAATACTGACCAGACGCTGGCTCCGGTGTGATCGAACGCTGGCTCTGGGTCCGATCAGTTCATTTGACCGAGGTATTTTCATCTGGTGCGACCAGATGCTGAGAGGTCAAGTGACCGAACGCTGAGAGCCAACGTCCGGTCGACTCCAGTAAGGTTCTAGAGAGGGAAAATCATGACCGGACACGTCTGATCAGTGCTGACCGAACGCTGGCCAGCGTCCAGTCACACTGTAAACACTGGAGTTTGGGGTGAACTGACCGGCGCATCCAGTCAACTTGACCGGAGTGTCTGGTCACCCCGCAGAGGCACATAACGGTTTGTTTTTCAGCCCATGTTATAAATACTTCCTCCTTTCATGTGTGGAGATACTTTTGCTCATTCCAACAGCTGAAGAACACCTTTGAGAGTGCCAAGAAGAGCAAGGTCCTAGTGAGATGATTGAGATTTGAGAATCCCAAAGAGAGCCCTCATTAGTGAGATCAAGAGTAGCAAAGTGTACATCCACCCTTCTCATTAGGCTTGTCGTGGTCAAGTGAGAGTTTGTGCTTATTACTCTTGGTGATCGCCATCACCTAGATGGCTTGGTGGTGACTGGAGAGCTTGGTGATCATCCGGCGGAGCTTGTGGATGACCCAACTTAAGTTGTGAGCGGTTGTGGGTGATTCACCGCGATGGAGTGTCGAAAAATCAACCCGTAGAGAGCACTTGATCCTTGCACGGATCAAGGGGGAGCTACACCCTTGCGCGGGTGCTCCAACAAAGACTAGTGGGGAGTGGCGACTCTCTGATACCTTAGCAAAACATCGCCGCGTTCCTCCTTCTCTCTTTACTTTGAGCATTTACTTTGAGCAATTCAATTTTTGTCATTTACATTCTTAGAATTGCCATGCTAGAGTAGGATTAGAACTTAGGGTGCTAAACTTTTGTACGTTAGATCAATAGAAACACTTTCTAGGCACAAGGGGTTAATTGGGCTAACTGTAGAGTTTAATTATTGCAAAGAAATTTAGAATTAGCCCAATTCACCCCCCTCTTTTGGGCATCTTGATCCTTTCAAGCTCCTTAGATAGGGCTGTGAGGGTCTGGTGTGGCTGACGTAGCCGCCCGGTGCCAGCGCCGCCGTGCCGGTGCGCGCACGGGTGTCGGGGGACGTGGCTACGGCGAAGAAGGAAAAGAGGAGGGTGGTAGATGCAAACCATGTGACTCGGTGAAATAGTGCTCGAGTAGGTTTCGTGAATTGGGTAGAGAACAGGGGCTCTTTTGCAAAAGAGAGAGGCCGCGCGCGGCCTTCGCCGTGGGCCGCGTCGCGCGTCGCTGCGTGGGCCATGTCGGTTGCTGCGCATGCACGTGGGCGAAACACCGGGGTGGGCCGAGCCATCGCGAGTTGGGCCGCACGGTAGAATATGTTTTCTAATTTTCCAGTGAATTACAAATGTTTATTCAATATAGTTTTTAGCTACACTTTGATAAATTGTAGTAAATCTTGTAGATGTCCAAAAATAGTGAAACTAAGTTTGTTAGGTTCACAAAATACCATCTATCTGTTAGTGTAGTTAGATTACAATTAGTTGTCATAGTGATGGGCTCATAAATTCAAACTAGAGAGCTTAGGATAATGTAGATTAATATTTGTAGGAATTTTTGTGGTAAATTGGTGATAGCTATAACTATGAAAATTTTATAGTAAGCTCACTAGATTATTAGGTACTTGCTATAAATTTTGTAGCCCTAGAGTAAGTTGATAAATAGAGTAACTATTATCCTTGTTTTATCATATATAGATTAAATCGGTATTAGGAGTAAGAATACCTTTAGTTGCTGTGATAATGGATGTCATGCTTCGTGCTTGTTAGGGGTAACAGTAGGTAACTTAGTACTTTAGCCGGTAGCACTAGCTAGTAGTTAGACAAATGTATTTTTATTTTAAGAATTGTTGTTGCCATATTATTAAGTATTGCATCATCATTTAATGCATGTAGATCACGAGTTGGTAGAGTTCATGCCCGTGGATGAATAGGAGTATGAGGAAGTCATTAAGAAGTACGAGGAGGAGATCCTCATATAGGAGAGAGCCCCGGAGCCTTTTGGTGCTGACCTTGCTGACCCATCACCTGCCCAAGGTAAGCCCCGATGCATAACCCCTATTTTATGATCACTGAATATATATATATATATATATATATATATATATATATATATATATATATATATATATATGATGTGCATTTAAGTTACATGCATTTTATGGAGACTACATGCATAAATATATCTACCTATGAGTCCTACTAGTATAGGTCAAGTAGCTGCTATGCTTAGGATATCGGTAGCATGAGTAACCTGCCGTTACTCGCAGATAGGTGATAAATATGATCACTCATGATAAAATGGTGGAAAGGAAAATTGTGACCGGGTAGGAATATGGTTTGGGTACTGGTGGGTGTAAGGGGTTGTGTCCTACGGCCAACAGGGCATAGCTCGGTTACACTTTTTCCCTATCTGTGTCGGTTAAGGATCGATCGTTGCAATAGACGCTAGGCAAGTCACAGATCTATTATCCCAAGCACATACCTAGGTATAGGCGTGGGAAAGACTCGTTGCTCTCTTGTCGTGGATCTGGCTCTTTTTGGACCAACTGATTGGAGGCGGGGACGGCAAAGGTCCTTGCACCGCACTAAGTTCAGGACTCATGAGTGGGGGCTTGGAGTCCAAGTTTGGATGGGGACCTGGACACCTAGGATAGGAGGGTGATGGGTTAGTCCTGCTTCTGCCTAGGGTACAAGCGGGGTGTGTGTTTTCAGGGTACCTAGCTGGGAACATTGATTCGTGAATCGCCGCCGAGTCGATACGGCTTGTCTTAACTCTAGGATCGTAGTAAGAACTGAAAGATGGAAGGTGATAAAATGGAACTGATTGCTCATCTCTTGCTTGAAAGTAGAACAGGTGCTTACATAGAATGGATAGCTAATAAATTAATACGGTTATTAATAATATCATAAGTAAGGACTCACTAATAGCATTGTTTTCTGCCAAAAAGAAAACCAGCAAACCATAAAGCTTATCATATTCCTTGGAGTCGGGAAATTATTCCCACTAGTCGGATTAGTCTTGTGAGTACATTGTGTACTCAGGGTTTATTTACCCCTATTGTAGGTAATGCATGAGAAGTACCATTGTGTGGAGGATTCTTCTGGTGGGCACAGATGGATCCTCATCCCTTATCGCTAGATGTTTACTTTTAAATTCCGTTGTTTATTATTCTGCACTCTGACATTTGGTAATTTAATAATGTAATTTTTAAGAACTTTTGATGTATGAAATAGACAAGTATTGTAACTCGTTCTCATCATTGGATCCTTGGGAAAAATGTGGATCTTTCAGGTTCTCCCCTAGGGTGTGACCGATGGATAATGCCCGCTGTAGCTTGCTTTCAGGGTGCTTAGTGTCTGGTGGAAGATGAACACCACCGTAAGAGTGTTATTTCGGGCGGTTCTACCATAGCTTGCTTGCCGACAAGCTAGTCCTCGTTGTGGTGATTCACTCACTTGGAGGTTCACGCACTAATTGGCATCACATGCCAAACCCTCGATAGGGTGCTGCACAACTAACACAAGATGAGGATCACACAAGCCACGAGCAATCCGCTAGAGTACCTTTTGGCTCTCCACTGGGGAAAGGTCAAGAACCCCTCACAATCACCATGATCAGAGTCGGAGACAATCACCAATCTCCACTCGATGATCCTCGTTGCTCCAAGCCATCTAGGTGGCGGCAACCACCAAGAGTAACAAGCGAATCCCGCAGCAAAACACGAACACCAAGTGCCTCTAGATGCAAACCCTCAAGCAATGCACTTGGATTCACTCCTAATCTCACAAAGATGATGAATCAATGATGGAGATAAGTGGGAGGGCTTTGGCTAAGCTCACAAGGTTGCTATGTTAATGCAAATGGCCAAGAGAGTGAGCTTGACCTAGCCATGGGGCTTAAATAGAAGCCCCCACGAAATAGAGTTGTTGGCTCTCTCTTCACTGAAAAATCAAAGCAACCGAACGCGTCGGTCAGATCGACCGAATGCAGGACCCATAGATGGCCAATGGGCTAGCTTGGCCTAGCACAGCATGGGCCCATGAAAGCATGGCCCGATGGGGGTTGGGCTAGCACGGCATGACGTGCCTCCTAGGCCATGCCTCACAAGGCCACAGGCCTAGCCTCTAGCCTAGGCACGGCACTATGGGCCAATTTTCATGTCGGGCTGGCCCAAGAAGCATGGCCAATTTCACAGGCCATGCCAGCCCAAGGCCCACTGGCTGCCAACAGATAGAGAGAGGGGAAGGGCAACGCTGCTGAGGAGATCAACACCAGATCTAGAGGAGTCCAGCGCGCTTGCCACCGAGGAGCTCGATGCGGATCTGTAGGAGTAGGAGGTGTGGAGCAGTGGAGGAGGCCAATAGATAGAGAGGGGAAGCACGAAGGGGAGCCCGAGAGGTGTAGAGGGTCAATGCCGCTCGCCACCAAGGAGATCGATGCCAGATTCGGAGGAGGCCAGCGCGCTCGCCACCGAGGAGCTCAACACGGATCCACAGGAGCAGGAGGCATGGAGCAGTGGAGGAGGCTAACGCCCTCAAAGCTAGCTCCGAAGGAGCCACTCGAGGCCAGCCACCACGCTCAACGCTGGTGCGCTCGATGTCGCCGTGCTCGAAGTCACTAGGAGCCAGCTGATGGTGCGGGGGCGTGGAGGAGGCTGCCACCGGCCAGTGGTGCAGGGGGGCATGGAGGAGGTGGCTACCGGTCGGAGGAGAGGAGAGGTCGTGCGAGGAGCCGATGATGCTGAGGAGAGGGAGGAGGCATCCCATGTCTGTGCTCGCCTCGCCCGACATGAGGGAAGGGAGGGGGCATCCACGGCGCTGGCATAGAGGTGAGGAGGAGGAGGAGCGAGTGCGGCAGCAGCACTATGGCGTGGGGAGGGGCTACATGGGGTGGCATGGGAGGGGAAGGGATAGGGTTCGAGCATTCGGCAGTGGGGGCTCTTAGCAGGCAGGGGTGGGGGCTAGCTAGGTCGGCTGGGGCTGTTAGTAGGCCAGCTAGCTGGGCCGCCAGTGGGCCTCTAGTTGAGGAGCATGCCATGCCATGCCAACCCACATGCCTGGGGTAAGGCCCAGGCATGGCCTACTCCTCTAGGCCATGCCAGCCTAGGCCCATTCACCGTCGGGCCAGGCTGGGCTAAAAAATGGGCCTTGGGCTAGGCCGATGGGCTCGGGCTACATGGCCATATATAGCAGGACCCTAGCATTCGGTCGCATGATGCATGACACGTGGCCCCTGCTTCAAATGTTGATCGCTCGATCTCAACGGTCATCAGTGCACTTAAGTTATGACCCGACGCTCTATAGTGTAGGACCGGACACAGGACCTCAGCATCCGGTCACTTCTAGTAATATTTCAGTCGCGACTGGAAGCGTCAGTTCGATCATGATTAGACATAGGAGGGGCAGCATCCAGTCGAGTCTAGAGAGCTCCTAGAGCTGCTCAACTGTGATCGGACGAGTCCGGTAGGTCATGATCGGACGCAGCAACAGCGTCCGGTCCTTCTCCTCTTCTCTACGCTGCCACATCAATAGGACCAGAAGCACCCACTCCACATCTGGTCATGAAGTGACCCAGTGTCCGGTCGAAGACCGACGCCAGCATCTTCACTGCTTCCATAGACCGAACGCGCTGGTCCAGTTGAGGCCAGCGTCCGGTCCACTTTGTGAAACCCTATCTTTTCTAGATAAGGCGTCGGTGGCACCGTCGGACTATCCGCACTCCACCGGTGAAGTTTCAAACCCTTGCTCCCAAGTGCTAAACACAATGTGTATCACTTTTGTGCATGTGGTTAGCACATTTTCACAAATATTTTCAAGGGTGTTAGCACTCCACTAGATCCTAAATGCATATGCAATGAGTTAGAGCATCTAGTGGCACTTTGATAACCGTATTTTGATATGAGTTTCACCCCTCTTAATAGTATGGATATCAAACCTAAATGTGATTACACTCGCTAAGTGTCTTGATCACTGAAACAAAATGGCTCCTATCATTTATACCTTTGCCTTGAGCCTTTTGTTCTTCTCTTTCTTCTTTTCAAGTCCAAGCACTTGATCATCATCATGGCATCACCATCATCATGTCATGATCTTCATTTGCTCCACAAACTTGGAATATGCCACCTATCTCATAATCACTTTGACAAACTAGGTTAGCACTTAGGGTTTCATCAATTCACCAAAACTAAACTAGAGCTTTCAAAACCAGAAAGATCTCTCCCTAACAAGCAAATCATATCATCATGCCCCCAAGCAAAGGGGCATCGGCCGTGGCATTGGCTGATGAGTCTACATGAACAATCTCAACTTTGTTATCCACCCACTGAATGAGGAACTAGTGCAAGCTAGAAGGCACACATCGATTGCCATGAATCCATTCGCGCCCAAGAATCAAACTGTAGCTCCCTTGCACCTCTGCAACAAAGAAGACGATGGCCAACATTTTGATCCTAATAGTAAGCTTCATCAAGGCAAATCTCTTGGCCAAAATAAAATTTCCTCCAACACCTTTGATCGTCCTCTTCGTCTTAATTGGCTCCACATCAGATCCACCAAGCTTCTTATAAAGTGAATATGGCATTAGATTTACCATGGTTCCATTATCCACCAACATGTTGTTGACCAGTTTGCCATTAATGAAGTCCTTCACATATAGTGGCTTGAGGTGATTCATGTAGTCTGCTGGCTTCTAGAAAATAGCTTGAATTCTAGAAAGCTCATCAACACCAGCAGGGACTAGATCAACAACAGCGGGAACCAAATAAACTGGAGATACCCTGGAGGCACCCAGGCCTAAGAAAGTCGGCTCAGTCGATTCTAAAGTTGGCTTAGCCAACTAGGGGTCAGCTAGGCCAGCAAGTATAGGGGGAGTTAGCTCAGCCAATTGGGAAGGTAGTTCGGCCGACTTTGAGTAGGCAGCTGGTTCTTTCTTGCTTGATTGAGGGACAATTGGATCCTTATTGAATATTTGTTTCCCCGCCTTTGTTAACCCTTCTTCCTTGAACTTCTTGCAACGAGCACGCTAGAGTTTGCGCTTTTGCATTCTTGACAAACCCGAAGGGCACCATATCGGTTGAAAATTCTTGGGAGCCGATATGCTACTTTGGGCATCATGATCATTGGCAGTAGTGCCCCTTGATACTTTCTCCACATCAGATGGTTCTAGATTATCAATGACAATCGGTCCCTCACTTTCTTTTATGGGAGCATCCTTTTGTTGGACCTGATTAGCAAGTTTATCCAAAACTGGCTTAATCGGCCCTGCCTTGCTGGAGCTCGATTGGTCGTAGCTCAATCGGCTCCGAGGGACACACCGTTGCTCGTTGTGAGCTAAACCAGCACACATCCTCCATCGGTGAGGATTTTGATGTATTAATGGTTAAGGAATCAATACTCCATCTTTATATGTGTGCTGCATTTTTTGTTTGCAACTAACTTGACCGATTGGGGAAATCGGTCTTGCTGATTTTTCTGTCCACTAACATTAAAATCAATTTAGCTGACTTTTAAAGTCGGCCTAATTGACCCTTTTTGAACAATAGTGTTATTGGCTAATTTTTGCTTGTCCATGGGAGTTTGGGCTTGCCCCCCGAGCCCAGAAGTTTTGATAGTGATCTTGAGACTCTCCCGATTATCATTGGACTTTGTAGCACCACCTCATGATCTAAGACTTTCTTTCCCTTCTTAGATTCTTTGGGCTCGCCGATTATCACATTTTTCCAATGGTGGAATCGGCTTGCTCCGGCCGAATCAAGATGGACAGATTATTGATCTCCAGAGTTTTAGCCATGGAAAGTGTCTTTTTGCAGGGCAAAGGATGTGCATCTCTATCATGCGTAGCTTGCATGTCCAACTTTGCCTCTTTTGATTTCCAAAACCGATTAATATTTTTTTGTGAGTCGGTTTGGGAGGCATCACATGAAGCCTCAGGCATTGGAACCATGCATGATAACTTTGGAGAGTTAGACAACACCGTAATATGAGGCAATGGAGCATGTGGTACTGTTGTCTTATCATCGGTTTGAAAAGTACAAACCAAATTGGGTGTGTATGCAGCAATAGGAAGAATAGTGCTAACACCTCCTGAATTGGTCCTATCGGTTTCAGGTGCCGTAGAGACCAATTCGGGTTTCTTCCTAAAAATGAGTTTGCCATTTTGATCAATATAACAGTAAGACAGCCTATTACCAGGAGGTATAGTGCTAGCTCCTCCTGAATTGGTCCTATCAGTTTCAGGCGCCAAAGAGACCAATTCGGGTTTCTTCCTAAAAATAAGCTTGCTGTTTTGATCAATATAACAGTAAGATGGCCTCTTACTAGGATGTATAGTGTTAGCCCCTCTTAAATTGGTCTTATTGGCTTTAGGCGCCGAAGAGACCAATTTGGGTCGCTTCCTAAAAATAAGCTTGCTATATTGATCAATATAACAATAAGACAACCTCTTGCCAGGAGGTATAGTGCAAGCCCCTCCTAAATTGGTCCTATCATTTTCAGGTGTCGAAGAGACTAATTTGGATTGACTCTTTGAAATCAACATGTCATGCTGATCAAAATAACACGGCCTAGGAAGTTTAGTGCTAACCCCTCCTAAATTGGCCCTATCGGTTTCAGGTGCCGAAGAGGCCAATTAGGATTGATTATCATAAACAAACCTACCATGTTGATCAAGATAATAGTGAAACGGCCTCTCATATTGAGGTTGACTAAAAGTCGGGGCCGATTCACAAATATATGCAGCATGAGGTGAAGTAGCAATAGGAGCACCAAACTTTCTTTCCTCTAACTCATCTAATCTGGACATAAGCTTAACCATAGTATGAAAATGAGGATAATCTTCATCTATTTCAAGTGCTTTTACCACAGCTAATGTTGTAGACTTGACGATGCTCTCCTGACCCATTGGATCGGTGAACTCGCCGTTGCGACCGTTGATCCACATCTTGAAAAGAGATCTAGACCAGATGTTATTGGCCTTTTGGGCCAGATGCAACGGTGATGATAAACACAAAAAAGGATAGATTGGAACTAACAAATTGGCTAGGTCAGAAAGATCGGCTATAAGAGATAGCCGAACCAATCGTTCCCCAGCAGAGTCATCAAAACGTGTGTTGACGCTTAATTAGGTCACACACTCGATAAGGAGCTAGATCGCTCGATGTAGGGCCTAGCCGATTTTTAGATCGTCCGACGCTTAGGGGATGTCCATACCTGGACCTTATGCCTCTAGCGATGAGCGCGATATGCAAGACACGTCATCGGAGGAGCCTTGCTGGGAGCGCGATACGCAAGACACGCCGATGAGGTCTCTTGAGACCCGAAACCCCCACACGCCCAGGAGGGACCCCGTTGGAGCGTGCAGCGGCTATGGGCTGCTCTAGCTGGCCTGACCGCTCTAGAGCTACGCCATCATCTATCCACCGTCCATGCACCGCCGATGAAGAACAAGGAGAAGTAGAGAGGAAGATAGGGTAAAAGAAAGATAGTAGATTGTTTTTTCGGTACGATTGTGTGTGTTGGGCACCTCAATCGGCCATAGACCTTATATTTATAAGGTGGGGTGGCCTTATCCCTCAAGGAGTCGAAACCCCTTCCAAATCACGTCAAAATGTGCTTAGATCCTTTCTGGACCTGATAAAGTCGGCTAGGCCGACTTCCATGGGCCCGAGGTGTTGTTTTTTGGCTGAAAACAGGGAGAGTCGGCTTAGCCGACTAGAGGACTCGGCTAAGCCGACTTTGCCCTGGGAAATTCGGGTCAAAAGCTTCCAAAATTCATAATTAATTCATCTAGACTCCAAACGAGGCGAACCATATATGTTTTTCGATCAGCTCGACGAGAGGAACGCAATGGTGAAGTCCATTCTTCAATTTAAGAAAGTTGGTTAAGTCGGCTTAGCCGCTGACTGGCTGGATCGGGCCCCGAAAAAGTTGTTTCCTTCGCCTAGGCTCCAAATACGATGATCCAAGTAACCTTTCTGGCCATCTTGACGATAGAAACATGATGGAGAAGTCCATTATGCACTTTGGATACTTTTGGGTATCAACAAGTATCTAATCCAGGGGCTGACACATAAAAATCAGTTTATCATGTTCCCTGTGTTTCTCTGATTGTTTAGCTGCAGAAAGGTGTTTTTGTTCACGGGTTCTTTCTCAAGCTGTATAAGCACACTCTGTGATGGAGCGGCTTGATACATGCACAACATTTTTTTCCTTCTTTTAATATAGAGATCCACGACTCTACTATGCACATTTCAATTAAAAAAAATACTACTCCCTCCATTCTAAATTAAGTTTTTTTAGTTTTCTAGATACAGAGACTTCACTATGTATCTAGGTATAATAGAAACTATGTACCAAAAAAGACCAAAACAACTTACAAATTGAAACAGACAGAGTATCTATACCTTTCTGTGTTACGTTAGTAGTATTTGTTTATACTGGTTCATCAATGTGTGTTCCGAAACAAGCTTTAAATTGTGAGAACGTATAAGTATTACAAGTTTGTGGAGAATACTAAGATACACAGCTAATAGTTGTTTCTTTTTGCTCTCTTTGTTTATTGTCAAAAGTAATAGACATATAAATACTCTGTAATTTATATTCGATGTGATAAGCAATCACTACCTCCCTCCGTCCTCAAAATGATTGCATAATTACTAACTCTACTGCAATTCCCCATGTTCCGAAATGGTTAGGTCAGTCTCGATACGGATTTCAAAGAAGTTTTATTCTCATTTAATGTTGGCCCTGTTTGGTTTGCTGAAACTTGACTGAAACTAGCTGGAAAACACCGTTCTGGCTGAATTGTTGTGAAAGAAAAATACTGTTCCGGCTGAAAATACAAGCTGAATAGTGTGTATTATAAGGTAAGCCGAACGGGCCGTTGTGATACATCAGCAAATTTGCAGAGTTGGCAAGTTGATTATAAAAGGAGATAGAAAGAGTTTCACATAGTTTCATCCAAATGAAACTCATTGCCAGTCATCAACCCAAAAGTTAATTGTTATTTTTTTTTAAATTCCCCAAAAGCTAATTGTTAACTGTGTCATAGAACTCACTATTGAGACTTACCTCCGTCCTTGCCTGAAAAGAAATGGAAAACAGAGCGGGCAGCCTTCTGTTCCAAATAAATGCAGGTACTTTATTTAACCAAGCAGACCTGAGAAACGTAAATGTTTGGGAAGTCGGGCTATTGGCCAAAGTGACGGCCCAGTCGGGCCAGGCCAACTAACCTAGAGGCTTGGGCGAGATCGTGAGAGAGAGAGAGCGCGAGGTAAGGAATATCATGGCTGTGTTTCGAGAAATTTTGGTAATTTGGTTACTGTAGCATTTTCATTTTTATTTGTCAATTAGTGTTTAATCATGGACTAATTAGGCTTAAAATGTTCGTCTCGTAATTTTCAACCAAACTGTGCAATTAATTTTTTTCGTCTACATTTAATGCTCCATGCACGTATCGCAAGATTCGATGTGATGACTACTGTAGCACTTTTTAGGAACTAAACAAGCACCAGGTTGAAAATGACTCTTCTGGTTAGTAATAAAAACATATACCCACCCCACCCGAGTTTTTATTTTTCTAATAAAAATGATAATGCTCCCACGCAGGCCTTCGTCCATCCGTCCGTCCGGATATCGCACGCCCCACTCCGCCTCGCTGCTGTCGCCTGCCCCCGTCGTGCGCCCCATCCCGCACCGCTCGCTCCTTGCTCCCACTCGGCGCACGCCCCATCCGCGCCTCCCGTCCCTCACTCCCGCCCGCCACGCACCCAACTCGCGTCACTCGCTCTCGCGCCGTCGCACGCGCCGCCCACCTCCGATCTCCCCCGTTCTCATCCTCCCCACCTCTCGGTCTCTCTCGCGTCTGCTAGTAGTAGAGCTGTCGGTGTTTTGGGTCTGGCGGGTCCTCAACCGACTAGTGAAAGTGTACTGTGTGTTTCTAATCCCGGATGGTGAGGCAAAGAGACACAAGGTTTATACTGGTTCGGGTAATAGGTGCCCGACGTCCAGCCTGAGAGAGCGATATTGTATTCCTTGCACCGAGGTGCTTGTAGTAGGGGCTTACAAGCTGAGCGAGAGAGGGAGCTAGTCCCAGGTCTCTGCGAGGAGTGGCATTGATTGCTTGATATGTTGATCTCTTGCAGTGAGGAAGCGTGTGTGTTACAGAGCGTTGTGCGTTGCTTGCATGTGTGTCCTTTTCTATCCTTGCCTAGAAGCGGCCCCGGTCACTCCCTTTTATAGTCGAAGGGAGGCACGGGGGCGGTACATGGATTTGCTACGTGGCGTTTTGTGAGCAGAGGCGGCATATCCGAGCCCTGTAGCTCGTCACTGTGGCGGTATGGTCGGTAGAGCGGCCTTGTCCTCGGTGCACTGGAGCAACGCTCCGGTCACGCCTGATCCTGTGCGACGTAGGAGCTCCTGTGGTGGCATGCGCGCCTTCTTCTGTTGGAGGCGTGCTGGTCACTGTACGTTTGACCGGCGCGGAGAGCCGAGGCTGGGTAGAGGTGACGGCGCGGGTGTGCTGACTCCGAGGATACAGGAGCTTGGCCATGTGCACGACGTGGGAGCTCCTGCGGCTTGACGCAGGGTATGGTGCGTACTGCGGACGACGTGTCGGTCGCTGTATGTTGACAACGTAGAGAGCCGAGGCCCAGTCGGTGCAGAGGCTGAACCATTGTGGGGGGCTCAGCGGGCGCGAGTCCCAAGGCTACAGGGGCTCAGAAGTGGATAGCCGAGGCTCAGAGGGAGCGGTTGATCTTGTACGTCGATTCCGAGGCTACAGGGACCCGGACTTGACTCTCCACGCCGCGCTATCCTTGGAGCAGGGGTTAAGCAGCACAGTGCAGCATGGGTGTCAGTCGTGGGCGTAGTGCCGAGCACAGCGGCCGGTAACCCCTACCCCGTCCTGTCCCGGATGGCATGGCATCGATGTGACTCCCATCTCGTCGGCCACTCCGCTGTATCGAGCCGTCGTTCGGCTGACGTCGCGGGGAGTGGTTGGACGCGTTGGTTGGATGTGACGTCCTATCAAAGAAGTCGGCCAAGGCGGAGGTGACGGGGTTGATGCCGAGCCGGCCTCGAGCGAGTCGGAGAATCGGTACCTCGCCTGAGGCCTCGTGGCGTGGGGCCTCGGGCGAGGCGGAGAATCGGTACCTCGTCCGAGGCCTTACGGGCGGGGCCTTGGGCGAGTTGGAGAATCGGTACCTCGTCCAAGGCATTACGCGTGGGGCCTTAGGTGAGTCGAAGAATCGGTACCTCGTCTGAGGCCTTACGGGCGGGGCCTCGGGCGAGTTGGAGAATTGGTACCTCGTCCGATGCCTTACGCGTGGGGCTTCAGGCGAGTCAGAGAATCGGTACCTCATCCGAGGCCTTGCGCACGGGGCCTCAGGTGAGTTGGAGAATCGGTACCTCGTCCGAGGGATTACGTAAGGGGCCTCGGGCAAGTCGGAGAATCGGTACCTCGTCCAAGGCCTCGTGGTTTCATTCTGGGTCGAGCCCGCTTCGGGTGAGCCCGGATATTATTCGAGGTAGGCCGGGCATTCCAGCCGAGCCTCGGATAAGGTGGGGGTTTGTCGGTGGTTGTCTCTTGGCTTCGATTTTTATAAGGTCTAAGCAATTTTTCGGTTCTTGCTTAGGGGACCCCTTTTCATGGTACCGATAGTAGCCCCCGAGCCTCGGGGAGAGTGTGAGCGCTCTCTCTGAGGTTTTGATGAGACTTGGCTCGTGACAAGCTCTCGGCAGGATGGTGTTTCATACTCGAGGCTTCGGTGGGTGCGCGCGAGCGCACTCGCCGGGTGTAGCCCCCGAGGCCCTAGAGGAGTAGATTTATTCCTCAAGGGGCTTTTCTCATGTTGAGTGGGGGGTTTATCGCTTTTACCGAGCCCCCGAGTGCGAGTTCGGGTTGCTGGGTCTCGGCTTGGTTGCAGGAAGAGCCCCCGAGCCTCTGCTTGGAGCAAGAGTGTGATTAGGAGTTTCCCTGTCTTTTTTGTGTGGCCCTCGCACATCCTTTTCATTCAGAAGGAGGGGTTTAATCGCGTTTGCTGAGCCCCCGAGTGTGAGTTCGGGTCGCTGGGTCTCGGCTTGGTTACAGGAAGAGCCCCCGAGCCTCTGCTCAGAGCGAGAGGGCGATCAATTGTTTCCATGTCTTTTTTGTGTGGCCCTCGCGCATCCTTTTCGTTCAGAAGGAGGGGTAGAGTATGCCAGGCTACCCTCGATGGGCGCGAGCAGTGACACCTCTAGTGAGCTGTTACCGGGTAAGTCCAAGTGGAGGCCCGTGCCCCATTCGATAGGGGTCGGCTAGCGGTCCAGAGATGCACTCCAAAAGTACCAGAGGACTTCTCTAGTGGGTCCCAGGGCTGTTCAATTGGCCCTAGAGGCTCGGTGCCTCCCTACGGTGGGATCCCATTCAGAGACCTCCCTACCGGTCTCGGACACGACTTAGGGCATCCTAAGCAATTGCTTGCTTGGGCCTCGGCCATGTACGGGCTCGCCCATAGTCAACCTTGACTCTGTTTGTCCTAGGGCGGCTGTCGAGACCATCAGGGGCCTAGCCTTTGAACCCCTAGACCGTAATGGGCTTGGTGCCCAGTTCCTTAGTCTAAAAGGAATCGGGTGGGGGATATTCCCTTCCCATTGGCTGGCGATGGCGGGTGCACCTTTTAAGGTGGTTCCTTGGGGAGATGGAATGGCGCCTGCTGTTATTGCGGTCGAATGCGACGCGACATCTGCGGATGGGACATTACCGTGCGCGCGAATAATAAGGAAAAGGTGGACGCGTGGGCGGTTTGGTCGGATCCGGATTATCTACGCTAGATCTAAGGGAAACTTCCCTGGTTTCATTGCCCGTCCATTTCGCCCTCTTTCCTCCCTCATAAATACGTGATGAGCCACGCCCCGCCCCTCCTTACCTTGCCTGCCTGCGTTCACCCTTTCTGCCCTTGAGCGGTTGCTAAGAACAGAGGAAGAGAGCGCTGGGAAGAAGAAGGGAGAAGGGGAAGGAAAGAAGAGAGGGGGAGACAGGGATAGCGAGAGCATGCCTTACCGCCATAGCCACATTCTCCACCGCACCCATGGCCGGCGGCGCTCTTGTCATCCAGACGGATCCTTGGGGTCCGTCCGATGTGTCCGCGGCGACGCTGCAGTCGCTCGTTGACGACGGTCTCCTCCGCCCGATCACCGACCTTGATAGACCAGAGTGGATTGCTCCGAGGGGCAAGCCAGAGCTGAGGTCACGTGATGGTTACATCGTGAGCTTCGTGGCCTTCCACGAGCGTGGCCTCAGCCTACCGGTGGACTGGTTCATGCGGGCGCTCCCGTATTACTACGACGTGGAGCTCCACAACTTCAACCCCAACTCCATCGCGTAGGCGGCCATCTTCATCGCCGTCTGCGAGGGGTACCGAGGCATCGCTCCCCACTAGGAGTTGTGGCTCCACTTCTTTTGGGCGGGGCTCAACACCAAGCCGGCGGGCACGGTGGGCACGCGGAAGGCGTTGAGGGCCGACGGCTGCACTCTCCAAGTGCGCCAAGATAGGTAGCCGTTCTACATCCTGGCCCAGCTCGCGTCGTCCAACCACCGCTAGTACAACAGCTGGTTCTACCTCCATAACGACGATGGCGGGCTTCCCCCTATACCGGGTGGGTTGTGGAGAGCCAGCCAGAGAGGTGGAGGTACGGCGTCCCGCTGGCTGATTAGCCCAAGCTATAGCCACTCCTGAAGGCACTAGAGAGGCTGCGTAGCCATGGCCTTACGGCGGTCGTGGTCATGGTGGCCTTCCACTATCGGAGGGTGATGCCGCTGATGGCTCGGCGGCAACGCCGGTTCGAGATGACACCGGGTGAGCCGATCGACGGCATCCGATTGTCCGCCGTCGCCCTTTTCGACAAGGAGGTTCTGCGTCAGGTGAGAGAGATGGTGGAGGGGCGGTAGAGGAGCGGTGATCTAACCCTGTTCTCGATGCGCCCATCGTGGGGGTACATCTCTCTAGTGAGTCATGCGTCACTATGGCCCCCGAGGCCTCCTTGCTCCTTATGTTTTCAACTTGTTCCCTTATTTGCATTCACCATTCCTGCAGGGGATGAGGGATGTGTGAGCCTCCCCACCGCCCGTTCCCAAGGACGTAGGGCGGCGAGCGGAGAATAGGGCATACGCCGAGGCATACAAGGAGCGGAAGGACACCGAGGAGGCAAGGCGCAAGATGAAGAGCCTCGAGCGCGATGAGCTAGAGAAATGTCACCGGCAACAGAGGCACAATGGTCTCCCAGTGGAGACGTCTCCGTCATCATCGTCGGTGGATTCTTCGAGCGACGACAACGAGAGCGAGGTGGGGCGGGGTCCCCTGGACCATCTCCCTGACATCAGGGAGACGGCGCCTGGGGCATCAGTGAGCGACCTAGCATCTCCAGGAGGAGGAGGAGAGGATGCCTCGGGGCTAGCGATCGCCCGCCCTAGGGCCGAGGCCGACACGCCCGAGACACGGGCATTAGGGAAACGTGGCGTCAGCCCGATGGGCTCGACGGTGGAGGTGGAGCGGGTGATGACGGGGGTGGCCCAACCATCTTTGTAGAGGGCCGAGGAGGCGTTGGGGTCCGGCGAGGGCGGGCCGGTACCGACGGACACGGGGGCCATGCCACCGCCATCGTAGAGGACAAGGGACGCGGTGCAGAAGCTATTGTGTCCCCGTTCGAGGTAAGTGTTTTGTCCGTGGAGTTTGTAGCATCTTCCACTCATTCTTTGGTCGTATGCTGACCAAGTAAGTGTTTTGTCTTTAGCCGAAAGCGATAGGTGGAAGTGCCCGCCCTGGCGCCATGTAAGGCGCTCAAGGTGAGCACTAGCTCCACCGCTCGATGGGTGGTGGAGGCATAGGCCGCCATACAGCGTGGCGTGGCATCGGCCAAGGTCGACCGGAAGGAGCCAGTCACCTAAGGAGAGGCTACCAAGGTGGCCATGAAGCCGGTGGGGGAGGAGGTGCCTACGCCCCATGAGGCCAGGGCCCTCAGGTCAGGTGAAGTCGAGGTGCCTTCAATCGCTGAGGCCATCGAGGGTGAGGTCGAGGCCCCTAGGACCTCCGAGGCTGAGGTGGCAGAGGCCAAGGCTTCCAGGGCTTCTAAAGCCGAGGTGGCAGATGCTGGGGCTCTGAGGACCACTGAAGCGGAGGTGGCAGAGGTTGGAGTTCCCAGGACCACCGAGGCTGAGGTGGCGGAGGCTGGCTTGGGCGCGGCGGAGCCGGCGGCCTAGGATGCGGAGATGGAGGTGGGGCAAGCTTCAGTACTGCCCCCGGTCCAAGACCCGCCACCATCACAGGAGAGCGCCCAGTAGATGGAGGTCCATTCGATCTCCTTTGACGATACTTCCTGGGGGAAGGAGGTGGCGGACGCCGAGGCGGCTAGCCCCGCGGAGTAGCCAGCTCCGACCTTTGGCGAGGGGAGCTCGGCCCTCGTCCGGGTACAACCCGAGCCCCATGGGTGGGATAGCCCATGTGTCTTGTGGTGAAGCTGGGACAACCCTAAGGGGGAGCCTCTGTTCGCCCTCGAGGACACGGTCGAGGGGGGGCATTGGGGCTCTTTCGAGCGATTCCACCATCTGGCGGAGCGATCGCTGCAAACAGCGCTGTCCATCATGGCTGACGACCTACCCGGTGTTGCCCAGGCACGCGCCTTCTTTTCTTGTGTTGTGTTGTCTTTTCCTGAGTTTTCTCGTAGCGCTTGACATTTATTCTGCCTATCCAGGAGCTCGAGGTCTGATCCCTCGGGAAGTCGATGTTCCTCCGATGGAAGAGGGACGTCTGGGACTGGCTTCGGTAGCAAAAGGACTTGCTCGCCAATGCCAATGAGCTTCTATCGGCATGGAGCGTGGAGGTGGAGGACCTCCGCCTTCGCTGTGCTGATATGAAGGCCGAGGCGGCCACGGCTCAGGAGCAGGCCACCCCTTTGGCGGCGTGGATCAAGGAGCTAGAGGAGGAGCTAACCCGGGTGGCCGGCGAGCGGGACACCTTTAGGTCCTGGGCCGAACAAGTGGCAGCCTCTGCCAAGGTCATCGCCGGGTAGCTGGGGGCAGAGCAGGGCGCGCACCTACTGACGAAAGGTGCCTTGGTGGAGGCTATCAAGGAGGCTGAGGCCTCCCAGGTTGAGGCCTTAACCTAGAAGGAAAAGGCCGAGGGTGAGTCCTGTTGAGCCACGCCCCTTGTTTTATTTGTTTTTCTTGTGTTCGACCCCTAACTCCCCGATGTGATGCAGAGCTGGAGAGGGAGGCTTCTAGGGCAGCCTAGGCCTCTTGGGTTGAGGTCCAAAACTGGAGGGAGAAAGCCGAGGGTAATTCTCGTAGGCTTGCGCCCCTGTTCAGCTTGTTTTCTTTCGTGCATAACCCCATCCCGCCTGTCTTGGCGTAGGGTTAGAGAAGGAGGTCACCCGGGTAGCTGAGGCCTCCATCATAGTGCAGGCGGTGCTCGAGGCCGAGATCTGGGAGCACAACGCACTGTAGAGCACCGCCCGTACCGCCTGTGAGGCCCTGGAGGTCGGAGGGGTCGAGTCAGGCAGCTCCCTCAAGAGCCGCTTGATCGCGTTGAGCGGCCGAGTGCATGAGCGGCTCTGGGGGCGCTGCACATGGGCATCAAGCACGCCCTGGCCGTCGTCTCCTCGCACTACGCCGGCATCGACCTCGAGGCCATCAGCGATGGTTATGTTGTGGCTAATGATGATGAGAAGGCCGAGGAGGAGGTCATGAAGCTGGTGGATGCGGCTGAGGCCCCTAGCATGGCACTGGTCGGGTTGTTCAAAGAGGAGGTGGTTCCTCCCACGCCGACTGCCGATGCTGGCGACCCTGAGTTTTGACCTAAGCCAAAGGGGCCATGTAAATAGATTAGGACTTACCATAACGCTTGTGGCCGTCGAGGCCTTTTAAAGTACTTGTGTGTATACGCTTTTTAATCGTTTTTTATTGTATTTCTGAGCCTCTACCCTCTGTCTCGTCTTTGAACATATCTCTTGCAAAAAACTTCCTCGGAGCCTAAGCTGCCCTTCGGGCAAAAGGTGGTGAGGGAGTTGTCGTAGCCCAGAGGCGTAGGCCATCTCACGGCTCGGCCAACCTTTTGGCCCTAGAACAGACTTTCGGTCCTTAGGTTTTTACAACCGATTTGTCAGAGTACACGAGAGAGTTTGGCGTAGATTTTTTTTTGAAAAACGACTAAAAACAGTGTCTGGGACTAAGGGGGTCCCCCCTTCTAGCCCTCAAGGGAGGCTCGGTTGTGCAGAGGCAGAGCTGAGTCTTGTTTGAGCCCCATGGTGGGCACCTCAGCAAAGGCAGAGCCGATCTCCCTTATAGCATTATCGTAACGTCGATCCCCCATCGATGGGCTCGGAGGGTTTCTCGAAAAATAAGAACAACTAAAGAACGCTTCTTTATTGTATTTCGAGAAACAATGTATACAATGCTTGGAAATTTAAGGGTAGAAGCGACGTAGCTATTCTATGTTCCCAACGTTGGTGAGGATTTCACCCTTCTCGTTGGCTAGCTTGTAGGTCTCGGGCTTTAGCACTTGGGCGACGATGTACGGCCCTTCCCATGGTGGGGTCAGCTTGTGGCGGCCCTTATTGCTCTGCCTCAGTCTCAGCACCAGGTCACCCACCTTCAGGTCTCGGCTTCGAATGCGCCAGGCTTGATAGCGTCGTAGGGCTTGCTGGTACTTGGCCGAGTGTAGCAGCACAATGTCTCGGGCTTCCTCTAGTTGGTCGAGGGCGTCCTCATGGGTAGTGCGGTTGCTTTGCTCGTTGTAGGCCTGTAGCCTCGGGGAACCGTACTCTAAGTCAGTGGAGAAGATGGCCTTGGCTCCATAGACCAGGAAGAACGGTGTGAACCCTATGGCTCGGCTCGAAGTGGTCCTTAGGCTCCAGATGACCGACGGGAGTTCAGCAAGCCATTTCTTGCCAAATTTCTTCAACCAGTTGTATATTCTTGGCTTGAGGCCTTGTAGGATTATGCCATTGGCATGTTCTACTTGGTCATTTGTCCTAGGGTGTCCTACGACCGACCAGGCCACACATATGTGGTGGTCGTCGTAGAACGTCAGGAACTTGTGGCTGGTGAATTGTGTCCCATTGTCAGTGATGATGGTGTTTGGAACCCCGAACCTGTGGACGATATCAGTGAAGAACAGCACCGCTTGCTTGGATTTGATTTCAGTGATCGGACAAGCCACGATCCACTTAGAGAACTTGTCGATCGCTACCAGCAAATGGGTATAGCCCCCGGGGGCCTTCTGTAGAGGCCCAACCATATCCAACCCCCACACAACAAATGGCCATGTAATGGGGATGGTTTGGAGGGCTCGGGCCGGGAGGCGCGTCTATCGTGTATAGTACTGGCATCCCTCGTAGGAGCGTACTAGCTTGGTGGCGATAGCAACCGCCGTTGGCCAGTAGAACCCTTGGCGGAAGGCTTTTCCGACGAGCGTCCGAGGCACTGCATGGTGCCCACAGGCTCCTGCGTGCAAGTCCCAAAGTAGGGCTTGGCCTGCCTTGGTGGTGATGCACCGTTGGAGGACGCCAGATGGGCTTCACCTATACAACTCACCGTTGCTGAGGACGTAAGTTTTGGCTCACCACGCAAGCCATTGGGCTTCGGTCCTGTCTGTAGGAAGCTCTCCTCGAACGAGGCAATCAAGGAATAGGACTCGCCAGTCCATGCCCTGGTCGACCTTGGGAGGCTCCACGTTGATTTCCATGGCCTCTTGTTCGGCCGCAGGGGTCTCGATGACAGAGGGGGCCTCGGGCCCTGTGGTGGGCTTGACCGATGGGCCCTCTTCCGCTGCCGAGGCATAGTCGATGGAAGGCTTGTGGAGGTCTCTAGCGAAGCTGATCAGGGGGACCGAGGCCTATGCCAATGCCATCTTTGCCAGTTCGTTTGCGGCCTTGTTGAATTTTCATGAAATGTGATTGAGTTCGAGGTCGTCGAACTTGTCTTCTAGGCGACGTACCAACCTACAGTACGCCTCCATTTTGGGGTCATGGCAGTTTGACTCCTTCATCACTTGATCGACGACGAGCTGCGAATCGCCCCGTATGTCGAGACGTCGTACTCCAAGTTCGATGGTGATCTGCAAGCCATTGACGAGGGCTTCGTACTCGGCTGCGTTGTTGGAGGCGGCGAAGTGGAGCCGAATCATGTAGCGCATGTGCACTACAAGGGGTGAGATGAAGAGCAGGCCCGCGCCTGCCCCATTCTTCATTAGGGACCCATCAAAGTACATGGTCCAGCATTCTGCCTGGACTTGAGCAGGTGGCAGTTGGGTGTCGGTCCACTCAGCCACAAAATCGGCCAAGACCTGGGATTTAATTGCTTTCTAAGGCGCAAAAGACAGGGCTTCCCCCATGAGTTTGATGGCCCACGTGGCTATCCTACCCGAGGCCTCCCGGTTCTAGATTATCTCTCCCAGAGGGAAAGACGACACCACGGTCACCGGGTGGGACTCGAAGTAGTGACATAGCTTGCATCGAGCCAAGACTATGGCATAGATCAGCTTCTGGATGTGGGGGTAGCGTGTCTTAGTCTTGGAAAGCACCTCACTGATGAAGTAAACAGGTCATTGGACGGGTAAAGCATGCCCCTCTTCCTGCCTCTCGGCCACTACGGCCGCGCTGACCACTTGGGTCATTGCGGCGACATAGAGTAAGAGGGCCTCGCCCTTAGTCGGTGGCACCAGGACAGGAGGATTGGTGAGTAGTGCCTTGAGCTTGGCGAGGGCTTCTTTGGCCTCGGGGGTCCAAGAAAAGCGTTCGGATTTTCTCAAGAGGCGGTACAGAGGCAAGCCTTTTTCACCAAGGCGTGAGATGAAATGGCTCAGGGCCACAAGGCATCCCACAACCCTCTGCACTCCCTTAAGGTCTCGGATTGGTCCCATGTTGGTCACGGCCGAGACCTTCTCTGGGTTGGCCTCGATGTCGCGCTCCGAGACTATGAATCCCAAGAGCATGCCTCGGGGGACCTCGAAGACGCACTTCTCGGGGTTGAGCTTGATGCCCTTCTCTCTAAGGCATTTGAAGGCTATCTCCAAGTCATCGATGAGATTGCTGGCCTTTCTAGACTTGACCACGATGTCGTCCACGTAGGCCTCGACGGTTCACCCGATGTGCTCGCCGAAGACCTAGGTCATGCACCGCTGGTATGTGGCTCCTGCATTTCTGAGGCCGAATGGCATAGTCACATAGCAGTACATGCCGAATGGGGTGATGAAAGAAGTCACGAGCTGGTTGGATTCTTTCATCCTGATTTGATGGTAATCGGAATACGCATCAAGGAAAGATAGGGTTTCGCATCCCGTGGTGGAGTCAATGATTGGTCAATTCGAGGTAATGGGAATGGGACTTTTGGACATGCTTTATTCAAACCGGTGTAGTCTACACACATCCTCCACTTCCCATTTTTCTTCTTAACTAACACGGGATTAGCTAACCACTCTAGGTGGGACACTTCCTTGATGAATCCGGCGGCCAAAAGCTTCTGCACCTCCTCGCCGATGGCCCTGCGCTTTTCTTCGTCGAATCGGTGCAGGCTCTGCTTCACCAGTCTAGAGCCGGCCTGGATGTCCAAGGCATGCTTGGCGACCTCCCTCGATATGCCCGGCATGGCCGAGGGACTCTACGTGAATACATCGGCATTCGTGTGGAGAAAGTCGACGAGCACGGCTTCCTATTTACTGTCGAGGGTGGCACTGATCCTCAGCGCCCGGTCATTGGAGCAGGTGGGGTTGACCGGGACGAGTTTGACGGCCTCCGTGGGCTCGAAAGTCCTGACGCGACACTTGGAGTCGGGCGCCTCACTACCAAGTCGGTCAAGGTTGACGATGAGGGTCTCGGCCTCCATGAGAGCCTCGGTGTACTTGATGCATTCGACGTCGTAGTCATATGCATGTTCGTACATGGACTCGACAGTGATGATGTCGTTGGGGCCCGGCATCTTGAGCTTGAGGTAGGTGTAGTTGGGGATCACCATGAACTTGGCGTAGCACGGGCGCCCTAGGATGGCATGATAGGTACCTTTGAACCCAACCACCTCGAAGGTGACGACCTCCTTGCGGTAGTTGGAGAGAGTGCCAAAGCAGACGGGCAAATCGATGCGCCCGAGGGGTCGCGTGCGTTTCCCTGGCACGATGCCGTGGAAGGGCGCGGCATCGCCTCGGAGCCATGACCGGTCGAGCTCTAGGAGCTCTAGGGTGTTGGCGTAGATGATGTTGAGACCGCTGCCTCCGTCCATCAACACCTTGGTGAGCCGGGTGTTGCCGATGATTGGGTCGACGACAAGTGGGTACTGCCCGGGGTTTGGGACATAATCGGGGTGGTTATTCTGATCAAAGGTGATCGCCTCCTGAGACCAGTTGAGGTACCGGGGAGTGGCCACCTTAACCGAGAAGACCTCTCGGCGCTCCTTCTTTCGCTGGCGCACCGTGAGGCACGCTAAAGGCCCGCCAAAGATCATGAAGGCATTGTGCACCTCGAGGAACTCGTCGTCCTTGTCGTCATCCCTATTGTCGACGCCCTTCTTCTTGGCATTGTCATTAGGGAGCTCGAGCTTGGCATAGTAACATCAGAGCATGGTGCACTCTTCGAGGGTGTGCTTCACCGGGCCCTGGTGGTAAGGGCAGGGCTTCTTAAGCATGTTGTCAAAGAGCCCGGGGCCTCTGGCGGGGCCTTGGGGATTCTTGCGATCTGCGGCCACGACTAGATTGGCCTCGAGGACCGCCTGCTTTCCCTGGCGACCATTTTTTTCTTGGGAAGGTGGGGGCTGAGGCCCCGGGGGCCTCGTCCCTCCGCTTCCCCTTGGCATCGTCCGTGGGGAAGATGGCCCCGATAGCCTCTTCCCCCGAGGCGAAGTTGGTGGTGATGTCGAGGAGCGCAGCCGCTGTGGTCGGTATGTTCTAGCCTAACTCTCGGACTAGGTCTCGGCAAGAGGTGACGGAGAGGAATGCCAGGAGAATTTCTGAGTTGCCGACATAGGGCAACTCGGTGCATTACTTGGAGAAGCGTCGGATGAAGTCTCGAAGAGACTCGTCCGGCCTCTGGCGACAACTCTTGAGGTCCCAGGAATTCCCGGGGCACACGTATGTGCCCTAAAATTCCCAACGAAGACCTTTACCAAGTCGCGTCAGTTGTTGATCTGCGAGGGAGGGAGGTGTTTGAGCCAGATAGGAACAAGGGGAGGTTGCGGATGATGAGCAGGTTATCGTCTATGCCGCCTAGCTGACAAGCCAGGCGGTAATTGGCCAACCACAGCTCGGGGTTGGTCTCGCCGCTGTACTTTGCGAGGTTGGCCGGTTGCCAAAACCGGGTCGGGAAGTGGGCGCCGCGGATGGCCTTGCTGAAGACTTGAGGGCCAGGTGGCCCAGGAGAAGGACTATGGTCCTCCCCACTGTCGTAGCGACCACCTCGGTGTAGATGGTAGCCTTGGGCAGGCCCATCGTTGTCGTGGCACCGTCGCTTGCTGACCACATCATGATCGCCTTGTGCCTCGCGTCGGTCGCCGAGGCGGTCATGCACCGAGAGGGCCTTATTGGCTGTCGGTGCCCGAGCAGGCTCAGGATGAACCGAGGCCTCTCTATCCTGCCGAGGTGGTGCCGTGGGTAGTTCCAAAGCGCCCCCACGCCATTGAGAGGCGGAACTTTTGGCCTGCTATACCGCGGTGGTCTCAAGGAGGTCTTGGAGCTCACCATGGACACGTCGCCCCTCCGAGGTAGAGGGCTCGGGCATCGTTCGGAGTAGCATCGCCGCTGCCGCGACGTTCTGGCTAGCGCGATTGAAGATAGGGGGTTGCTCGCCCCCTTCGTCGTTGTTGATGCGGTGGTTGACATCGCGAGCCCTCCGTCGGGCTGCTCCGCCATCACCGTGACCCCGCTGCCCTTGCTCGAGAGTGTCTCGGAGCTACTGCAGAAGGAGTTGGTCTTGTTCGACCTTGGCCTGAAGCTCATGGAGCTGCTCCAGGTCTAGGCGTCAAAGTTCCTCGGGGGCAAGGTTCTTGTCCTGCGCTGCCCGAGGCTCGACGTGTGGAGGTGCGGCGTCGCCTACCCCCTCATGGGGCGGGGAGCGATTGCCTGCCCCTTCATCCTCATCGCTCGTGCTTGGCATCCTGAGCTCGACGTTGAAGCACTCTCGAGTGAGATCGTAAGTGCCTCCATCATCAGAGTCAAAGTAGCCGAAGCAGTAGTCGCTCATGGCCATGAAGCGGCGCATGGCTTTAGGGTCGCGAAGCTCGGAGAAGTCCACTCTGGCCCATGCCTTGTCCTCCTCTGAGGAGTCAGCATGGGTGTGGGTCGGGGTTGTGGCGATGAGGTCAAGGGCAAAATGTTGGTAGGCGGCGGCGGCATTGCCCAACCCGAAGGGGTACGGGGACGATGTCGTCGCCGGGCTCCGCTCCACCGGAGCTGACTCCTCAAGAGGTGGCAGGGCAGAGCTTGATGACGGGGCATCGCTGCGCGCCACCGGCGTCTTTCCCTTGCCCAGGCTTAAGCTAGATAGGTCCCCAGCCAGGGACTCTGTACCAACAGCCGGGCATGGGATACTAGTGGAGCGCGGTGCGTTGCCCTGAGCTCGTGCGGTGTCGAGGTGGTCCTGCCCGCGTCGTGCCTGGCGAGCGCGATGAGACCGGCGGCCTAGGCACCGCCTACGCCTAGGTTGCTGGTGCGTGATGTCATCGTCGATCGATGGGGCTCTGGGTGGGAGGAGTACCATATCGTACTCAGATCCTAGAGACATAAACTCTAGGCTTCCAAACCAGATCACCGTGCCATGATGCAGTGGTCGCACGGGGTCTGCCATCCGAAACTTGTTGGGATGACTAAGCTGACATGCAGTAGTCCCCTACCTGGCGCGCCAACTATCGGTGTTTTGGGTCCGGCAGGTCCTCAACCGACTAGTGAAAGTGTACTGCGTGTTCCTAATCCTAGATGATGATGCAAAGAGACACAAGGTTTATACTGGTTCGGGCAATAGGTGCCCTACGTCCAATTTGAGAGAGCGATCTTGTATTTCTTGCACCGAGGTGCTTGTAGTAGGGGCTTACAAGCTGAGCGAGAGAGGGAGCTAGTCCCAGGTCTCTGCGAGGAGTGGCGTGGATTGCTTCAGATGTTGATCTCTTGCAGTGAGGAAGTGTATGTGTTACAGAGCGTTGTGCGTTGCTTACATGTGTGTCCTTTTGTGTCCTTGCCTAGAAGCAGCCCCGGTCACTCTCTTTTATAGTCGAAGGGAGGCACGGGGGCGGTACATGGATTTGCTATGTGGTGTTTTGTGAGCAGAGGCGGCATGTCCGAGCCCTATAGCTCGTCACTGTGGCGGTATGGTCGGTGGAGCGGCCTTGTCCTCGGTGCACTGGAGCGACGCGCCGGTCACACCTGATCCTGTGCGACATGGGAGCTCCTATGGTGGCATGCGCGCCTTCTTCTGTTTGAGGCGTGCTGGTCACTGTACGTTTGACCAGCGCGGAGAGCCGAGGCTGGGTAGAGGCGACGACGCGGGTGTGCTGACTCCGAGGATACAGGAGCTTAGCCCTGTGCATGACGTGGGAGCTCCTGTGGCTTGACGCAGGGTATGGTGCGTACTGCGGACGACGTGCCGGTCGCTGTATGTTGACAACGTAGAGAGCCGAGGCCCAGTCGGTGCAGAGGCTAAACCATTGTGGGGGACTCGACGGGCACGAGTCTCGAGGCTACAGGGGCCCAAAAGCGGATAGCCAAGGCTCGGAGGGAGCAGTTGGTCTTGTACGTCAATTCCGAGGCTACAGGGACCCGGACTTCACTCTCCACGCCGTGCTGTCCTTGGAGCAGGGGTTAAGCAGCACAGTGCAGCACGGGTGTCAGTCGTGGGCACAGTGCCGAGCACAGCGGCTGGTAACCCCTGCCCCGTCCTGTCCCGGACGGCATGGCATCGATGTGACTCCCATCTCGTCGGCCACTCCGCTATATCGAGCCGTCGTTTGGCTGACATTGCGGGAGTGGTTGGACGCATTGGTTGGATGTGACGTCCTATCAGAGAAGTCGGTCAAGGCGGAGGTGACGGGGTTGATGCCGAGCCGGCCTTGAGCGAGTCGGAGAATCGGTACCTCGTCGAGGCCTCAGGTGAGGCGGAGAATCGGTACCTCGTCCGAGGCCTTACGGGCAGGGCCTCGGGCGAGTCGGAGAATCGGTACCTCATCCGAGGCCTTACGCGCGGGGCCTCGGACGAGTCGGAGAATCAGTACCTCGTCCGAGGCCTTGCGCGCGGGGCCTTCGGTGAGTCGGAGAATCGGTACCTCGTCCGAGGCCTTACATGCGAGGTCTCGGACGAGGCGGAGAATCGGTACCTCGTCCGAGGCCTTACGTGCGGGGCCTCAGGCGAGTTGGAGAATCGGTACCTCGTCCGAGGCCTCGGGGTTTCATTCTGGGCCGAGCCTGCTTCGGATGAGCCCGGATATTGTTCGAGGTGGGCCGGGTGGTCCAGACGAGCCTCGGATAAGGTGGGAGTTTGCCGGTGGTTGTCTCTTGGCTTCAATTTTTACAAGATTTAAGTAATTTTTCGGTTCTTACTCAGGGGACCCTTTTGAAGACGACAAGAGCGCCTCCCGGCCTCTTCCTCAACAGCCTGAATCTCACTATCTGAGCCGTAGTGCATGTCAGCATGTTCATTGCACTCCAACGCAAAGTGGTAGCAGTAGCCTCCACTGGTCACTGGAGTACAGCTGCAGCCAGAAACGAAACTTTCACAGATAATGTTGATAGAACCGCCAACACTCAGCAGCTACTAGTAGGCAAGTAGCAGATAGCGCCTGGCGACTCGCACCCCGCAGCTAGCCCTCTCGGCCTCTCGCCATCCATACCTGCAGGCAGTAGCCGTGCGCGCCATGCTTCGTTCGCCGCCGCCGCCGCCCCGTACGCGGTCGAGGACTTTCCTGTGATCCGATATCACTTGCAGGAGCTGGACAAGGCATTCCCGTCCCTCCACCCTAATGTGGCCCTCTTCACCCTCAACAACGGCGGCGCCGCTCCCCTCCTCCAGGCCGAGGGCAGAGGCAGGGGACATTGGAGCCCCCCCCCCCCCCCCCCCCCCCCCTCCCCTCCCGTCCCCTAAAATAGTGAATTTTTTTAATATCCTTATTAATAATACAATACAAAGCATATGTAGCCTATTTTAACTCATATTTTATCATAATGTTGTGATTTTTTTTGTTATGAACACTAACTACATATGTAGAAGCATAAAAAATATGAGTTGAAATGTATATTTATGTATATATTTATCACACATACGATGTGTCATTATGTTTGTTCGGCCCCCTAATCAAAGTAATTGATTTTGCCGCTGGCCGTGGGCACCATCCCGATCTTTTGATGAGAGGTCCGGCCTCTGCCTCTCCCTGCTTTACAGCCGGCCGACCGGCCGGAAGAAGAATGCAGGTGGTAGATGATTAGCTCAAGGCATAATAAAACTACTACTCCCTCTATCCCAAATTGTAAGTCATTCCAAGAATCTTGGAGAGTCAAACTTTTTCAAGTTTGACTAAAATTATAGAGAGAAACACAAAAATTGATGACATCAAATAGGTATAATATGAAAATATAACTGATGAAGAATCTAATGATACTTACTTGGTATAATAAATATTATTATTTTGTTATATAAATTTGGTCAAACTTGAAAAACTTTGACTCTCCAAGATTCTTGGAATGACTTACAATTTGGGATGGAGGGAGTACTTACTACAGTACGCACGTGAGGTGGTGCCGGCAATCCGGCTGTACAAATAAAAAGGCTAATGGTCCTGTTACCTGTGCTCCACACACGTCTTAGTACTACTGACGTCCTGCCGCCGTGGTTTAATTTGGAGTTGCTTGTGACTTCAAAAGCTCCATCGACGGTCCATGGATGGAAATATAGAGTAGATGTGGAAAACTGTACAGTATAAACTTGCATGCATTATTGTTTTCGTTAGTGAATGAAAGCAACTTACGGCCATTGCACGACGATTGTACACTACTTCTGAACCGGGCGTGTGAAGCATCCATTCTCGGCTCGTTTTTTGGCTGGCGAACAGTACGCGTACTTGCCATGGACTCTCAAAAGACCACAAGTGCGTACGAGCGCCGGGAGTGGACCACACTCTTCTTTTTTGGCTGCCGAACAGTAGATCGTCCACATCACATCCACAGGGAGGTACAGTACCGCGGAGTTGGTGCCTGCTAGGCAGCGATTTTGATTAAGGGGCCGAACAAATATGACACTTCTAAGTACGATAAATATACATATTAGTGTATGTTTTAAGAACTTTTTAAGTGTTTTTACATGTGCAGTTAGTATTCAAAACGAAAAATCATAATCTTGTGATGAAAAATAGATGAATTGATGATTGTGTGTGCTATAAATTGAATTTTTTTAAGGGTATTAAAAACTTTTCTACAGTGTCCCGGGGGGGGGGGGGGGGGGCGCTCCGCCAGTGCTACCAGGCCAGGATGGGATCAGTAGTATGACAGTGACGAAGCAAGCATTAGCAACTATGATTTTTTAACACTTTTTAAAACTAATTTTAAATCTAACACTGTTTTTTTTCAAAACTAACACTTTTGGTTGCGCCTATTGCCATGGCGTGGCGAAACGCCTATGCCGCGTCATGCATGGTGGCGCGGCAGGAGGCTGACGTGGCGAAGACCGGGGTCGCTGACCGGTGACGCGGCAGGGTCTGCCGCGCCACCGATTTTGGCGCGGCAGTGACGCGCCACGGCACATGGCACGGCAGGATCAGATAAATATCGCCCGCGAGCCGCCCCTGTCCCCGAGCCGCCCGACCTGCCTCCTGCCTGCCGCCCCTGCCCGAAGCGCCGCCGCCGCCACGCCCGTAGCGCATGCACGCCGACCACCGCGCCTGCCCCGCCGCCCGCATGCCGCGCAGAGCCCCGCCGGCAGCCCGCCCGCGCCGCACGCGCCCGCCGCGCCCGCCCACTCCGGCCACGCCACGAACGCCGACGCGTCACGGCCGCCGGCCGTCCGCTCATATCAAGGTAGGCTCTCTCGATTTCATGTTATTATGACTGTTATTTTAGTTAGGGTTAGTGATTTAGGATAGATAGGTTAGTGAATTTGTTAAGATTTGTTAGTGATTTAGAATTTGTTAGGATAGTGATTTAGAATTTGTTAGTGATTTAGGATAGTTAAGGTTTGGTTAGGTAGTTAGGGTTTAGGTTACTGTTAGTTAGGATTTTGGGTTTAGGGATTGATTTTGGGTTTAGGTTAGGTAGTTTTGGTTATGTAGTTAGGGTTTAGGTTACTGTTAGTTAGGATTTTAGGTTTAGGGATTGATTGTCGGTACTTAGTAGTGCGTGATACGGCGATTTGGATGACTTGATGAAGTTTCGTCAAATGCTTATTTTTTTAGTGAAGTTGTTTAATATGTCTGTTAATGTTACTTTGAATATATACATGTGCTTTCAATTGTGTTCGTATTGCATAACAAGTAGTTCAAATTTTGCAATGCTACATAATGCTAATTTGAATATTGTTAATTTGAATACTCTAACCCTTTGTTTATCAATTTATAACAGGATGGCCCTTCCCACGCAGCACCTGTTGTATCCCATTCTTGAGGTGGAGTACGACGACTAGCACCGAGTACACATCTTGAGTGACACCGACGCACATGTGGTCTTGCCTACTTTGAGGCCCCGCACGCACACCAGGGCGCACCAATGGGACGAGTGTTACGCGCGGTATATATGGTGTGCCGGCTTCCTCGAGCTTATCCGTGTTGTTAACTACGGTCTTCCGCCCCTTGACCCAGCACTACTTGTTGTAGCTGTAGACAGGTGTGAGTGCCTTCTTTGTACGTAAACATTCTTATAACAAATTTGAGTCAACTAACAATCATTCTATTCTTATAATAGATGGAGGCCTGAGACCCACACGTTCCACCTACCTTGCGGCGAGATGACCTTAACCATGTAGGACGTGAAGGCTATCTTTGGCCTTTGGTTGGGAGGACTTCTAGTGACGGGTATAGTTGACAACGATCACTAGAGGGAGCTGGTGGCTCAGTTCACTGGCTTTTTTCCACCGGACGACGAGGTTTCAAAGAAAAATAAGTGAGCAATTCAAGCCTATTTAATACTTGCATTACTTTCCTATAGCCATCGGGTCTCATTTTCTTTGGTGAATTTTAGAAAAAGTTCCGGAGTTTTATCGTCCTGGATCACAGAGCGCTTTGATTACTTGGACCCACAGGCTAAGGAGGCTCAGATCGACAGGTTCACTAGAGTGTGGCTCTAGCACTTCCTTAGTGCTTTCCTCTTCCTAGACGCCTCGGGCAACACCATTAGTTGGATCTTCCTTGACATACTACGTCAGCCATGGGAGAACATAGCGGCGTACAGCTAGGGCAACACAGTCCTGGCATGGACGTATCGATAGCTATGCGTTGCCTGCCGTCGCACCTCAGAGTATGCGAACCTTGGGGGTTGCTCCTACCTACTCTAGGTTTGGTGTTGGGAACGATGGCCCGTTGGGAGGCCCCTTAATACTGGTTTACCGGTAAGTACTTTGGTTCACTATATTCTTCGAGGCAGTTACATATGATGAGATTATTAATGGCTAATTCATTATCGTGTTCAATACAGCAATGGAACGGAATGGATACACTCCCTACAGCTCTGTATATCTGGATGGAAGCAGAGTTAGTTAGAGGGAATGCGAGGCACAAGTACAGGGAGTACACGAACGGTCTCGACGTCTTGACACAGCACCAGATTACGCTCTCTTTACTATCATACATGTGTCTTGTTCGATGTACACTATATCACAACCTAACTCAATTACGAAATGTTCAGGTGCATTGGTGTCCTTGGGATGCTCTGGAGCTCCAGTACTATCTTAGTCCTGTCACTAGGGATGAGTTAGACGAGTATCGCTGCAATGTCCCCCTCATTTTCTTCCACGTGGTCGAGATTCACTTGCCCTTCAGGGTCTGCAGACAGTTTGGAAGAATGATAGGCTGCCCACCACCGCTTTACTCCACCAACCAAGGATTGCACGGGTGCGTTATCGATTAATAACAAAGCTACAATTCAGAGGTGTGTGTGGTACAACTAACATCGTTTTGTTGCAGGTATGACCGTAGGAAGAGGTACAAGACCAAGGATTGGTGCGTGACACACAACGCGCACATCAGTGAGAGACCAGGGAACGGCAGCCGGTCCATGCGGATCCTCCACACGACCAGCACACCTTCGACGAGTACCTGCGGTGGCTTCATAGGTTTACGAGGACACATATCAAGCCCCCATACACTGAGGAGGCGATTGACGAGGACTCGGAGGAAGATGTGATCGAAGATGTGTACGACGTTGCCACTAGGGAGGACACACAGCTACAGAGAGCCCCACTTCAAAGATACGTGGTAAGATACTTGAATGGTATAATTTGTTATCCTTTTGGTATTAAGTATGTGTACTAAAACTGTCCAACCGTGTTTCTGTACCCAGACGGCACAATTGTCAAGGATGTCTAACGAAGCAGTGTTCTGGCTTTACGAGTCTAGAGGGCAGGGGCTAGGCGTTCTCGAGGCTTTTGTGGAGGTAAACATAAACTTGTCCGTTCCAAAAATATTTCTTTAGTGTATATGTGTTTGGAAAATGCACTAACTTTAACGTCTATTTATGCAGAAGGTGAAGAAGAGCTGCAGGAAGCTAGCTCAGAAGCTGAGCTGCATGGACACTCCTTATGTGGAACCGCCACTCCCGGCGCGGTTGGGTGGCACGTCTTTAGCCTCCTTGAGGACACCAGCCAGCTCTTCTCAGTCGGTAACAGGTGTCACTTCCGCAGTGCGTACACCACCACATCATAGCGCTGGGAAGGACCCTGCAACCAAGGACAACGATGACGACGACGACGACCCCCCGGGCTTCCGCAGACAGCACGACTAGTGGGACGATTAGCCACAGGACGAGATCGGCATGTTTCAGCTAGGTGGTGCCCCGCTTGGTACCCAAGGAGCCTCACAGGTACTAACAAAGGTAGTTTCTTTAAATACGTAGGCTTCATGAACTAACGATCATAAAGATTATAAGTAATCGTGCATATCATATACTTGTAGGGTACGAGCCATACGCACCGGCGACGCTACCACACCGACATTGGCTACACTCCCAATGTGTTGCCAACAAATCCGAAGAGACAGAAACGTCCGAGGGATCCTTATACTCCTGGGTCTTAGTTTATTAGGTCAAACGAATATTGGCGTCCGAAACTTGCAGGCTTAGTTGGTTATGTTATGTCGAACTTATGTCAAACCAATGAAAATTTTATGTGGCAACTTATCAACTTACGCACGGACTGCATTTATTTGCTTCATATTCGTTTCAATGCGTCGCGGGAGCACTGCCGACGAGATTAAGTAGCAACTAGTTCGGGAACCGACAGTCCTGGCGTATCTCGACGCCAGTGGCCGGCGTCTTGCGCAAGGGGCCGAGGAAGCCAGGGTCCATGGTCGCGTCACTGCCGATCCTACAATATGGGGCCAAAAAGCCAAAAAAATAAGTGATTCGTTTTTAGCCCTTATAAAAAGAAAACGGATTCTTAAACCTCTTTCACGCTCATATCACGTCGAGGTACTGCACAAACAAGAACCGCAAAATCCGATCCAATTTTTCGTAATCGATTAGTTAACATGGTGGTTAACCGTATTATGAAAGACGGAAAAAAATCATTGGCTTATCAAATTCTATATCGAGCCGTGAAAAAGATTCAACAAAAGACAGAAACAAATCCACTATTGGTTTTACGTCAAGCAATACGTAGAGTAACTTTCACTATCGACGCGGAAAGTTCCGATTAAACCGTACAGGTACTGCCACGCCATGCGCCGTGGCACATCACTGCCGCGTCAAGATCGGTGACGCGGCAGACCCTACCACGTCACCGGTCAACGACCCCGGTCTTTGCCACGTCAGTCTCCTGCCGTGCCACCATGCATGACGCGGCACCGATGTTTCGCCGCGTCATGGCAATAGGCGCGGCCAAAAGTGTTAGTTTTGAAGAAAAAAATAGTGTTAGATTTAAAATTAATTTACAAAAAGTGTTAAAAAAATTGCTACTGTTGACTGCGTACAAGCCATCGGTGCAACGAGTGGTGGTTCTCACAATCTAAAAAGACTTGCAGGTTGGACGGTGGTAGAGCGCGCACGAGCGGGCTTACGGCATGTACAATCCACAAATAGGTTGCCGTCTGCAAGTTCACATAGAGACGACTAAACACTTATACTATGGTTGTCTATTTAAGTGTCTGCAAAGTATTTAATGCATACATGCAGCCATGATTAAATGAGAATAGGATCCTTGTATACCATTTTGTTGTTTCTTAATACAAAATAGATGAAGAATAAATAAGATAAACATAATTGCAAGATTGATATCAAGAAAGATAACAGAAACCATGCTGATAAAATAGCTCACACACGCACGGTTCAAAACTCATCCATACTGATAGTCTGACATACATGCAGCCATCAATTTAGTTCCAATTCACTTGCAGGAAAAAGAAGGATCCAATTCCTTGGTTCAGCTAGCACTAACATACATGCATCCATGTTCTCTGTTTGCAGTCAATCAAGGAAAAGCATGCACAAAATAGCCAAAAGCTTTGGCTGTTGGATAACACAAATGACAAGAAGACAGATGAAATCGGACCCAAAAATCGTTCTTGGAAACTTTCTCAAGATTCTAACTGAAACAACACGCTTGTAGCTGCCAAACATGATTGAAAATGGTAGCTGCAGAACTAACAGGATCAGACCGAACCGATAAGATCACGTTCACAGTAGCTGCAAAAATTTCAAAAAAAAAAACTGAGATTACTAACTGAGAATGTGCCATGAGTAGAGTATGAACTGTAGTTTCTAGAGCAGCTATTGTATTACCTTCAACATATCAGTAGCAGTAGCATTACCTTCTCTTGCTTCCCTGAAACACAGTACAACGGATTTAAGTTACTGAACACTACATCAGAGTATACTAGTACAAGGCGCGCGCCCTCGCGCGCGTCCAGAATTAGTTGATAAATGTGTGGACGAAATATATGTGTTTGATTTTTGCAGGAGGCTTAAAAATCCAGTCACCAGCACAGCAGGTACAATGAAGCAACTAACTTCTTTCTTAGCTTATGATACACACAATATCGAGCACTTCGTTTCGCAAACCATGCAATAAATATTTTACTTGCACTCAGAAAGCCAGAATGACTACTAAATGGCAAGAGTGCAGACTAATCATGTACTTACTCAAATGGATCTACAGATATATGTAGCACAAAAAATGCTATATTTTAATACATCTCCATTGGATCCTTCATCAAGTGAACTGAGAAGACAATGAGGTCATACCACCAGGGTTTGCTTAGCTTTCAACTGCTTGTCATTCAGGAATACCTGCTCTCCGTCAGACCTGCTAATCATGTTGGTCAGGAGAAATGTTCAGCAAACCTTATATGAAAGCTACATGTGCTATATTAATGACGACACAATGGCGAATCGGTGAAAGGGCGTTAGATTGGCAAGACATTTATACCACTTCATGGTGTTAGCGATAGCATTGCATGTAGTCAGAATTTAGAGATCTATAAATGCAACAAAATAAGCACGAGGCAAATCTAGCATGTTACAATGTTCCATAAGCGCTGAGTCTAAGATTACCGGGGAATAACCATTACTTAGGTGGCAATGGGTAATTAACCAAAACAAATCTAGCATGCAGTGAGTAAATGTAACATGTTCCAATGAAACCGAACATTTTAAAGTCGCATTCATAAATCATTTGCAAGAGTAACTGTAGAGAACTATCTTCAAAGTAGAATGCCATTGGAAGTAACATAGTAGAGCAATGATTCAGGAAGTCAGCAAACCATTTATGGTTTCCATAACACTTTTCCACAACTGGGAAGCCTGCAACATCAAAAAGGTAGTTTAGTCGGTGGCAAAGGCCCAAAAAATTTATCTGAAAAAATTGTAAGGAAATGCAGAAAAATTGAGGCTAAGTTAACCTAGTAGATGAGCACAACATAGATCTCATGATATATTTTATTTTACTGAGAGATGAAGAAGCAAACATATCTATACAGTACACTTTAGGAATGATAAAGGACCTCGCTAGAGAAGAATTAACTTTTGTATAGCCATGGAATGATAAATAATGAGCATGACTAATAACACAAATATACAACTATGACATGCTTATCATCTAGCATTTGGTAACTTGAAATGTAGGAAAATCTGTAGCAGGACATCACTGAGGTAGGTGATGGTCACTATATTACAAAAAGAATAATTTCATCAGGTGTAGCACATTATCATCCAACAATATAGTGACTAAGTTTAAGTATCACATGCGACTGAATTTTCATTGCATATAGTGAACATGAAAAGGCAGCACTGACTGGAGCAGGGAAATTAAGAAAGCGAAACCAAATTGTTTGAAGCAAAATAGCAGATCTTATATTATACCAAAGAAGGAAAAAGCTGACAGAGACGAAGAAATACAAATTAGGAGGCCTGTATATTTTGAGCAATTATCACAGCAGCAACTAATATATGTTCACTATCACGCAGCAACTAATACAGGCCCATTAGCACGTAGCAACTAATACATGCCCAATTTTTTAGCAGACAGCTGGAAAAAGATATCTTTGACATAGAAATTTTATATAGCATACAACAATATTATGCCATCGTTAGTTAGAGGCAGAAATAGAAACCATGTAGAGAAAATAGTATGAAGTCTAACCATTTTTCATGCTACTACAACTGGCACATGTTCACTCTGTAATGCACTATTTTTTGCACATGGCAATTCAAGCTGATATCAAGTGCAGCGCCACAGTGCTAAAAAGCAAATTGATCTGTGTAATACAGAAAACATTGTGGGAACAATAACAATAAGCAGCGGCTAGGTGCCTAAGTATTTGGGTGACAAAATACTAAAAAGAAAAATTGCTTGAAATGGTTAAGAAGCTATGTTCTTTCCTGGGCAGAATATGCAATCAGTTGAACACATGGCATATTCAATCCTGGAGTATTTAATTATTGATGATAAGGGAAATGGAAAACCGATAACTAATCACGTTGTGTAGTGTGGCGCAGGAAACGTACGCTATATACTGTAATATAAAGCAACTGAATATGCAGACAAAAAATAAACGCAAAGGAGATAGTATGCAATCAAACCTTTTTTAGAATTAGCTCCAACAAATTAGGTCTTACCTCAAACCTCAACAAAGAGCACTTGCCTGTCAATTTGGAAAAAATTCATAACAAAATTATAGATATGTGTAAAGTAAAAGACTCAGACACAAATTTGAAGGAAAGAAAGAAAACCATGTCATCTGCTCTAAGCATTGACCTATCTAAAATATCTTAACTTATTGAAAACATCATAATCAAAAGTCAAAACCTGATATTGGGGAACATATTGGGGAACATATTTGAATAATGGTTCTAGCAGGACATGGTGCGAACTCGTAATGCCTCGCGTTGTATGGAGCATTTTTCAGTTAGACATGTTATGGACAACTATAAAAATTTGTCAAACCTACAGGAGGTTGGTTTCAGAATATCACTGTGATTACCAAATCTTTGAAACCAACAGGAATCTTCGTATGGCGTACATGTGTTTCAAACTACACTTGTGAATTTGAAAGAGATATTCAAGGGAGGACTGGAAAATAAAAGGGCTGTGAACTTACCAATTATTAAGGAACATGATCAATTTTTTTATCTGAACCACGAAACCCTCAAATGGAAATTTGTAGAAACAAATCTTGTCATAGACAGGTCTGTGCTGCTAGTTGCTGCAGCCGGTGAAGGCAGCTGGGCTACGGAGCGGCAACACGCTGACATAGCGCAGAGCTTCTGTCACTGATGAGAATGTTGGGAAAAAAATTAATAACAACACTGATGAGGTAGCTGGCGTCTTCTCGAAAAAAATAGCACAGATGGCATACCAAAGGGGCCACAAAGATGTTGAGCAGCTTACAAAAAATCCAACTACATGTCACCTGAGGGCCTGAAGAGGAAAAGATACTGAACTAAGAAAAATGGGACTTGACATGGTAAAATTTAGTTGCCAAGCATGGAACAGCGGAGTGGCAATTGGAAAGGAACCTTTTTTTTTGCCTTAACAACTTGCAGGAATGGCAAGAATAGGTAAATATCCCACCGCAGACCAAAAAGGAAAAGAAGAATTGAACTGAAGAACTTGAATCAAAGAGTCACACAAAGTGAGGAAAATAATCGAAGAATGAATGCTAAGGGAGAACAACAGCCTGGCGTCTCTTTGTTGGTTGCAAGGTAACCTGCTAAGGAAAAAAAGCAAGGAAAAAGAACAACAAAACTGTTGCAAGCATCGCCAAGGAAGAAGGAATTGGAACTTGATCCATCCACCGACCAAGGTGATCAGCAATTTTTTTCGATCCTCCCCCAGCCTACATCTGGTTTGTTGGAGCAAAAAGATGCAGCCATAGGTTTAAAGTGTCAAATCAGATTAGTACCCTCCCCCCTTCACTGAACGTAGGATATTTAGACATGTAGGTACCAATATAAAGCAATGAGAGGTATATAAAAGGATGTAGATACACCAAGCAGGAGGTATCACAAATGAGATTGTTGCCATAATCAATCGTTATCACACAAATAAGATACTACGTACCTCAATAGTTAAGCTTTTTGGCATAGGTAGTTTGCACCCAAAATGTTGTTGGTTTCCTACATGGAAGAAGTGAATAGTTTTTTTATCCTAAAAAGTGAGAACTAAAAAGAGATTGCAATCATGAAGACTAAAAAAAGACTGTAATCAATTAAAACCTAGGAACTTTGGAAAAGTTCTATAGAACCATATGCTGATTTTAACCGATGCAAGGTATTAACTGTCGTGTTGTATATATCCTTTGACTGGAATTATCTATCGTTTGTACTTAAGGAGGTGCATCCAAACTAAACAAAAAAATTATTGTAGCACGTTGTAAATAATAATTTAGAGGCAATACTTTTTTACATTTGTAACTTAAAACATCTGAGTCAAAAATAGCTAAAATCATTACCTGTCGAGGTCGCATCTCAGAACACCCGATTGCAGCTCGGAATACCTGGCGAAGACCTAGATCAGTGCCAAACCCAGATTAGTGCCAATCTAAAAAAGATATCAAAAAAAAGGGAAAATGCCCACAATGTCCGCTTCCCAAACATCCGCACACACCTGAACACGGCACCACACGTGTTCCCCTTGCAACAAAAGGAAGGGATGTATTGATATGTTCATCAGTGCAAAATAGATAGAGATGGGGACGGAGATTAGGACTTTAGGAGGAAGCACCTGTCTTCTTGTACGAATGAAATTAATTCCTCAAACTACAGCGCAGATCAGAAGAGAAGGAGCAGTTCGTGGTGCAGCGGCGGGCGTCAAGCACATGGAGTTAGGGTTTCGTGGAGCACACGCAGACCGGCGGGAGCAGCCAGCGCCGTGGGGCAGCCACGACGGCGGGCACCGACGGTGGTTGCTGGCACCGCGCCGTGGCGGGGGACGGCCGCCGCCGGGGCCCACGCGGGCCGCCGCGCACCAAACCGGCGGCGCCGTCGCCTAGGCAGCGCACCGCGTGGTGAGGTGGCGGCGCCGCGGCTCGGGAGGCACGTTGCGACGCCGGGAGAGAGAGAGGGAGAGGGAGGGAGGAAGGGGCGGCGGCGGCGGGAGCGGCGCTAAGAAGCCAACGAAAAGCGCGAACATGGTGATTACGTGTGAGAGGCGAGCAGTTTTCACTAATAACATGTTATATTTATAATGGCAGAGGTGGATAATTAAGATATAAGTTGAGGGGGTTACTTTAATATATTTTCGTAATGGTTAAGATGGGTAATCTTTTAGGGGAAAAAAATCTGATGGCTATAATATAAAATATTAGCGGAGATCAAACTGATGGCCAGATCTTTCTTATTATTGTGAAAATTCCTTTGATTTTTTTTTTCTAGCATATCTAATAAGAATTAACGTGTAGACTCCATTGGCGTTGGGACTCTAATAGTAGGATTCCTATATCGAAGAAACAAACGTGTTTTTTTTTCAGGGAGCTGAGTGCCAGTGCAGCGCCAGCCAGGTGCGGCTGCGCCAATGGAGCCCGGATTTGGATTACATATGGGTACAGGACGGGCCCGGCCATTCTCATCCTCAACCTCAAACAAGATTGCTGTGATCTGCATGCGCTCAACACCAAGAGCCTGCCGACTGCAACGCCGCTGGCTGCTACAGCCTACAGCTCCAGAGCTCCTTAGGGGGTGTTTGGTTGAGCTTCTGGCTTTGGCTTTTGGCCCCAAAAGCCAAAAGCTCAACCAAAGGGGCTGCTTTTGGATGTTGCTTTTTCAGAAGCAGCTGCTTTTTCGTAGTTCATTTTTAAAAGCTGGTTTGATCCTGCTTTTGGCTTTTGGCTTTCTGCTTTTCTAAATTGGTGGAATAAAAAACTCTTCCATAGTTGTTTCAAGAGAGATAAAGATAGAAAATATATTTTATACTTGTTTAACCAAACAGCTTTCAGCTTTTCTACAGCTCACAGCCCACAGTAGCTTTCTCACAGCTCACAGCCCACAGCAGCTTTTTCCCACAGCCATAGCTCAACCAAACACCCCCTTAGGCTGTGTCTCCACTCTCCCCTCTCTTCGCTGCCTTGTGCATTGCAAACCCGTCTCCCAAGTCCCAAACGACGATCCATGTATGTATGTAGCAGTATCTAATCCAGGGGCTGATACATCAAAAATTCAACATCAGTTTATCGTGTTCCCTGTGTCTCTCTGATTGTTCAGCTGGAGAAAGGTGTTTTGTTCACGGGTTGTTTCTCAAGCTGTATAAGCACACTCTGTGTTGGAGCTGCTTGATACATGCACTACATTTTTTCGTTCTTTTAATATAGAGATCCACGACTCTAACTCTACTCTGCATATTTCGATAAGAATAATACATTACTCTCTCTATTTTAAATTATAAGTTTTTTTTTTGTTTTTTAGATACTTGTTCATCAACGTGTGTTCCCAAACAAGCTTTAAATTGCGAGAACACATGAGCATTACAAGTTTGCGAAGCATATTAAGATCCACAGCTAATATTTGTTGTATTTTTGCTCTCTTTGTTTATTGTCAATAGTAATAGACATATAAATACTCTGTAATTTGTATTCGGTGTGATAAACAATCACTACCCCGACCTCAAAATGATTGCAAAATTACTAACTCTACCGCGATTCTCCATATTCCAAAATGGTTAGGCCAGTCTAAAAGGGGTTTCAAAGAAATTTTATTCTCATTTAATGATGTGACACATTAGCAAATTTGCTAAATTGGCAAGTTAATTATAAAGAGAGGAATAGAGTTTGCTGTCATAGTTTTTTAACGAGCAATTTTGCCCGTTTGCGAAAAAACTATGAACAATTTGGTAACTGTGTTTAGGTTTTAAGGCTTAGAGTAAATCTCTGTTGAGACTAGCCTTACCAATCAACACCTTCGTCCTCGCCTGAAAAGAAACGGAGGTGCCAGCGTCCGGACGGACGCACGTGTCCAGACGCCTGCGCAGCCTGCCCCGGCCCGTCCGTTGATTTTTCTCGCCCCGCACGCGCATCCCGCCCTGTCGTAACGCCGCGTGTCTGGAGGACTCGCCTTGCACTCACAGCACGCCCTATCCGCCTCGATTCGAGGCCGTTCGCCACACACCGCGCTCGTACCCCCGCCCCCATCGCGCCCCGTCTGCCGACCCCCAACTCGTACCTCCTCTGAAACACATGCAACATGTGCAACATCCACCGATCTACTTTTGCAACATCCAAATAAAACAACTGCAACATACCTATGAAACATTAGAAACACTTGAAACATACGCTTGCAACATGCGCTTTCATCGCAACATCTCCTTGCTGAGGTCGTGCATCGCGGCAGCCAAGGCATCGACAGCGGCACGCCCTATCTGGTGGGGAACGGTGGTGTCGGCGACACCTCGATAGCACCCTAGCAGAACCCGTCACGCGCAGGGGACGGGGCACGGTGCGCAGCAGCAGGGGAGTAGCGCGCAGCGAGTTGGAGCGGGCGCGGCGGGGGATGGAACGCGACGTGGCGATGGAGGGGGCGCGACGCAGGATGGAGCGCAACGCTGGATGGGGGAGCCGCGCGGTGCGAGATGGGGCGCGTGGCGGTAAAGACGGCAGCAGCGAGCGCACGCGCAAAGCAGCACACGATGGGCGAGAGCGATAAGGAGATATTTTTTGAGAAAAGAGATGAAAGATGCAGAAAGTAAGCTGGCCTATTGGATCGGTACGCGTAGGCCCTCCTAAGCATTATCGGAAAAGAAATGGAAAAACAGAGCCGACAGCCTTCTGTTCCAAATAAATATAGGTACTTTATTTATGCAAACAAGCCTGAAAAAACGTAAATTGCTCTATTTATTTGGCTGATAAGCCATGACTGAAAGCACTGTTGATTGATTTGTTATGAGAGAAAAATATTATTCATTAACTAAAAAAATACGACTTATAAGCCAAACGAATAGGACGAATGTTCGGGAGGTTGGGCTATAGGCTCAAGTGACGACTCGGTCGGGCTTGGGCGAGATCGTGAGAGAGAGGATGGTAAGGAATTTTATGTTGAAAAAAAATCATAATACCAACACACCCACCAGAGTTTTTATTTTTCTAACAAAAAAATGCAATACAAGCTCATATGATTGTTACACGTACACACATTTAAGCCCTATTTGGAACTCAGGAACTTCACATGCTTACAAAAACTAGTTGGTTTTCATAGAAAAACACATAAAATAAAGAAAATTCCTCCAATCCAAAAGAGGCCTTACATGCTCTATAAATCCATGTGGATACAATATATTCCTTTAAGCACACTCAAAATACTGAGCTAATCGATCTTGAGAATGATAAAAATCAAAATATGGATTAAATCCTTGCCGATCATAACCAAATAGAGCCTTAGTAAGAACCAAACCTACTGAGGCCATGTTTAGTTCCGGCCGGATTCGGCGCCGCCGGAAACCCAGGGAATTGTAGCGGTACTGTAGCATACTGTAGCATTTCGTTCATATTCGGTAATAATTGTCCAATCGTTGACTAATTAGGCTCAAAATGTTCGTCTCGCAAAGTACAACCAAACTGTGCAATTAGTTTTTGATTTCGTCAACATTTAGTACTCCATGCATGTACCGTAAGTTTGATGTGACGAGAAATCTTCTTTTTGCATAGTGCCAAATTCAAAAAATTTGAGGAACTAAACATGGCCTGAGCTCCTTAGCTCCAAGTTTATCTTATTTAATCATATTTTTCAGAAAATAAAAAATAAATTTTGACCAAATGAAAAAAGGTCGATTTACTTGTGACCGATATATAAAAACTGATACACATGAATTCGGTAGGGTGCGTATATTTATAAGTTTGCATACAAATTGTTTATTTTAGAAAACAAGTGGATCAACTTTTTGTAGGCAAATAAAAAGAAATGTATGTGAGGTGCAGATAAATTTTAGACTACGCCAATTTTTCAAATATATAGTGGTTGTTTCGAAGTTCAGATTCGAACAGAAGAAGAAGAAAGGAGACTGTTGACCAGACATATACGGCGTGAATAAATGCGGTAGAAAATACAAAGGATATACATAGATACGTACAATGGTACAACGCTACGCACGAAAAGAGAGCACGTGCACTACACACGGTACAACAGCACGCACGCACGCACAATGACATGGTGGCCGGACACGGCGAACGCAAAACTGTTGGAGGCTTGGAGCGCATCTACGCCGACGGAGGCGGCGCCGCGATCGCCGTGGGCACGTTGACGGCCGGGACCGACGGCATCGGCGGCAAGCCCACCTTGGGGACGACGGACGGAACGACGGCGGGTATCGGTGGCAGGGTCAGCTTGGGCAGCACGGACGGGACGGCGGGCATTGGCGGCAGCGCCACCTGCGGCGGCACGGTCACCTTGGGAGCCGCCGGCATGGGCGGCAGCGTCACCTGCGGCACGGTGACCGCGGGCACGGCCGGCATGGGCGGCAGCGCCGCCACCTGTGGCACGTCGGGCAGTGGCTGCACCGTTGGCAAGGTCGGCACGGCGGGGAGGCCAGGGACGGCACCAGCAGGGGCCGCGGCCGCGGTGGTCGTGTCGGCCAAGTGGCGCGCCCCGTGGCAGGTGTTGCTGGCCAGGAGGAGTGCGCACGCCACGACCGTGGCCAGGAAGCTCGCAGCGGAAGCCATACTGCTAGGAGTAGCTAGGCCTAGGCCTGTCTCTGGAGACCGCTCGCTGCACTCTGGTTATGCTGCTGCAGGAGCAGGAGGCAGGATCGTTTGTTGCTGTGTTGCGAAGAGCAGGGGTCAAATGCGTCGCGATTTATAGCCTGGTGATTAGGGATAGGGAGGGTGCGATTAGATTGGTTGGTGGCCGGATCGGTGTGGCAGCGTAAGTTGATGATTGGCCCAAGTTGGTGATCACAATGGCAGGACAGGACAGGACAGGACAGGAAAAGAAAGATTAGTTGCAGGGATCGATCGATCGAGGCGGATTCTTGGTAGCCGTGTGCCTAGAATTTCTGCGTTTAGGTGAGCTGGGGATCGTGCGCTGCAGCTCCAATGCAGTATCAAATTCAAATCACAGAAGAGGAAAAGGCTGGAAAATTTGTCCACCACCTGGCGTCCAGATCGACCAGAGCACTCCTGAGTTGCCCCACTGGAGCCTTGGTCCTCCGTCCTCAAGATGGTCGTCCCATTTCCTGGCCATCAGAACCCGGGCTCCATCTCCGGCAACCCCTCGTTTTTGAGCTGAAGCTCCATAGCCTCCCACCAGAACCCAGAGATCTCTCCTGAGGCTCTTCCACTCCACGGCTTTGCTTTGTTGCCATTATGCAGGCTCAATCCACACGGACACACACACACTGACGCTGCCGCGTCGACTGGAGCACACCGAGCTGAGCGCCAGCAGGCAGCAGGGGTTGGCGTGGCGGTCGCGCGGCGCGGGAAGCATGGGCAGCCACAGTTCGTTGCCTCGGCTGGCCGACGTCGAAGGGACGGACACCATTTACTCGCTTAGAGTTGAGACCCGATCATACCAGATGTTTGACACCGTATATAGAGTATTAAATATAGACTAAAAATAATTAATTGCACAGATTACGACTAATTTACGAGACGAATTTTTTAAGCTTAATTAGTCCATAATTTAACAATGCGGTGCTACAGTAAAGATGTGCTACTGACGTATTAGTTAGGCTTTAATAAATTCGTCTCGCAGATTACTAAGCACTTCTATAATTTATTTTATTATTACAATTCAAACACTTACATATGACACTCTTATATGACACCTCTAAGTTTTAGCTCTGATATGACACCTCTAAGTCTGCATTTAGAGCATTGAGCAGAGCACATTTACGTCATTGCATTGAATTGCATTGCATGACAGAAGCAGCTACGACCTACTGTACGAGGCCTGCTGCTGCCTGCAGGAGGACCAGACCATCTCCATCCGCCTGAGAGGCCGAGACGTTGGTCGGGATCTTCTGGCTGGACGCACGGAGACTGTTGGGTGGTCGTGGACTCAACTGTGATTGCGGCTCATCTTGTCGCTGGATTATGCGTCCTGCGGCTCCTACCGCGCGCGCACTCGGTGGTCCAACAGCTTACCCAAACGGCGACTTAAACCTAAAATGGGGTATACACAGTGTTTTTACGGTAGAAAAAATGACTCCAACGGAACACTCAAACAGAGCATGCATTTTGGGTACGAAGTCAGCTGGAACGCTTATTTGCATCGTCCTTCACCGAGACGCAAAGTCTCCAGGCGGGACCGCGGCGGGGCGGGGGCGGCTCGGCTAGGCGTGCTCGCCGTGGGAGCACCTCCGGAGCCGCCGGCCTTGGTTGCCTCGCCGGATCTAGGACCGCTCCCTCGCCGTGGGAGCACCTCCGGAGCGCGACGAGGCGGGCCCGACGACGACGACGACGGCGAGGCGAGGAGGGAGGCAGGCGGAGCTCGGCGGGGAGGGAGGCCAGGGCGCTCGACCGGCATGGATTCGGCCGCCTGCTCGTCGATCTGGCCGCCTGATCGTTGGATCTGCTCGCCGCGCGGAGCTTGAGGTAGAGAGGAGAGAGGGCGCGCTGGATCCGCCGGAGGGAGAGTGGAGGGAGCGCCGGCCGGCCTCCTAGGGTTGCCGCGCCGCCGGGAACGTCGAGCGCGCGGGCCTGGGCATGCAATCGCAGAAGAGGAGGAGGAGCTCCATAGCGCTGGCTACCCGCCGCCGATGCATCCTACCGCCTACGGGGGAAGCGAGGGGATCCGCCCGTCAGTGCCGGATGCAGGGGGCCCTCGTTGGCTCCAGTACCGGAAGGTGGGGTGGGGGCAGAGCCGCTGGCGGCGTTGCAGTCGGGGAAGTCCGTAGCGTGAAGAATAGGTGCGGCCCTCAGCTGTTGGAGAAGGCTAAGTTTTGGGTCCGCGAGTCTTTTACTGTACGTGACTCAAATCGTGAATAGATATCGCGTTTGGGTTCCCGTTGCTGGAGACCGTCTTAGTCGCCTCAAATTGTTTGCTCCAGAAATTTAGTCAAATATGTAACAACTCACAAAAAATCCATCGAGGGGATGTAGCTCAGATGGTAGAGCGCTCGCTTAGCATGCGAGAGGTACGGGGATCGATACCCCGCATCTCCAAATTCTTATCATTTTTGTTACTTTTTTTTTATTGCTGCCAAACTGACTCATTTGTTGCTTATTAGACACATGTGCATGTGCTCTGCTGACGACAGACAAGAAGAGAAGTCCTCACGATATTGCACAATGCCAAACTTATTATTTCCTCCTTGTTCCTGTTTACAGCGAGTGAATATTATCAATTTCTTATGAGTAAATATTGTTTCTTGCTTGTTTCTGCTGATGTAATTAAGAAAAATCACTATGATTGAATACTTTTTATTTGATGATCCAACTTATATAATCCAATTATAGCCACACCAAGACCATGACAAAAAGCTGGTTAAGTGGATAACCAAAGTTGTTTTTGATAAGTCGACGGAAGGGGAGAGAATCCCCCACCTGGCCATTTCCATTCATTCATTGGCCTCCCAAGGCCTGATAAATCAAGGTACATTTGGTTTTGCGCAGGGTGCTTACAGACCCGAACAGATGGTTAAGTGGATAACCAAAGTTCAGCCATACAACACATAATAACAATACAAATGAGAAGAAACTATAGAGTTTGGGTCACCGGCAAATCGGCACAGAATGAAGGACGATTACTACATTTGGAGAGGGAACAACGAGAGGTTTAGGGCACAGCCCAAAGACCTACAAGGTGACCCAAACCAAACACTCGTGATTCGTGAATAGAGGTCCAATTAATGGTGTGGTTGAATCAATTAGCTAGGGACACTCCATCTCCATTTTGTTTTCCTATGTTGGAGTGCTTTAGTGCTGCAATTTTCAAGATTAAGGCCCCGTTCGCTTGTCTTAAATTTGGCTTGTTCGGCTTGTTTTTTCAGCCGGAACAGTATTTTTCTCTCACAACAATTCAGCCGGAACAGTGTTTTTCAGTCAGTTTCAGCCAAAATTCAGACCAGCGAACGGGGCCTAAGAAGAATCCGTAGCACATAGAGCGCTTGTTTATTAGTTTCCCAGTCTAGTCTGTCCAAGCAAGCTTGTTTGGCATATGCAACCATCCTTGGCATTCAATTTCGGATACCTAGGGGAAATCAGTTTTTTTTTCCCTCAAGGGCACGTGTGCACATCCAAATGGTGCGCATTGGGAGAGCATGTGCCCTCAAGGGCAAAATTTACTTTCTCATACCTAGGGCTAGGATGCATGCCCGGAAGGATTCCAAAATTAAAAATCCGTAGAACCTATGGCCTGTTTTGGTTTCTCACCGGGCAACCTTGCCTGCACATGTAGCAAGCCATCCCAAGTGTATGATTTTGGACACCTAGCCACCTAGAAGGGATACGATATATGCGTGGGATATGGAACTATGGAAGCTGTGCCTATGAGGTTTTCAAGCAAACAACCACCTCGTACAGTACACAACTAACTTACACCATCTTCGCTTGGCTTATAAGCCGTACTTTTTCAGCCAACATACAGTATTTTTCTCTCACAATAAATCAGTCCATAGTACTTTCAGCCATGCTTATCAGCCAAGCGAACAGAGCAAACACAAATAAGATGGAATATAAAGATGTCGTCTGTGCCCAACTGTAGGCCAGCAGTATGCTTATTAGGTTGGTGGTTAGCTAGTCTGCTGAACCTGATTGTACGTTCTTACAACATGTATCAGATAATTTGTGTTTAATAAGCTGCCGCAATGAGCATATTTATTTTCCCTGCAGGAGAAAATACAATGGTATATATAGTACAATAGACAAATACTCATCACATTCATTAATATCAGTAAATAATACGCATGCAACACGTTAACATCATCACATCCACTGGCACAGACTAGTGGCATATACATATACACCTAGCAGTGTAACACCGTGTACAAATACGTACCCTACAACATATATATTCACGGGCCCTTTTTTTAGATAATGATATTTGCGTGACCAATACGCTGTGTATGGATATGAAGGAATGTTAAGGCCTCTCGACGAATATAATGAGACACACACAAACATAAACACAGGTACATGACAGGGCGTCGGCCGTCGGCTGCATTTGCACGACGGTGGACGCGCGGCGGTGCTCGTCCACGCCGGGAACGGGACAGCATCAACGGGAGCGCGCGGCAGCTACGGCACCGCGGCGGACGGCAGCGGCACGCCGGGCACGCCCGGCAGTTGAGGCAGGTTCGGCACTTGGGGCATCGGCAGCTCGGGCACCGGCGGCACTGGAAGCTTCGGCACTTGAGGCATCGGCAGCTTCGGCACACCTGGCACTTGAGGCAGCGGCGGCAGTTCGTCGAGGCGGCGGGCCGCGTGGCACGTGTTGGCGCCGCCGAGCAGCACGGCGGCCATGACGAGCGCCACGGCCAGGAAGCGGCTCGAGGTGGAGGCCATGCCGGAGAGCGAGCTCTGCTGGTGGCTGCTGCGCTGCTGTAACCACAACACTCTAGCTAGCTTGTCTCTTCACTGAAGGCAGGAGGCAGTGCGAAAGGAGGGAGCTGTGCATGGCAATTTATAGCAGCACGCCGTGCCCGTGTGACGCGCCACGCACCACCCAGCACTAGCGTTGGTTGCTAGCCACCCGACGCCGGCATGGGCCGGGTTTGTCGTTACGGGATCCATGGACTGGTGAACGATAGACAGCCGCATGTACATGTACGGCGAGCTTTGCAGCCACTGCTCACCTTTTGTTCTCGCACTTTGTCCGCCGCCCGACTTTTCGGCTACGGCCCAGAGCTCAGAGGATCGGAGTCGGAGGGTATAGCCCGCAGTACATCCATCTGGGAGGGACGGACCGCCGGACAGGGGACGATGGGGTTTATTTGTGGCGGCCAGTGCCCTCTGTGGCTCTCTCTGTGTCTGTGAGTCCGGGTGGTCGTGCCCGTGGATGGAGATCGAATGTCCATTGCCCATATTGCATTTTGGCCTTCACCCTTCAGCCTTGTCCTCTGTGGCCGGATAGCCTCCGTGAAGAACTGAAGATTTCGTTGGGCCACGCGTCACAATGTGTTGGGTTGGCGTTGCATGCTGGTCCAGCGGTGTGGGTAGTATGAGCGTGCCCTTAGCACCCATGTTCCGACAGGGTAACGGAAATGGAAACTTCGGATGTTATTTTATAATAACATGGGAACGTAAAAGTTCTCGAATCAGGGGCGTGGACGTCCCGAAACGAGGAATGTGATCATGTTTCAGGTTTCCGGCTGCCAGGGACTAGCCTTCTATCCATATTCTAGCAATACAATTTTGGTCTTTTTGGTTGTCTGTTCTTAGCCCGTGACTAGACCTCTCACTAATGCAATGACCACCTCTTGACCTGGCTTTTTGAAAACGCTAGGCGAGCTCATTCTCCGCAAGCCTGGCTTGCCTAGAGCATGGTAAGCATTCGTGTCACCTCCCGGTGCTCCACTTGGTAGGCCGACGCTTTGAAGGAAGTAGACGGGAGCTGGTGCTCCAGTGGCTTGTTGGCGACAGCCGAGATCCACTCCACTAGACCTGATGAACTGATCAGGCCACCCCCGGCCTGGCATGGTCCATGTCATCCTCCACCCTTGTTGTCTCTACGTCTTCTCTCACTCACCTCCTCATCACAATGCGAGGAATCGATCAGGCCACCGCCCGACCTGTGCAAATCCGATCAAAAACACATCATCGCATCTCTAGGGATCATGGTGTGGGGGAGGCGGGTGCTCAGCCCCCAGCACCTCGCTCCCCCTCCTCCCACGACGTACCGCCACCATGCCTGCCGAGCCGTTGCTGCACCCATGCTACATGGTGTTCATGCTCATATGCTTCCTCCAGCTTTGGCCCAGACGCCGGCGTGGCGGAGAGGTGCCTGCCGGAAGGAAGCAGAGGAGCATGCTGGATGTTCAACATAATGTCTCAGAGGTAAACGTAATAATAGTATAAAGATGAGGTGTTCCTATACCTAGGCAAAGCAGGTAACCAAGCACATCATTTCTAACATAGATTTTAAACAGTCAATACAATCAAACAAGTGCGTATTGCATTGGCAGCATTGCACACAAATCAGACTTTGGCTGCCCATGTTTAATTGGCGCTAGCTAGGTCGGATTCAAACACGAACTAAACACACCTATTCGGCGCTGCGAGTGCATCAACTCGTGCCAATCCTTTGGCTGCGCGGGCACCCGTGCAGTATTTGTACAATTTTAAGAAATGTATCAAATATGTACAAAAAGGAACAAACCGATATGTAGGGGATGTAGCTCAGATGGTAGAGCGCTCGCTTAGCATGCGAGAGGTACGGGGATCGGTACCCGGCATCTCCAGTTAGTTCAGCCATGTGCATTCAAGCGCGTTAGAGCACCTCCAAAAGTTTGCTATCTCAACTTGGCATCCATATAATTTTGGTAAAACAAGAAAAAATAGCCTTCAACAGTTTGGCAAAACAACTTGGCATCAATAGCAACTTGGCAAATCTTCCCTCCGCGCGCGCAAATATACGCGCGCGTATACGGCTTGGCATCCGGAGCTCTTCGTTCGCTTAGCGGGCCTCTTCGTTTTGTTAACGGGTTTTTTTATTTTACCAAATCAAAAATGCCAAACTCTTGGAGATGGATTGTTTTTTTACTTGGCATATAATTTTGGGAGTTGACAAATCACAAGATTTGCCAAGTAAAATTTGACAAACTCTCGGAGATGCTCTTAGTTTTTGCATTTTTAAAACTCATCTTAGGGACCGTTTGGATTGGTCTGGGCCTGTTTGGAATACGAGATTTTTTTTCTATTCCTGCGTTTTTCCTGTGAAATTGAACTGGTTCTTGTGAAATTCATGTGTGATTCCTGTAAAATTCTTGCGTTCCAAACAGGCCCGAAGTATTTTCATAGGAACTTTGAAGGAAACCCGTTCCTCTTTTTGGACGACGTCAGGCAATGTTTGGAACGGAGAAACGCTCATTTCAGTTCCAAAGGAAAGGTTCGGTTTCCTTCACAAAACATAGGAAAAAATGCATCCAGTCTGAGCTTTGGTTTCGCATAAGACCGAGGCAAAAAGAGTGCAGAGGAGATAAACATAGCACTAGCTCATTTCTCGATACTGCTGTTGTCCAAATGCATGGGATCATTTGTCTAACGCCTACAATGTTGATTATTATAACATAAAAAATATTGTTAAAGTGGTATTAATTGTCTAACTGAAACTTTTGGTTCCTCCATTCCAAACACTCATTCCCATAAAATTTCTATGTTTTTCAATCCTCAGTTTTCAACCTCTACTCATTTTCTATTCCTGTGTTTTTTTTCATTCCTATGTTTTTGATTCCTGTGTTCCAAACATGGCCTTATTTTATCTGGTAAGCAGTGCTAGCCCAGTGCATTCAAGCGCTGAATCTTTGTGTGTGTTTTTCATTCCTATGTTTTTGATTCCTGTGTTTCAAACATGGCCTTATTTTATCTGGTAAACAGTGCTAGCCCAGTGCATTCAAGCGCTGAATCTTTGTGTCTTTTTACGAGCATGGACGTCTGCAGCGCTGCCACTTTGTCTAGTTTTAATTCAAAAGGCAGGTAGGCGCCGCAGACGTCCATGCTCGTAAAAAGGCACCTCAATGTGTCTTTTTCTTCTTTGATCATACTCTCTTCATTCTGAATCACAAGAGGTTTTGTTTTTTTGGATACATAATTTTTTTTTGCTACGTATTTAGATGTACACTATGTCAAGATACATAGTATAAAAAGCCAAACTGCATTTTATTTTTCATTTTAGCGCAGCAAAGAGAGAATAAATAAAATGTATACTAGTAGTCCTTGAAACGGCAGGCCGGGGAGAAAGAAACGGAAAAGGAGATTTTTAATTATGTAATAAAATCTGACAAAAAGGGTGTGACTTAGCGATCGCGAGCTACTCCCTCCGTCCTATGAAAAAACGCAATTCACGAGTTTAAAATTTTTCCCACAAAAAACGATAAAGTAGCCTACCAGCCTACTACACCAGACCTAGGGTGGGGGACCCACACCAACAGCGCCAACCAGCCGCATGCCATGTGAGAGAGAAGTACCCAGACTGCTGTCAGCTCACGCACGAGACTTCTCATCATTAAATAAAAAATAGAAAAATCCATCTCAAGTTCCCAACACGCTTTCACTCTCCACTCGTTTCGGCAGGAGGCCACCAACAGCAGCCGCATGCCCGCATCCTCCACTACTGCACAAGCCCTGCATCCGAAAAAAAAGAAAGAAATCGACCGCACCTTTACTCATCCTCAATATAGTTGGTCATGTAGCCCGAGGCATGACGGTACGGCACGAAGCTCATTTTTTTAGCCCGACACGAGCACGGCCCCGCCCGGTGACATGCGGGCCCGGGCTGGCCCGGCCCGAGGGAGCAGGCCGTGCCTGGGCCGCTGCTCAGGCCCGTGGGCTGGCACGGCACGGCCCGGCCTTCAACAGACGGCCCGGCAACGGCCCGGCCGGCCGCCCCCTCCCTTCCCCTCCAGACCGCCCTCCTCAGTCCTCACTCCACTTCCCCTCCCCGCGGCACTCACGCACTCCCCCACGCCGCACCCGCACCTTCCCCAAACCCCTCCTCTCCGGCTCTCCCCCACGCCGCACCCGCACCGCACGGTCCGCACCCCTCCTCAGTCCTCTCCCCCACCGCCCCACGCCGTCGCGCACTCACGCACCCGCACCCGCACCCCTCCTCTCCCTCTCGGTCTCTGAGATGCGGCGCCCGACCCTCTCGCTCTCGGGCCCTCTCCCTCTTCGTCTCCGAGATGTGGCACCCAGCCTTCACCCTCCAGCGGCGCGGTGGTCCCAGGAGCACGGCGGCGCTAGCCCCAGCCGACCCATGCGCGCCCTCTCTCTGCCTCTCTCCCTTCGGCGGCGTGCGCCCTTTCTCCTCCCTACGGTGCCAGAAAGGCGCGGGGACGCCAGATCCGGCGACGTCGCTGCGCGGGGAGGCCGGATCCAGGCATCCAGCTATGGCGGGCACGGGGAGGTCTCCGGCGGCGCCCTCTCTCCTCTCCTCCATCCGGCGGCGCCCGCACGAGACGACGGTGGAGACTGGCCAGATCCGACGAGGTGGCAGCCGGATCTGGCGAGCAACTACCGGATCCAGCGAGCGGGCGACCTCCTCCAGTGAGCGGTCCGTGGGACGCCGACCCCGAGCTCCGCCCTGCTCCCTTCTCCGCTCACCCCGACGGATCCGGCGTCAAGCGCCCTGGCTGCCTCCCCTCCGCCCGCGTAGCCCCCTCCCCACCAGGGCGAGCGCGCCGGCGGCGGCCGCCGCTCCCCGTGGCTGCCCTTGCCTCCTGCTCTCCCCTTCCCTCTCTCTGTGGGCCTCGGGCCAGCCTGGCACGCTTGGCAGGCCGTGCCTTCTCGGCCCGGCCCGGCCCGAAAAATGGCCCAGCAGGCCGTGCCTGGGCCCTTGGTCAGGCACGACGCCTGGCTGGGCACGGCCCGGGAGGCCCGCGTGCCGTGCCGGCCCGACATCCTCCGGGCCGTGCCTGGCACGGGCTCGTGCCGTGCTGAGCCGGGCCGGCCCGATGGCCAAGTATAATCCTCAAGCATAGGCGCCCTCTCCTCTTCCTTCTCTCTTCTGTGATTTCCGAGACAAAGCCCCAGAGGGGCAGCACAAGGCACTGGCTGGCACGCAGCCTCTGCCGCCGCTTCCGCCCTCTGCGTCGTAGACGTCCATACTCTCAGCGCCAGAGTCCGTGGCGTCTGAGGTCGGCGCCACAGATTTTGACGTCGACCTCGGCGCCATGTCGAGGTTCCGACCACGTCAATGTCAACTAGGATTTCGGCCAGGCATCTCGGAGCCAAGATCTGTGGCGCCGAGACGTGTTACCTCGACGCCATGAGTCCTGGTGTCGACCCCCAGCGTACAAAGATGAGTTTACTTCTCCGAGGGGCTAAACATAAATTTTCTTCAAAAAAAGGGCTAAATTATAAAAAATTAGGGATGGCATGTTGTGCTAGGCCAGGCACCTCGGAGCCAAGATCTATGGCGTCGAAACGTGTTACCTCGGCGCCATGAGTCTTAGCGCCGACCTCAGGGTCCAAAGATGAGTTTAAATCTCCCAAGAGGCCGAACATAATTTATTTTAAAAAAGGGTTGAATTGAAAAAAAAATTAGGTAGAACGGGAGAGAGCATGAATTTCGAGTATGATTTTTGAAAAATGATAAGGCAGCTTTAAAACAAGTTCATAGTCGATGCTCCTCCGTATGAACTGTTTTACATGCAGTTTGCGAATCAAGCTTGACGCGCGCAAATAACTTTGCCGATCTGCAAATCACGAGACGCGCGCAAATAACTTGGCCGGTGGACCACGCTTCCCTCGTGCTTTTATACTACCAGCACTGCAGCACACTGTTCTGTTCTCTCCGGATGACGTAGATATTCCATTACCAGCGGGGCCCGCCACGATCATACTTCCCTGTGACCCACCCACAAGTGACTAGTACGCAACAACAAGTGGGTACGCATAGCAGGTCCCCTTGCCCAGGGACCCACAGTGGCAGTGGCACACGTACGGGCGGCGCAACGGCCACATCGGTGTTGGCCTGGTGGGATTGGGAACTAAGGTAGCGTTTGTTTGATAGATAAGGTGAGTGGGATGGTTCTATCTCTGGTTTGTGGGGCGAAACGAGTTTATTTTTTGTTTAGTTGAGAAAGGATGACATTAACCTGTTTTCTGTTTGTTTCATAGACATCAAAAGTACGATGAGCCACTGATATACAGGGCCCACATCCATCAGATTTTTTCTTCTTTTCTTTTTTCTTCTTCCTTATCCTTTCTTCGTTCTTCCGTCTCGGACCGCGAGTCGCGACCCGTGCTTGCTGCTCGGGCCTCCACCGGCGATCTCCATGTGCCTCCTCCGCCGTCCACTCAGGCCCCCGCTCTGGCTGGCCGGGCCTCCGTTCACCGGAGTCGGCCCGCTCGACCTTGCTCGCCCCTGTCCGCCAGCCCTGTAGTCACGAGTCGCCCGCCGAAGTTGCCCCGGTGCACGACGAGGACGGGCATAGCTCGCGCAGGGCTGGTGGTGGAACCCGCGCTAGCCATCCTCTCTCCTCTCCCTTCTCCCCTGCGTCGTGCGGCGGCCTGAGAGGCGACGTGCTCGTCCGCGCGGCGACCTGCGAGGCGGCGGCGCTCGCCCCAGTCGGGTTCCTCCGTCTTCAAGCTCCTACGAGCGTCGTCCTTCTTCCTCCCATCCTCTCTCGCACGCCGTCCGTGAGCGAGCGCACCTTCTCTCCTTCTTCCTCGCCACCAGCCCGCTCGTCCCATTTGGGCTGACCCTGTCCCCTCGATTTCGTGGGACGGGGGTGTCCCGAATCTGCCAACATATTCCTCGCAGGGACGGACTCGTCCCTGGCTACCTCTTATCCATACAACCCTCGTCCCAGGATCATCCCACTTCATCCGAGTTATCCCCTCAACCAAACAGACGGCAAGGGTCGGGTCGCAGGATGGGCCCGCATGCCAGTGACCCACCAGTCGAACCGCATTCACACGACCCGCCCGGGCCGCTCCGGCCCCGTCCTTCCTCCTCCCGGAGTTGTCGAGTTGAGAATCAATTGCTGCTACTTGCTAGTACGATTTCTTCTCTCCCCAAGCGGCCAAAGCCACCAACCAGTCAACCACAACCAGCGCCTTTTTCATTTCAACCACGCTGCTCGTGCTCGCCTGCTCGCTGCCTGCTTCTCGCGATCGTCTCGGGACTCCAGAGTGCTGGCCGGCTCTCTGCCTGTTCGTGTCGTCGCTGCTCCTTTGCCCGGTACAGTCTCTGCCTTGGTAGTTCAAGCGGCGATGTGGAATCTTAAGGGATTTTCTCTTTACCTGCTCCTTTTTCTAGTAAAAGAGATGGAGCTGGGGGCTTTACTGTAGGAAAAAAAAGGAGGCGCGCCTTTTAGATTATGGAGCCCTGAGTTTAAGTTAGTTTGCTTCTGTGGAATTTTTGCATCTCCTTGTTTTTTTTTTCTTTCGGGGGGCATTTTGGTGGTTTTGGGCACGGTGCGATGAATCTTGGGGTTTTATTTATGAAACAAAGAGATGGACAGCTCATCGAGGAGTTCTGGGCCTGATTCTCTCCTTCTCCTAGCTGGAGAAATATATTGTCTTGCCTGGTTTCTTTGGTGAGGAACCGCCAAATCGGCCAGTGTTGGTCTTTAAGTGCTTTGATGATTGAAGGACGCTGTTTCGGTTAATGCTTATCTGCTGGAAATGTTACTGTCGAAGATTCCCTTTTTCCCCCCTTGTTGGAGATTGGATTTGGAACTGTAACTGCCTAGTAGCATATTAAAATTTATATTGCACCAACTGAATTCAACAGAAAGTTTTGCTACATTATGTGCTTCACAGCTTCAGTAGATAATCCAGGTGTATTATGTCATTGTCAAGATTCAGGAAGGTGTACAACTATTTCAGTCAATCGATTTTAGGAACTGGTGCTACTAGTAGAAAATGTCTGAATATTTAGTTCCATTTAGTTCTTTCAGCCAAGTACATTGGTCTAGCATTTTCTTAAATTCATATTTTTGATCCTGTTCCACTGGCCTTTCTTCTCATGTGCCCCTAAGAAGCCCCTTATGGCTGTTTGTTCTCTCTCTTTTTCCAGTGCTTGCCCCCCCTTATTCCACTAATTGTAGCTGCTGATGTGCTGTTATGGAGGAACAAGAAAATATCATCGAGTGTTCTGGCTCTTGCAACAGCTATTTGGGTTTTCTTTGAGTGGCTTGACTACCATTTTCTGACAATTGTTTCGTTTGCACTTGTTCTTGGAATGGTTATCCAGTTTGTTTGGTCCAACTTCTCAAACATGCTAAGCGGGTATGGAATGTGTAAAGCATTTTTTTGCGATATGTAAAGAATTTTTTTGCAAATAATATGTAAAGCATTTGAGCAGTATCTCTGTTGACACAATAATCTGAAATCCTTTTCTACTTCTAGATCTCCTTCTCAGGTGCCCCGAGTTGAATTGCCTGATGAGTTATTTGTGAACATTGCCGTTGCAATCGGTGCCCAAGTAAACAAGTTCCTGTGCTTCCTTCAGGATGTGTCTTGTGAAAGAAACTTGAAGCATTTTGTAGTGGTAAGTGAGACTTTTCTGGGTTTATCTATCCAAATAGATGTGAATATATGATTGACACATTTATGATATTGTTGAATGCCATTTTATAACCATTCCTATTCTGTCTGTCTTAGACAGACATTTTAATTGTGGTGCTATGTTTTCTTTCAGGCGATCGCCGGATTGTGGGCTGCTGCAGTGATTGGAAGTTGGTGCAATTTCCTGACAGTCATATATATCGGTAAGAGGCCTGTAATATCCATTCTTGTCAGCCACAATTTTGCATTTTCGTCAATTGCCACTGAGAAACAATGCCCTGTTCCTATTTAATGAATGCACACATTTCAGCATGCGTGGTAGTACTGACAAAGATGTTGGATTACCTGGAACAGGGTTTGTTTGTGTTCACACACTTCCTGTGCTCTATGAGAAGTACGAAGACCAAGTGGATGATTTCCTCTACAGCCTTCTTGGTCTGCTGCGAGATCAGTATCAGAAGCTTGACCAGGGCGTCTTGAGCAAGATTCCCAAGGGGAACATGAAGGCTAAGAAGAACGAGTAGTTTAGCCGCTGGTTTTCTCATGAATGAATGGGTTGGTGAACTGATGTTGCGCCCTCTTGTGCATGGCAGACTTGCGTCAATTGTTACTTAAGCTGTGTGCCACTCTGAACATGGGTGCTAGTTCATTGCCCACCGGGTTTAAACCTATTAAGCTGCAATGCATGTTGCATCCACTGTTCAAGTTCTTCCACTCATTTAAGCTGCAATGCATGTGGTCCGCTATTCAAGTTCTTCCGCTCATTTAAATTTCTGAACATGGATGCTAGTTCACTGCTCAAGTAATGAAGTGTGCCCATAATTCATTTCTGAAAACTGGAAGTTGCCGATAGCCTCCTTTCCTCCTTCGTTTCTAAGATTGTGCCATTTCAAGCTCAATCTGCAAGCACAAGTTCTGGCATATGTATATGACTCTTTTTTTTTTTGGCCTGCTGGATGCTACTGAGGTGCTCTAACCACTAGAGCTAGAGACCCTTTCGCTATGTATATGACTCTTATATTCCTTGTTTCGCAATTCCATTAGCTCGGCAAAGTTTACACTTTGTTTTCACAAAGTTAAAATAAAACCTTGCTCCTGTGACCTTCAAGAACTACATATGACTGTACGTACTGAACTGCCATGGTGTCTGAAAAAGAGAAATACCTGACAGAGGAATCGTGAATTAAGATGCAATGGCAGGTTTGGTTGGCAGAAGACAATAAGCATGAGTGGATTTAATTAATCTCCGGAGAGTTGATCTGCATTTGATTATGAATTCTGAATGCTAAAACAAGTAGTTTAAACTTAGGTGCTATAGATGTTGCACGCGTCCGGCATGTAGTAGCAGTCAAAACGATTAGATCATTCAGAAAACCGGAATGCAGGTCACCACGATCCAACCAAACTGCTCTCCAGCCATGCTATAAAACTCGCATTGCTCGCTCATGCGTCTCATCACCAGCCATTTTCACCGGCGAAAGCAAAGAAAGCCATCAAGAAGCAGCCATGGAGCAGAAGCCGTCGTCGTCCCTCCTACTCGTCGGCCTCCTCGCCATCGCCCTGCTCTGCACCGGGCCCGGGCACGCCATGCGCCTTCTGAACGACGCCAACGGCGGCCTGGAGTTCTCCTTCGGCTCCAAGGCGGCGACGGCAGGCGCGGAGACCGAGCCGCTGGACCCGTCCCTGGGCGACGACTACGAGAGCGAGAACGAGATCAGCCACGTGGAGTTCGAGCCGGAGCTCGGCAGCGCGGCGCCGTACCCGTACGCCGCGGCCGCGGCGCCCGTCCCCTCCCCGACCACCGTCACCGTCGTCCGCGCCGCCGCGGGGCCGGCCACGGAGCCCGTGACTGTGAGGGCCTGGAACAACGCCGCCGGTTCCGCCGCCGGCAGCCGCAGCATGAAGTGGTGGCTGCCGCCGTCGACCATGCCGTCGTTCCCGCTGTTACCGAACCCCGGCGGCATGCCCGCCATCCCGGGGCTCCCGCTGCCCGGCATGCCGTTCCACCCCATCGGCGGCTGGGCCGCGCCCGCGCCGCCCGCGCCGTCGCAGCCGGCGCCTCCTGCCGCAGAGGCCGCGAGCACGAACGCCAACAACGACCCCAACGCGAGCGGAGGGGGCAACAACTGACCAAAGCTTGCTGTTTGTGTTTTCTGCGACGGTCACCATTCCTTTTTCGGTTTTTATTTTTATTACTACTACTCGTAATCGTGCCTCGCGTGCGATCCCCTCAAATGCTGGGTCTAGAGCGTGATTGATACCATGTGGTTGGAAGCATGAACTCTTAATCGGATGTGTTTGTTGCTCCAAGAGATGCGCCTGCCATGCTTTTACCGCTACAAATATAGGTTCTTTTTAGCATGAACAGATCATTACGGTGACGTTACAGTAAACATACATACACGGATCTTGTATGTTCCAAAACGGTACACAAGTTAATCACTGATCAACCAAGAATGGAAATTTGCGAAGCTCACAGTCTTAGCAGTGGATTTTTCTTTTGAAACTTCAGCTGTGGATTTTGTGGGAGAGAAACAATTCTAAAAAAAGAAAGAAAGAAAGGCAAACGGAACGTATTGCATCATATTGGGACCCGACTCTGATAAGGCCCATTTGGCCCGATACGCAATAACAAGCCACCTTCCACTCCGGCCTATTCTGATACGGAGCCCACGAACGAAGCCCAAATCCTCCGCTCCAAACTCCCCGCTCCGGCAGATCTCAGCCGTCAATGAGGGCATCACGGCTAGGGTTTTCGCTTCCACCCAAGACCCCTGTCTCTATAAATTAGAAGCGAGAGGAACCGCCGCCTCCATCCGATCCGTCCCCAACTCGACGTTCCCCTCGCCGCCGCAAGCAGAGACAGAGGGAGCTCGTTCGCGCGCTCCGCTCCCGCCGACGCGATGAGGGCCAAGGTTCGTCTTCCCTCACCTCCGTTGTGATGTTTGTTTCGGTGATGATGCGATGATTATGAAATTGTGTCCTACAGTACGTAGTTTTGCGGAGATAGTAATGTTCTAGGGTTTGGCTGTGGGCTGTGGAATTCGTGCTTGCTAGAGTGTTGGTGACACTATGATGTTCTCTATGATGACCAAACACAGATGACGAGTCCGATCGAATCCATTCCATTAAACCATGGGGACAATCGAGGCATTTGTCTGAGAGAACAGTAATCAGTTGAATTTTTTCGTTTCTGTTGCTGCTCTGTTACAAGTTTTAGATTTTAGATTATTTCTTATTTCTTATTATTTCTGCAAAAACTGGCATAATGAGGAAAAACTAGATTTTTCTGATCTAATTGATGAGAAATACCTCCTACTCATTCTGAATGCCAGTTCACTGCATGTTACAGCTATTCCTTTGCATAGTTCCAACTGTTTATTTGCTGGTTACACAATGAGTTGGTTGTACAAGACAAACTGACATTTCCTTGTTATTTTGTGCTGATTACGAACTATTTTAGTTGATTAGTTCTTGCAAATTCATTCGTTGTTCAAGAGGCATAGACTTAGTTCATGCGATGATTAACACTCTGTTGCTGGGTGATTGTTACTTGCAAGTTAACTGTTTGGTCTTTAAGATGTTGGGATGTGATGAAGAACCATTGGTCCGTGTTTCTGATCATCAGTGATGAGTATAACACTCCATATTTCTGATCCCTGACAAATTGCATAGTCTTTAGTTAGGTCTTGTTCAGTTTAATGTTTTTTCAGATGAGACTTCCTATTAGAATCTAAGCACTTGCTATTGAATGTGGGTGAACTGATTCATCGTGTTTCATTTGATGTGCAGTGGAAGAAGAAGAGAATGAGGAGGCTCAAGAGGAAGCGCCGAAAGATGCGGCAGAGGTCTAAGTAGGCGCATCTTGGGGCTCAGGAAGGGGAGCTTCACCTGCACTATGGCTGCTTTGCTGTAGATGTAGGCTATGTAAACCATCCTTGGTTTTGGTTAATTCTAGCTCATTAAGAGTCTGGACATGTTCTGAGACTGGGTTTATTGTATTGTGAGGATAATCATATGTTGCTTTGTGACTGATGTTAATGCAGTTAAATGAGATTCCTGGCACTCAAATAAGTCGTATGGGATTGATTGTTGATTCCCTTTTCCTCTTGTGCTTTTATTGAATAGTGTTGTAGTGTTTGGTAAAATTTCATTTGATTTATCTCAGTTTCTGTGTAATTAGTTCCGTCCATCAAACTTGCACCGCGCGCAATTGACCCTACCTCAATTCGCCAGTCCATTTTTTTGCGTTGTCAAGCATTTTTTTTTTTGCGTTGTTAGCATTTGTAATTTTTGAATTTGTGATTTGCGTCTTCGAGGTGATTGAAATTGCGTTGTCAGCATTTGTAATTTTTGAAATTGCTAGTTGCGTCTTTGAGGTGATTGAAATGGTTCAGTAGCGGTGGCTCCTGAATTCCTTCGGTGAACCAGTGGTGGGCCTTGCACCTGCACCACTCCCTTATCCCCGCTGGGGCCCTACCATGTCCGTCTTGTTCCTAGCCGTGCCGCCCTGGCCCTGCACTACTGAACTTCTCAATTCCTTAATCCATGGAGGCCATGGCCAGGCCAAGTGTAGCTCCGTCGTTGCAGCTCCGCCCGTGGCCGAGGCCGCAACGGAACAGCTGCCCGCCTTCCTCCATGCGACGGAGAGTTGCTTGCTCGGCTTCGGCGGCCGACGCCGACGTGGTCGACCTCTTCGACGCCGCTAAGCTCACTGTAAGTGACGCCCCACCGCCTGTTCTTAGCCGCTGTGCCTGTGAATATTATATGTTTCCTCACTCGCTCCAGGTGGACAATTTCGTGAGCAGCGGCATGGTGGTGGGGCTAGGCTCCGGCCCGGCGTCCGCCCTGGCGATCCAGTACCTCGGCACGCGCCTTCGCCGGGGATCTCTCACCGGCATCTCCGCAGTCACCTCGTGAGTCCTGGTTGCTTTGGCATAGAATCAGTGAGTGGCATCTATTCTAATCAGCATCCTGGGATTGACCAGCCAGGTCCGTGCTCAGTGCGAACGAGGCAGACATGGCAGGGATACGGGCTAGCAGCTATCAGGAAGGCACCCAGGTTAGTACAAACATCTTGTTAGTTCTTGCTACTCTGGAAGAACAGCCCTCTGAAACCGTGCTCACTGACCTATAGATTGATTTTGCTTTCACTGATGCTGAAGTGATCAAAGAGGGCTGCAGTCATTGGGCGGCGCAAGACCGAGAGTGGAGAGCCCTCTTTCATGGCGGAGAAGGTAAGCAGTGCAGATACCTTTGGTCTTTGGAGACAGACACAAGTCGGCACATGAGTAAATGTTAGGCTCTTAGCCAGCTGCCATGACTCGGGCAATTTCTTTCTCATTAACCATGATGCAATCCTATTTTCCTCGTCTATATATATACACACAGGCAATGGCTAAATCAGCTGACAAGTTTGCCTTCATCACTGGAAATGACAAATATGTGACGGTCGTCGAGGGTTCCATCCCGGTCCTGGTTAAATGTGTAAGCAGTCATCCGTTGCTTCAGCGCGTATCGTTTCATGCAATGTTCATAAAGAGAGGAACAGGTCATTTTAGGGAAACTGGATCGACACTGCCAAAGAGATCGACGATTTGTTTCTTGGAGATGCAGAGGTGTGCCCATCGAAGCTAATACTATACACCCTGTTGGAATTTCAGAACTGGAGAAGCTGCTGGGTTTCTGAACCTGAAGTATCAAGTATGCATCTGTTCTGATCACAAGTGCAATGTGTTTTTCTTATGAAGGTTTGGAGGAGGCCATCGTTTGGAACTGCCGGTCCACTAGGGGGTGAGCACCCATTGGTTACCAAGGAGGGCCATCACGTATTCGATGTTATCTTCACAACTCCAATCCCAGATCTTGGTATGCAGTATGCGGATGGAAGATCTTCCATCCTCGCAACTGCAGATCTAAACTCAGCTTCAATCCGTTAACCACGATTGCTCTGCCATCTTGCTTACAGGTCAGGTAGCAGAGAAGTTGGACAAAACTGATGGCGTTGTGGATCATGGGATCATTTGCAGCAACCAGTAAATCTCTGACTCTGAGCACACATAACCTCTAGGAAAAAAGTTTCAGTTGTTTTTACACTGCAACCTACTGCCCTGCAGATCATATGCCGTCATTGCATCGAAGGGGGAAGTGCAGGTCCTGGACGTGAAATCTTCCGTGATACAGTAGCGGCGAAACCTTTTGAGTTGCTCTGCAGATTGATGTGCTTTCCTCCATGCTTCGGAACAAGAGTCTACTACCAGTTGGCTGCAAAATGCCATGAGTTAATCATGTACAATTAGTATTTTTGTTCACCACCTGACAATTCTGTCGACAACAGTTGAAGTCCATATCTCGGCATAATCTTTTGTTCTAGTATTCAGTTCACCAGACTCGATGAATGTGAGGCAGAACTACAGCTACAACTGCTCTACTAGGGTTTCAGGAGTTCATCTCTTTGAGAACATATTACATACCAAGCCACTGGCTTAAATACATGGCACTGAAGGTATTTATGTTTTTCCTTTGGATTTACATTGTACTTTTGTGTCTAAATGTTTTCTTGACCTTACAAAATGACAAATTTTCTTTCTACTCTCTGCAACAATTTTTTTTATATTTATCTATTTTTGTATTATTGTCAGTGGCACGAGATACAACACCAATACATTTCTTTTCATATATTGCCAATTTATGTTTGGTTGCTTGGCCAAGAAACTGAACATAAACAATATGAGTTTCTAAACAAAAAGTGATGAGAACTATTTTGTTATTCATTATTTCCACAATTCTCACCTCAGTACATGTGCATAGTAAATGAATTTAGTGGTTATGCTTGTAGCCTGCTATAAGCAACTCTAAAAAAGCAGTAATCATCATAAGTCCAACTTCAAGCACAAAGCAAAATGTTTTTTATCAACTATTATTGGTACTGGATCTGGGGTCTAAGGAGATACAGTAGAAAGAATCAAGCAACTACGAAATATTGTCTTCTCAAGAAAATGAAGTGTACATAATCCACGAATCTGACTAACTGAGATACCTACAACAACCTTTTGTATCAGGCATTTCACCAGCTTGACCTGACATGAAGACTTGTCATTCGTAAAAGAACAGTAACTGCCTTGCTTTTTCACAAACTAACTATATGTAAAGGAAAACATCCATCATTTGATAGCAACAAACAAGTTGGTCCCCAATTTATAAGTGAAGCACGTTCATAGTTCTCCAGTATCATGTTGCTGAACACATACAATGCTACTTTTTCAGTTGTACACAATCTAGTTGTAGAAGTACCTAGCTCAACCACATCTTGATATAAGAAAACAATTGTATATGGCTAAGTAGTATCATACTGTCATTTCTTTTCTGGACGATCATGCTCGGCAACACTGCTAACAGTAGAATCTTGGGCAGAGCAGAGCTTGATTGTAAAAGCTAGATACTTGCATACAATTGATTTTTATTCCCAATTTGTGGTTGAGCTAGGTGCTTCTACTATTGGATTCTATACTACTAAAAATGTAGCATTGTCTATGCTCAACAGTATGATACTTGAGAACTTTGAAGGTGCTTCACTTGAAAATCGTGAACCAACTTATTTGTTGCTATACCTGGTAAAAACAACTTGTTTGTTGCTATGAGATCCAAACGATAAATGTTTTCCTTTAGATATAATTAGTTTGTACTATAACCTTATTAGGCAATTGGGATACCAAAAAAAAATGGAATGCTGGGTAGTTACAATTGTTTTCCCAATAATAAATCTTCCCAATGGCAGGTCAAGCTGGGAAATGTTTGGTGAAACATTGTTGTAGATATCTCCGTAGCTCAGATTGGTAAACTCTATGCACTTTGTTTTCTTGAGAAAATATTTCAAAATTGCTTGGTTCTTTATGTTGTCTTTCGTTAAACATCAGATCTCGTACTCGTAATAGTTAAGAACATGAAAGCATTACCTTTTATTCCTTCATTAAGGTTGAACGTACCAGGATTATTGACTTTTGGGGGTTGCTCATGGTAGGTTGTAGTGTTAAGCATTACCACTAAATTATTTACTATGCACATGTGACGTGGGAATTATGGAAATGAAGTATAGTAAAATAGTTCACATCGATTTTTGTTTAGAAACTCTTTTTGTTTATAGTCAATTCCTCAGCCAAACGACCAGACATAAATTGGCAATATATGACAAGAAATGTACTGGTATCGTAGAGCTAATAAGAAAAAACAATGCTAAGTATTGAATTGATAGTCGCTGCTAATGATATATCTAGGAGTTTCCATGAACAAAAGCAATGCCATTGTATCTCCTACCAATAAATTTGTCATTTTGTAAGGTCAAGAAAATAAATTTGTTATTTTGTAAGGTCAAGAAAATATTTATGCACAAAACTACAATGAAAATGTAGCCCACCCTAAATAAGAAATGATCCTGCCAGCGGAAAAAAAACATAAATACGTTTAACAAGTTCAACAAGGGGTAGCCCATTTCTTATGGCACCACAAACCTAGTACCAAATCAACAACAGCTACCACATTTTGAGTGCTATAATGCACATGGGTACCATCAATTGAACCCACACAGTCCTTCATGATGCACATATGATGAACATTAACATTTTATGGCCCATAGCATGCACACAAATCTATCTATTTGACTTAAGTACAGCTGATCTACACCTTAAAGTATGAATACCATCTAGATCTGGTATTGATTTTAAATGACGTCTCATTTGATGGTACTTTTACCATCTCCTGTCTAAGTTCACCAATAGCAAACAATACCTCCTTGAAGTATCTACTCATTGTCTCTATGGATCTCACAAAGGATTGGTTGATCACCCTAAACCACTAGGTATGCCCCACCACATGTAGAAACATATATTGCAAAATTATTGCCCCTCAACAAAGCTTGTATGCTACAAGTTCCCGCCCCTTAACAAATTGCATAGCTAAAAAAAGGGCTCTCATACGTAACATATTGACACACATTCTACATCATTGTAGTTGTAGATTTTGTCCATGTATGTTTGGCGTTCTACATCCCTGCCCACAGGGGCACAGGTGGTACAAGGACATTTGTTATTAACCAATCTAATTTTACTAAAGAAGATGCATACATAGCCACGATCATAGTGGTTGCATGCAAAGTAAGTGCACTCCTACTGTTTCCTGAAACCATCTAAACACATCAAGAAAAAAAATACATGAACTACTTAGAGACTAGATTATTAGCAAATATTTGGCAAAAGTATATGCTCAAACAATGTAATGACATTACAGGCAGTGGCATGAGCTCAGCTGTTACCATCACAGGCGGTGGAAAGTGCTCAACTATAAACGTAATGACATAAATAAAAGGCAGAGGTACTTGTCCAGTTATAATGAATAATAACATAATCATCAGCAGAGACACTTTGCAATCCACATAGAACTAACTATTGTGGATGAGAGCGTAAACCGTATTGTCAATCACCATACGAAGAAGAATCACACAAAGAAAAGACCAGACAAGAGGACCACATAACGAGGGGAGGTTATTTGGGGTTACCGTAGCAGCATAGCAATAAGCACGAAGAGGAACAACTAGAGGAGATCTTGGATGTAAGCCTAAAATGGAACAAGTAACTAATCCAAGTTATAAATTGGTACAACCACCATGGATCTGAAGACACTACACGAAAATGGACATCAAGGATTGGATTAGGGTTTACAAGGAGTGAATAGAAGGAAAGGGGAACAGTGGGAAATACTTGCCTTTTGCAAAACACAACACGAATCAAAGAACCCTACAAGGTGTGAACCAAACTCATTAGATTTACATCCCTATCTACCAAAACCAAAGAAAGGGATGAGGCATGAGAGGGATGCACCATGGATGAGAGTTGAGATGCTAGAGAAGGGAGAGGAGAGGCAAGAAGCACATAGGAGAGGGTTTGATTTTCCTCGGGGCAAGACGCGAGCGAATGAGACTAGGAGAGGGAGTAGTGGCGGCGGCGAGATAAATAGGAGGGAGGATAGCTTGTGAAGGGGTGGTAACCCTAGTGGTTTTTAGAGTGTGGATGTGGAGGGCCACAAGTAGATGGGTGGGGATGCTTTTGTATGACTAGAGCCTAGCCCAACCATTAGCCCAGCCAACCAAACACCCACAAGGTACATCCACGGAACTAAGTTAGGCCG